>NC_134356.1:363886276-364258776 GCF_048569485.1 Anomaloglossus baeobatrachus
CTGTTGTCCCCACACTTCCCCTGACCCCACACACATCTATATGATATACACACACAGTATGTCTATGTGGTCTGTTGTCCCCACACTTCCCCTGGCCCCGCACACATCTATATGATATACACACACAGTATGTCTATGTGGTCTGTTGTCCCCACATTTCCCCTGGCCCCACACACATCTATATTATATATACACTCCCACACACATACATATACATACCCACCCCCCCAGTCAGCTGCTGATAGTATGTCTATGTGGTCTGTAGTCCCCACACTTCCCCTGGCCCCGCACACATCTATATGTATGTAACACATGACAGGAACTCTCCGCCAGTCCCGGGAACGCTCCCAACTGTCAGCAGCTAAACTTTCCGGGAGCAGGAGAACATAGCAGCATGAGTAAACCTAGGAAAAGATTCTCCTTACCTGCACGAAATGGTTAACTCCACTTTGGTAGCTGGGATGCTGGCGCTGAAGGGGTTAAAGTCCCCCAGAGAAGCCGTATTCCTAAAGCCGAAATCCATTTCGACCCCCAGTTTATCCGGTCCGAACATGGGGAGAAGCGGAGAGTTTGTGGAAGATCCTGAGGTGCGGAGGGAGAGCGGCAGCACTGAGCACTGGCTCCTGCCAGCAGCAGGCTCCACACTGAGGGGGAGGGGAGGAGGCGGGCACCGGCCAGACAGGCACTCGGCTGTGCCCTCCTCGTGTGCAGGAATTCCCGTCCACCACACAGCGTTATGTCAGCCCGGCCCGTGCTGGACGTCTGCCTCCAGTCCCTGAGGCCGCAGGAGGCTTCTGTAGAAAGCTGGGCACGACGCTCGCACCTTGGCTTCTTACATTTCTGTTTCTCACAAGTTTAATAGTGAACATAAACTATGGCGATAATACAGCGCAATGACTGAGGAGCCCGGGAATACAGTGAGAAGATTACAACTGGCACAAAAGTGGGCATCAAAGTGGGCACTGAATGTTTAGAGGGTAAATACGGCTGTGCCACTGATATCACACCATATGTATGACTATCCGCTCAGTGGGTTCTGGGCATGAAAGCTACCCGCAAAGTGGGTAAGCCGCCACCGTCCATTAAGGGATAAATGACTTCTGGCCACAAATACCGCACTACCGTGGAATGGGAAGGAGTATCCCACATATAGCCCACACCGGGGCGGCCCAAACAGGTTCTGGGCGGAAAAGCTAACTTCACACACATTTTTACAGACTTGAATACATAACCGGTGCTCTTAAAGGGTTAAATGACTTTTGGCCACAAATATCACACTGCCACCACACGTACGGGGATGACCCGCATCGACGTCAGTTCAGTCTGGGCCAGCCCAGATGGATTCCGGCAATCTTTACTGATGTGCTGATGTAACATGTACAAAATAACTCAGGTTTTCAAAAGGTTACATAACTTTGTGCCATTGATATCACACCAACAAGTCACAGATAGGGATGCCCCGCATCAAATTCAGGTCACCCCAGGAGGACTCAACCAGGTTCTGAGCATAGGCACGTGATGAATTTTTAGTGATTTCAATATGTGACCAATGTTTTTAAAGAGGTTAATGGCTTTGGGCTACTGTTCTCACCCTGCCACACACAGAAAACGTCTCGCACTAAAATAAGTTCACTCAAGGTGGGCCCAAATTGGGCATAGAAGCTAATACACGGTGGGCAAGTGACAACTTGCAGAGTTAAATGATTCATCTATCTTTTTGAAGGCTTCATTTATTCAGATCAGTAAAAAGTGGCCATGTGACCACTTTGATACCAGTTTTCATGCCCAAAACCCATTTGGAAAAGAGAAAATATGTGTGCACACAGTATAAAGTTCAAGATGCTGATGAGCATCATGTGGGATCCTGAGATAAGTATGTAGTAATTCAACGCACACACCTTATTCCAAAATTTATTAAGATTCATTCCAACTGCAGATGGGAATTAGACATATATAGGTGCAGAGAGAAATGCGACAAGGATACAATGTTTCGACTCTGATCAGGTCTTCTTCACAATGGGGTGAAATTGTTGAAGACAGCCATAAGATGAAATACTTAATTAATCTCTGGACATAGAGCACTGTGAGAAGTATGTTTAAAGAAATCGATTCTCTATACATAAGCCAGTCAGTCTTCAGAGGAACACAGGATGGCCCCGATGACATCATAGACCCGACCATCAGAGGATCACCAAGATGGCCCCAGATGACATAGACCCGCCTACGATGAGCTCCCCCAATCAGCTCATGGACTAACACATTGTTCAACCCACTGACCAATGAACACATCTGGACATGCTCCTTTCCAAGTTTATATAAGGGCATGTTTCAATTGAAATAAAGCAGTTCTGAGCCAACCTCGATCGAGGAAAGATGAATATCTGACTGTGTGTCTGATCTCATCTTTCAAGCATGCACTCGATCCACACCAATTAGGCCAGTCAGTAGGCAACACGTGACCTCTGAATAAGAGTTCACCCTAACAAAAGCAAACACAAAATTAGCTACATACAGTATATTCACACAAGTGCCATGTACAAGGGGCTGCTGATAAGTCTTTGGTTTTGTGATTTTTTTTGTTTCCATGGTAACGAATGTTACATCACATGAAACCTTATGTGTCTAATATATGTTTTCAAAATTTAGTGTTTGTTGCTTATGGCAACAGTGTTCTACGCATGCGGGAGAACAAAAAGGCAGAGTCTAATGTAATATTCACAGCAACTGAGGGCAGAGGAGTGATAAAATTCTTGTTTCTGCAAGGAAAGTCCACGAAGGATATTGATGGTGATATGTTGCAGACATTAGGGGATCAATGCCCTTCATATTCCACAGTTAAGAAATGGGTTGCCAAATTGAAAACTGGCCACTTCAGCACCAATGATGAGGAATGTCCTGGACGACCGAGAGTGGTTGTTGTTCCGGAGATCGTCAATGCTGTGCACAACCTCATACTGGAGAATTGACGAATTTCAGCTAAAGCAATAGCAGACATCATGGGGATTTCCCGTGATCGTGTTTGTGTCATTATCCATGAACATTTGGACAAGAGGAAGCTATTTACAAAGTGGGTCCCCAAATGTTTGACAACAGATCAGAGAAGCATGCGAGTCAAAACTTCCTGATCCATTTGTCAGCGTTTTCGGGCTGATAACTTCCTGGATCGACTGGTCACTATGGATGAGACATGGATTTATTTTTATGACCCTGAAAACAAGGAGCAGTCAAAAGAGTGAAGACACAGTGGTTCTCCTCATCCAAGGAAGTTCAGGGTGCAAAAATCAGCCACTAAGGTGATGGCATCTGTGTTCTGGGATAAGGAGAACATGCTGCTAGTGAACTACCTTCAAAAGGGTTTCACTATTAATGTAAAGTATTACATTGAGCTTTTGGACCAATTGAAGACAGCTCTGAAGGTCAAAAGGCGCAGAAAGCTGTTCAAAGGAATCTTGTTCTTGCAAGAAAATGCCAATAATGAGATTGCATAGCTCTGAGATGCTCATGAGACAACTTGAGAATAACCCATTTAGGTAGATGATTCACTTCCTTGTTGGCAATCTAATCACTTCCTTATTGGATCATACAGAGTGCAGTATGAATACAGCACAGTGTTATAGACAGATTGGTTTCAGCATACATTAAGACTATGTATTGTTCATAAACTTCAAATCAATAAGGAAACAAAGTGCACAACAAAGTCATTTACTGGTATAATGAGTACATGCAGTTAGGTGCAGAAATATTCAGACAGTTACGAATCTTTATGGTTTGGGCTCTGCATGCTACTATTTTTTATTTAAAATTAAATAACTAAGATGCCATTGAAGTGTAGAGTTCCAGGTTTAAAGAGGGTGTGCACTATTAGGACAACCCTTTCTCATTACCCATGTTTTCCCCAATTAAAATAAAAAAGCTTATACTTACAACCGGTGTCGGCACTGTTCCAGCAGTGTCAGGACTTGCGTGCCCAGGCTTACGAGAGGTTGTGATGTCATGGGAGCCCCGCTCACAATCACCGCCAACCTCTTCTCAATCCACATGTTTCCCCAATTAAAATAAAAAGCTTATACTCAGTTCTGGTGCCTGCACTATTCCAGAAGTGACGGGGCTTGTGTTCCCACACCCAATCACCGCCAGACAGCTTCTCTCATCTCACCTTCAGACAAATGAGTTAATGAACAAGAAGTAAGTGCTGCGGCTGCATCCAAAGGTGGGGAGAGATCAGTTATTCCTACTGCATAGAGTTTACAGGAAACCTAGTCTATTGCATAAGATGGGGATCCGGACAGATGACCTTTGTCCTAGATGCAGGTGGGAAAATGCCAATCTGCTACATATGATGTGGTCCTGTGGGAATATCAAGGAGTACTGGAGGTCAGAATTGGCCCTGATTGCATAAGTTTTCAGCATACGATTGCAGCCAAGGCCTGTCACGTGTATTTTCGGTTGCGAGGAGGGTGGGTTGGACTTGAGCTCACCAGTGACAGTCGGTATCACACAACTCCTATATGAGGCTAGAAAACCTGTTGGCCTACTGTGACGCCCCTGCGGTAACCAAGTGTCACAAAAATAAGGTAACAAGGTAACAGCCCAAGTCCAACATAACTGTGCCAGCCACTACACACACACTAGCACACCAAGACATTTACACTCGCTGTACCCGGCTGGGAGCCTCACTTAGCCAGATGACAGGGCTGGGCACTGTAGATAACAGGCAGCCAACTGGGACAAAGAGACCAGACCTAGGGAAGGAGAAAGTGACCTGGGGAGTGTGGGAAGTCTGCAGAAGACAGGAAGTAGTAGTTGGTTAGGAGTTGGAGGAGAGAGTGAGAGGAGTAGTAAGAAAGGTGTCAAGACAGACCAGAGACTCTTGAGACGCATAGAAAGAAAGAGACTGCAAATACCTGAGTTGTAAGAACAGCCACTCAGAGGAGGAAAGTAGCTGTGGAGTGAGTGAGCAAGGCCCAAGGACAGAGGGACCCTGTGGGGTGGACATCCAAAGCTCACAGTACTTTGCACGCATGGCTGCAGATCTCCAGAACAGACACGGACTTCAAGCCCTCTGTTAACTCTGCCAGGCGGATGGGTTTCCAGGACTCATCTGCCACCCTTTAACGTCAGCAGCAAAGCGGAATTGGGACACATACCCTTAAATAGTCCAAGCTGCCTGTGGCAGAACCCAGACACCAGGAGGACCTCCAAGTGCTCCATGCCAGGTAGGACCCACATACACAGGAGTGCACAGGTGGAGAGTGGCACCAGGTTGGCAGGCACAGCCATCAGGACAAGGGCGCACCTGGAATCCAGTACGTCTCAGGGCTTCGAGCAGTGAGTAAAGACCATCAAACTCCCCTCTTTGTCTGGACAGCTTCATTGCCGTGCGCCTTCACATTAACCCTTCACCCACCCCTGGGGAAAAGCCCTGCTCGCGGAGGGCTCCACCATCCACGCTGCCCGCATCCATCATCCCCAGTGGGAACCTGCAGCGGCAGCCCTATCATCCCTGGCCGCAAACCGCGAGTGGCGTAGTCGGACTTTTATTTTTATTTTTATTTTTCATTTAAAACTGGTCGATAGTGTCAGGGTCCAGGACCCCTCGAGCGACGGACTAGTCAGATCCGAGCAGCCCGGCTGCCCCGGGACGCAACACTACCATTAGCTGGACCTGGCTCCTGCAGCCATAGGGGACCTCAGGTAGAGAGTTAACACTATACTTCAGTTGGAGAGGGGGGTCTACCTTAAAATAAATGTGCTGACAAAATTCTATAAGATTTGGGGAACGTGGTTGGATACTCCGGGTCTTCCCTCTCCGGCACTGTTGCAAGATAGTATTGGGGACCAGGTCCTTCTCCTTATAACTGGTTAATGAATTACTCAACTAGGGTGGTCTTATGTATTTCGGAAACACAAATAGTGGCTGGGGAGGATGTGGCGTATTTATGTCATGGATAGTACATCAAAATTAAACATCTACCTCATGGCATGTATTGGTGATGGGAGTGGACTGCTGGTGCACTGTTAATTTTATTTTGTTTTCTTTTTATTACATACTTTAAATGTTGTTTTTGTGATCAAAGATAGTCTTATCCTTTTCTCTGAACTGTTCTTACAGGAAAAGGGACTGTTGTTTGTGTTGTGTGTTTTTTGGCGGTTAATAAAATTGAACAGAGTAGCCGGGGGTGATTGAGCACGGGATTGATTTGCGTGACATTACAACCTCACATGAGGCCCAAAAACATGAGTCCTGACACTACTGGAATGGCACTGGAGGTGAGTATATCCTATTTTATTTTTGGAGGAAACATGTGGACTGAGAAGGGGTTGTCCAAGTAGTGGACCAGCCCTTGAATTTTATTGAATAAAATTATCCTGTGAAATGTTTAGGATTTGAAAAAAAATTTCTACAAGGCCTCTTCATTTCATGTGCTCAAAAGTAATTGGACAAACTAGGTTTACCATAAATAAAATGTTCATTTTTAATACTTTTCAGAAAAACCTGCCTGAAGTCTTGAAGCCATGGACATCACCATACCCTGGGTTTCCTTTCCTGCTTTGTAATGCTGTGTCAAGCCTTTAGGCCTAAGCCACACGGCGAGAAAATCGGAGTGAGTGGAATGCGATTAAAAATCGCATTCCACTCGGACCAATATTAACCTGTGTCAGCACACATGAGCAATTATTTTCTCAGCCCTAATCGGACCGAGATAACAATCGCAGCATGCTGCGATTGTACTCGGCACTCGCAAGACACTAGCCAATGTAAGTCTATGGGTGAGAGAAAAAAATCGCAGTAACATTATGTAGTGCGATTTTTCTCTCCACTCACAGGAAGTTGCATCATACAAAAGGGGCTGCTTTTTTTATGGGGGCAGGATTTTGTTCCAGGAAATGATCTGTACTCCATTTTTTCTACACACCTGCTCGGATCTGCAAAATGCCAAGACCTATTATAGTGGAGATGCTCATAGTTCTGGTTCAGGAGAGACCAGAACTATAGGATATACGTGACCCTGGCTATGCAAATCAGAGGAAGTGGGATGCATCGTGGCAACACATTTGCCGGCAAATGTACCCCCATTATGAGTCAAGTTCACAAGAGGAGCAAGAGGGGATTTGTAAGTACTGAAATGCCTGTTTTGTGATTTTATTTTTTTTTTCATAGCTTGTAAGGCTGGTTTCACACATCCGTCTTTTCGCCGGTTTGCCGGATCCGGCGCTCTCCCATACAGTGACTACAGTACAGTGACAGCGCAACAAGCGCCGGTCACGTGCTGTCATGTGACCGGCGCATGTGACCCGGAAGTTACAGCGCTGTCACTGTACTGTATTGTCTGTACGGGAGAGCGCCGAATCCGGCAAACCGGCGAAAAGCCGGATGTGTGAAACCGGCCTAATCGTTTGTGCACTGAAAAGCAGCCATTCCTCTGCCAAATTGTCCTAGCCCAATTTGTATTGCTGCTTATGCCTGTTGTTTATTTTGGTGAGGTGGGGGAGGGGGTGCAAGGGCGTGCATGGCATTACCCATTTTTTGGAGTTTTCTAAGTTACCATGTTCACAATTTGGTACCTGATGTGTTGGTGTGCTGTTTCAGGTCGGTGCAAGTTTGTATACACCAAACATTTATAGGTTACGGTAATGTAAGGTGTTAAAAAAAAAAAAGCGAGGTTTGTCCACAAAAAATGTTTGTTTTTTCATAGCTTGTAATCATTTGTGCACTGAAAAGCAGCCATTCCTCTGCCCAATTGTCCTAGCCCAAGTTTGTATTGCTGCTTATGCCTGTTTATTTTGGTGAGGTGGGGGAGGGGGTGCAAGGTAGTGCATGACATTTTATCCCTTTTTTGGAGTTTTCTAAGTTACCATGTTCACAATTTGGTACCTGATGTGTAAAAAAGAAAAAAAAAGCAAGGTTTGTCCACAAAAAATGTTTTTGTTTTCTTTTTGCGCCATTATCAGCGACCCGTAGTATTTTTTTGTGATCTGGGACTCAGTGATGGCTTATATATTGCGTCTAGAGCAGAGGTTTTTATTGTACCATTTTTGCACAGATGCTACCTTTGATCACCTGTATTGCATTTTGCGAGAAATTTGCACCTTTAAAAAATAAAAAAAAAGTAATTGCGTACTTTGGATTTTTTTTGCCCACTACCAACCAGATTACTTTTTTTTTTTTTGATCGGTCGGGCATTTTTGCGGCGATAACAAATAAAGCGCATCACATAATGTATGTGTGGCATGGTTTCAATGTAAATGTATTTTTTTTTTCATGTCTTTAGTGAGGGACCTGACACGACGCTGGCGGAGCTGCCGCGACCAGTATCTGCGACAACGGCACCAACATGAGAGGAGTGGTTCTGCAGCCAAAACAAAAAGAACTTATATTTATTATGACCGACTCCATTTCCTAGCGCCTATTGTGGAGCTCCGTCCGTAAGTATTTATTTTTTATATTTTGCCTTGTGTTTTCCTCATTATTATGGAACAGTATTGCTGACGGAACATGTTTTCCTTTACAGAACTGAATCCAACATCCAAGAGAGGGATACTGCCTCAGAATCTGATGCTCCGCTCAATCCTGTTGGGCAACAGAATGAAGAGGAGGCTGGACCAGCGCCAAGATCACAGGAAAATTCGCAAGAAATGCCAGCAGTTTCAGCAGCAGCAGCATCACTGACTGCAGCTATAGCCACAGGACCAGGTGCATCGGCATCCACAGCAGGAGCAGAATCCACACTCGGTACATTACAGCATGAAGAAGAACAAGCCAACAACACACAGAGGGTCAACACCACACCGGCCCAACATAGTTCAGCAGCACCAAATATATACCGTCATTCAAGGCGAAGGAGGAACCTCACCAACATCAGTAGCAGGCAAGAGGTTGACACAGGTGTTTTGCATTATCTTGCTCGGACTGCTACTGATGATGGTGAGGAGGCCTTCTCGAGAAGCCTTGCACGATATCTCAGAGAAATACCTAGAGTTGTCAGACTCCGTGTAAGGCTATGAGCGCACGTGTGCGCTCTGCACCGCACAGGAAAGGTGCGCTTCAGAGCGCAGCTGAACAGCTGCGTTCTGAAGCGCATGGTGCCAGCAGAGAACGTGCGCTCTGCATGCTGCCTCTCCCTATAGACAGCATGCAAACCGCATGAAAGAAGTGACATGTCACTTCTTAGAAGGCAGCGATTCGGGCAGCAGCCGAATCGCTGCGTTCTAATATGCCACGTGCGCACGGCTCCTGCCAATCTCCATAGATTGTGCTGGGGACGCAGGACGCATGCAGTTACGCTGCGGTGCAGATCGCAGCTTAACTGCATGTATTACGCACATGTGCGCACATAGCCTAAGGTCTGCCATGCAAGCCTTAATTGATGCCTGCACGGCACCCAATGACCCACAAGTTTTATTTGAAACAATTGAAAGATCGCAATTGTCCAACGCAAACCAATTGTGTTTGCCTGTTGTTGCTCAACCACCTTTATTTCAGCAAGTGAATGAAGTTGTGCAGGAAGTGGCTCCACTACAATTTCATCCACGTGCTGCTTACAGAGCAACAGGCCATCCGCCATCTGTAAGATATACAGAAGCCATAGGTGCACCACAGCACCAGGACTGGTGTGTGCCTGCCTCGTCAGGACACCCCAATTCTGGTGGACAAATGGATTATTTTTGGGGCCAACCACAACAGCAGGAACATTGTTATCGCACCTCATCAATGTCCAATGTTCCTGCAAGGAGCCAGACAGGGTTCAGTCAACCTCTTCCACCCACCTCATCACTTGCGCAAGCAAGTGACCCAACTCCTCCACCAACTCAATCACCCAATTCAAACATTCCGACCCCATCTCCTCCCACCTTTTTAAATATATAAAAAAAAGTTGGTTGTGGATTTTCTGATACATGGTTGTGTTAAATTCATATCTGCAAAATACCATGTGAATGGACTCTGTCACCACATTTGACCTATGTAGCCTATTTAAAAACCTTTTCCTGTGTGTATCATATTAGATGCCTTGCTGTGGAAAAATAATATTTTATAACTTTATGTAAATGAGCTGTTCCAGTCTATGGGGCTTCAATTATGCTCAAGGAACATTTGCTCCATAGCCTGGAAGAGGTAATTTGCATGAATTGATAAAACCTGATTTATCCACAACAATAACTCTAATATGATATGTACATGTGCAGAATTTTTGAGCATTGTATGTCTTCCCATATAGTTTACATAGGTCAGATCTGGTGTCACATTCCATTAGGGTATGTTTACCTATTTTGTGCACGAACCATATGACTTTAATATGGTTATGTTTGCCTATGTTGTGTTACTAAAGCAAAAATCCATATGACAATAATATGGGTTGTTAATGTTTGCCCATGTTGGGTTACTAAAGAGAAATCCCATATGAGAAAAATATGGGTTGTTTAAATGTTTGCCTATGTTGGGTTATAGGAGACCTGTCAGGTCCAATATGCACCCAGAACCATGCACAGTTCTGGGTGCATATTGCTAATCCCTGCGCAACCGTCCCTGTACTGTATTCACTAGCATAGATAAAGGGATCTGTATTTCTAAAGATCTTTTATCGTATGCTAATGATCTCTGGGACTAGTCCCCAGGGTGTTACTTCCCTTGATAGTTGGCCACCTTAGCATGTAAGTATGCCCCTGTGGGTGTGCTAACATGTTAATGAATGTGCAGCATCACAGGATGATCGCATTCACCTCTGCTGCCATCGCTGCATGACACTGGATTTCTCTCAGTGTGCATGACCCCGCAGTTTGGATCATACGCACTGCTTAAGTTTCAAGCCGGGACATGTACACACGGCTTCATAGTGCGCATGACCCAAACTCCGGGGTCATGCGCACTGAGTCGAAATTCAGCGTCGGCCACGATCGCAGGGCATAGACGTGAGAGATCATGACGCTGCATATTCATTAGCAAGTTAGTACACCCACAGAGGCATTACCATTAGCATGTTAGTACACCTAGCTAGTGGAAATAATGCTCTTGGGACTAGTCCCCACACTCATTAGCATACAATAAAAGATCATTAAAAATACTGTTTCTAATCTCTTTATCTATGCTACTAGATACAGGGATGGCAGGCATTAGCAGTATGCACCCTGAACAGCTCATGGTTGGGGGTACATTTTGGACAGGTTCCCTTTGAAATCCCATATGACTACAATATGGGTTGTTTTAATGTTTGCCTATGTTGGTTCAAAATTTTAAAAAGGCCATATGACTATAATATGGAATTAATGTTTACCTATGTTGGGTCAAATTGTAAAAAGGCCATATGACTATAATATGGAATTAATGTTTACCTATGTTGGGTCAAATTGTAAAAAGGCCATATGACTATAATATGGAATTAATGATTACCTATGTTGGGTTTTAATAAGAGAAATCCCATATGATTTTAATATTGGATGGTTATACATAAATGTGTATGTATGCAACAATAAAAAGTAATGTATGTTAAGGTGTGTTATTAATTGTGTCTCCCCCTCAAAAAAAAATAAATGCACCAACATAACAAAATTGTTCGAACACATTTATTTTTCACATCCTTCTTTGTAAATTAACACAAACATAACTAAAAACATTGTTCCATTTTTTATTTTTTTTTACATCTGGCATCATAACAAAAAAAAGTTATGATTACAAGGAATATGAATATTGCCAGGGAACTGATCCCTCTGGTGATACAAAATAAGATACAAACATGTCCCACACTTGAATGCTTGATGTTTCCTGATGTGGTCTCCTACTGGGCAGATCTGGAACTCTTGCCTGATTAGGTGCAATGTCATCCTCAGTATCCTCTGTACAGTCGTGGATGCGTGTGTAGTTGTGTAGGATAACACATGCCTTTACAACGGAATCGACACTTTCGACATTCATTTGGAGGGCTGACAACAGGACCCTCCATTTTGACACTAGAATTCCAAAGGCGCACTCGACAATACGCCTGGCACGTGATAGCCGGTAATTGAACACACAGCGGTGGTGGTCAAGAGCACGGCGAGGAAAGGGCCTCATTACTTGTCGTGTAAGTTGAAAGGCCTCAACTCCAACCACAACATATGGGACACTCTCTCCACTGGAACCAGGTAGGGGACATGGGGGTGGGACATCCAAATCGTTGTCTTTAAGCCGCCTACCCATTATAGAAGAATTAAAGATGCGGGAATCTCCCGTTCTTCCAAAGGCCCCAATATCAACAATTATAAATTTGTATGTGCTGTCCACCAAGCCCAAGAGTACAACGGAACAATATTCTTTATAATTGAAGTATTGGGTCCCTGAGTTTGCCGGCTTCTTGATACGGATATGTTTACCGTCAAGGGCACCTATACAGTTTGGAAACTGGCATTTTTCCATAAACCCGCTTGCTTTCCGCTCCCAGTCCTGTTTCTTCAGCTCTGGCATCACGGATCGATGGAGTCTGTTCCAAATTTTAGTACAGGTTGCATGAACGATAGCTGAAATTGTGGACTTGCCAAGCAGTAATTCAAGATGGAGGCCAGCATATGATAGGCCGGTGGAGAGGAACCTAGGGATGAAAATTATAGAGAATTCACAGTGAAAGCTAAAAACAAGTAAATAATCAAACGTTTATTTAGAACATATATAGTACTACTATACTCATATCTATAGCTGCACCACTGTACACAATTAATTCTTCCTGTGGATGGTGTCCTTGCATACATGAAAAGTCTTCATATCAACAGTCCTGAGGTTAAGTTTCTACTACATTTGGCCTGACAACATGATGTTCATCTCATGAACAATGACTTATATTACAAACAGGGGTTAAGGTACCGTCACATTTAACGACGCTCCAGCGATCCCACCAGCGATCTGACCTGGCAGGGATCACTGAAGCATCGCTACATGGTCGCTGGTGAGCTGTCAAACAGGCAGATCTCCACAGCGATCAGAGATCAGCCACCAGTGAACCGTGTAACGACGCTGTGCTTGGTAACCATAGTACACATCGGGTTACTAAGCAAAGCGCTTTGCTTATAGTTATCCCATGTGTACCTTGGCTATGTGTGCAGGGAGCAGGGAGCCGGCTTCTAGAAGCTGCGGACGCTGGTAACCAAGGTAAATATTGGGTAACCAAGCAAAGCCTTTGCTTGGTTACCCGATGTGTACCTTGGTTACCAGCATCCGCAGAACCCGGCTCCCTGCTCCCTGCACATTCAGATCGTTGCTCTCTCGCTGTCAAACACAGCGATGTGTGCTTCACAGCGGGAGAGCAACGACCAAAAATGGTCCGGGACATTCAGCAACGACCGGCGACCTCACAGCAGGGGCCAGGTCATTGCTGGATGTCACACACAGCGACATCACTAGCAAGATCGCTGTTGTGTCACAAAAACCGTGACTCAGCAGCGATATCGCTAACGATGTCGCTTAGTGAGACGTGGCCTATATTTACAAATTTAGATAACTGGAGGCCACAGGCAACATGTTCAATTCAAGAACACCACAGGGGTTATGCACCAATGTACCTTCCAGGAGTCTAGGAGTCTAATTCACATGAATTGTTTACTCTGACAATACAAGAAAGGTCAATACACCACAGTTGCCTTCCTGCCTCATTATATAGTGTACTAGAAGGTGGCCCGATTCTACGCATCGGGTATTCTAGAATTTACGTATTGTGTAGTTCATGTATGATTTTTGTTATATATATATATATATATATATATATATATATAGATGTTGTTGTGTGTAGTTACCAAGTGTTTGTGTAGGGCGCTGTACATGTTCTGGATGTTGTCTGGGTGTGATGGGGGGTGAGAGCGGTGTTGTTTGTGTGTTGCGTTGTTTGTGGAGCGCTGTGTGTCTGTAGCGTTGTGTGTGTGTTGCGCAGTTTGTGTGTGTGTGGTGTGTTTTGGGGGAGGTATGTTTTGTGCAATGTGCGTGTTGTGCGGTATGTGCGTATATTTGTGTGTGCAGCGTTGTCTGTGTGTGTGGGTGTCTGTGTAGGGCAGTTGTTTGTGGTTCCCAGTGTGTGTGTGTGGTGTGGTGTGTTGTGCAGTGCGCGCGCGTATGTGTGTGTGTTGGGGGGAGGTGTGCACTTCCCATCGTGCTCCATCCCCCATGCAGCGCACTCCCCATCGTGCTCCATCCCGTATGCTGCGCACCCCCCATTGTGCTCCATCTCCCATCCTGCGCACTCCCAAACGTGCTCCATCCGCCATGCTGCGCACTCCCAAACGTGCTCCATCCGCCATGCAGCGCACTCCCCATCGTGCTCCATCCCCCATGCTGCGCACTCCCAAACGTGCTCCATCCGCCATGCTGCGTACTCCCCATCGTGCTCCATCTCCCATGCTGCGCACTCCCAAACGTGCTCCATCCGCCATGCTGCGCATTCCCAAACGTGCTCCATCCCCCATGCTGCGCACTCCCAAACGTGCTCCATCCGCCATGCTGCGCACTCCCAAACGTGCTCCATCCCCTATGCTGCGCACCCCCCATCGTGCTCCATCTCCCATCCTGCGCACTCCTCCCAAACGTGCTCCATTCGCCATGCTGCGCACTCCCAAACGTGCTCCATCCGCCATGCTGCGCACTCCCAAACGTGCTCCATCCGCCATGCTGCGCACTCCCCATCGTGCTCCATCCCCCATGCTGCGCACTCCCAAACGTGCTCCATCCGCCATGCTGCGCACTCCCCATCGTGCTCCATCTCCCATGCTGCGCACTCCCAAACGTGCTCCATCCGCCATGCTGCGCACTCCCAAACGTGGTCCATCCGCCATGCTGCGCACTCCCAAAGATGCTCCATCCGCCATACTCCGCACTCCCCATCGTGCTGCATCCTCCATGCTGCGCACTCCCAAACATGCTCCATCCGCCATACTCCGCACTCCCCATCGTGCTGCATCCCCCATGCTGCGCACTCCCAAACGTGCTCCATCCGCCATGCTGCGCATTTCCAAACGTGCTCCATCCGCCATGCTGCGCACTCCCAAACGTGCTCCATCCGCCATGCTGCGCACTCCCAAACGTGCTCCATCCGCCATGCTGCGCACTCCCAAACGTGCTCCATCCGCCATGCTGCGCACTCCCAAAGGTGCTCCATCCGCCATGCTGCGCCAGCATCAGCCTCTCCGTCTCCAGCATCAGCCTCCCCATCCCAGCCTTCCCCAGGTTCAGCCTCTCTCCTCTCAGCCTCCTCCAGCACGCCGTGCTCCTCTGCCGACACTCACAGATCCGATCGCATACACTCACACACACCCACACACACCCACCCGATCGCATACACTCACACACACCCGATCGCATACACTCACACACACCCGATCGCATACACTCACACACACCCGATCGCATACACTCACACACACCCGATCGCATACACTCACACACACCCACACACCCCCACCCGATCGCATACACTCACACCCACCCAATCGCATACACTCACACACACCCGATCGCATACACTCACACACACCCGATCGCATACACTCACACACAAAGACACACACACTGACGATATTGCACATACGCACTGATACTCACAACATCCGGGGATATCACATGCTTCTGGCCATGTGATCCCCCGGCAGGTCCTGGAAGCTCACAACAGCACAGTATCGCCGCCGAGAAGCAAGCGATATCCCAGGATGTTGTGAGTATTTGGATGCGATGTGATGTGTGAGGTGTGTGTGAGTGTGATCTGATTTGTGTGTGTATGTGTGTGTGTGTGTGCTGTTATGTGTGTGTATGTTCCGCAGCTGCAGGACCTTGATGTGTGGATGCGATGTGATGTGTGTGTGAGGTGTGTGTGAGAGTGAGTGTGAGCCGGTGTACACTGGTAACTATGATACACATCGGGTAACTAAGGGACCTTAGTTACCCGATGTGTATAATGGTTACCAGCTTTCACGGCCTCCGTCAAGATCCCAGCATCGCAAGGTTATGTCTGGCGCTGCCGGGATCCTGACGGAGCCGGTGTAGAAGCAAGCGATATCCCAGCATGTTGTGATGTGTGAGGTGTGTGTGAGAGTGAGTGTGAGAGTGAGTGTGATCTGATGTGTGTGTGTACTCACCTGGGAATCGGAGCTCCGTGTCAGTTGGGCCAGAGCGAGCGTGCATTGCGTGAGGGGGGCGGGGCCTGCAGAGAGCCGGGGCGAGAGGCCAATCCGTGTGGGGGGCGGGGCCATGGCGAGCCCAGCGGCCAATCAGCTTTGTGTCACCGTAAGGACACAATTTCGGAGCATGACAGACAGACAGACAGACAGACAGACAGACAGAATAAGGCAATTATATATATAGATATATTGTTTTTTTTCTACCGTATTTGAAAAGAACAATGGTGGACATAGACAGAAAAAAGCCACTGTACAATATATGGACCCTTTTCTAGCCCAATAATTAATAATTCCACTGACTTCAGTGGTAAAAATGGCTGACGTTATCTCTTGGGTCCCTATACAGCTCTACAGGCTGCATATGTGGACCCCTCTAAGGCTATGTGCCCACGGGAGCTTGTTTCTGTGGATTTTGCCGCGGAAAACCTGCGGATTTTTCTGGATTTTCCAGATAAATCCGCAGGTTTTAGCATGTATAGGCACTCCCCATGTTATCCTATGGGACATGGGGAGTGTCTGTGTCCACGTTACGGAATGTGTGACTGCGGAATATGTTGCGGATATCCTGCAGCCGCACATAACTGCATGTCAATTATTCTTTCGGAATTACCTGCGGAAATCCCGGCCCTCCATTATGGAGATAGAAGCCGGGACGTCCGCAGGTAAGCCGCATGAAGGTCCGCATGTTTCCCGCAGCTATACCGCTGGAATCCCGCAGCTAAAAATAGCTGCGGATGCCGGCGGGCAGCTGCGGGAAACATGCACTCGTACCTGCGGATACATCTGCAGGTACGAGCGCCCGTGGGCACATAGCCTTACAACTGACTTACATTTCACAAACAAAATATAATATTAGTTACCTGAGTGTCAGCAGAAGTCGTTCCTCTGGCGAAATATATTTCCGCATGTTGGTATTTCGGTATGTGATTCCCGGTCACAAGTCCTCCAACAGACAGTCAAATGTTTCCATTGTCATGCGGCAGTAGGAAAAAAACTTCATTGGATGACGCCTGAGCGCACGGTACATGCGCTCAAAGTGTCCTCTTTTAGCCCGTTGTTGGACTAGAGGATGTACCCAGAATCGGCGACGCTGAAATATTGGGTACCTCGAACCAAAGCGTCGAGATAATAGCCAATGGTAGAGGGCACGCTCTGTCTGGTTGAACTGCAATTTGTAGCTCATTCTGGCAAAAGGACAACACAGAAAGACCGGTCACTTCTGCATGAGCTCTGGAAGGATTCCTTGTGCAGGGGGTGTGGAGAGGGGTGGACTATAGGGTTGGACCTAAACATCAGCACTGTTTCGTGAGAAAAAAACGCAATGCATATGGAATGCATGTGAGAAAAAAAACGCACACTCGCATTGCACTCGCAGAACAATCGCAGTACAACTAGCATTACACTAGCACTGCTCTCGCACAGCTCTCTGGAAGAAAATCGCATTAGTCCCCGTGTGGCCCTGGCCTTACTGTAGCTCACGTCAGTTGCTGCTTGTTTGTGGGTCTTTCAGCGTTAAGTTTTGTCAAAAGCTGGGTTCACAGTTCGACAATGACAATGACGTCGCTGTTACGTCACCATTTTCTGTGATGTAGCAGCGACGTCCCGTCGCTGTCGCTGTGTGTGACATCCAGCAACGACCCGGCCCCTGCTGTGAGGTCGCCGCTCGTTGCTGAATGTCCTACTTAATTTTTTGCTCGTTGCTCTCCCGCTGTGAAGCGCACATTGCTGTGTGACAGCGAGAGAGCGACGAACTGAAGCAAGCAGGATGCAGGAAGCCAGCTTCTGGCAGCCTGCGGTAAGCTGTAACCAAGGTAAATATCGGGTAACCAAAGGAAGCCCTTTCCTTGGTTACCCGATATTTACTTTAGTTACAGCGTCCGACGCTCTCACGCTGCCTGTGCTGCCAGCTCCCTGCTCCCTGCACACAGCCAGAGTACACATCGGGAAATAAGCAAAGGTTTGCTTATTAACCCGATGTGTACTGTGGCTATGAGTGCAGGGAGACAGCACTAAGCGGTGTGCGCTTGTAACTAAGGTAAATATCGGGTAACCTGAGAAGAACTTTGGTTGGTTACCCGATATTTACCTTAGTTACGAAGCGCAGCATCGCTTCCACAGCGACGCGTGTCATTATGATCGCTGCTGCGTCTGCTGTGTTTGACAACTAAGCAGCGATCATAACAGCGACTTACAAGGTTGCTGTTGCGTAACAGAAAATGGTGACGTAACAGCGGCGTCGTTGTCGCTGTCGCTATGTGTGAACCCAGCTTTAAGCATATGAAATTTACTCTAAATGGGATTGAGATCTGCTGATTGCCATGGCCTGCAGTTCATGGACTGTCTGTGGGTCTCCTGATCTGAACTTAGCAGCCTCATATCATATATATGAGGATGTGGTTCAATAGATCGGCACCAAGTCCTTGCACTGCGGTCCGAGCACAGACCGATTTTTTCTGACAGCTGAATGAGCCTTTATAGTATAAAAACTTTGTATATATTCAATCACATGCCCCTTTTCAGTAATTACATTTGATCCCCTCACCTCATAATAGTATAATAAATATAGTCCCCTCAGCATTAACCTTCCGCCCAGACTGGTTCATAAGCAAATCCGCCTTCCAATAATTAAATTACTGCCATAATAATAAATATGTTTCTAAATCATGATACCCACTTGCAATCAGTCTGAAATTGTGGACTGGACTTGAGTTGACTTGCAATGGAATGGCGGCCCGCCGTCTCTAATAGCACCTGTTTCCTGACACGCACATGACACCCTGCTCTGCTGCTGAGGGTCAGCATGCCTAAGAAACCTGATTGGCCATCGACAGGGTGATTTAACTAAGCACATGGCCACCGCGATGGCCCTGAACTGCTGCTAAGCGACTGGCCCCTGCCACTACTACCGCTCCTGAATATGTATCAAAATACGAGTGACCCCATGTGGAATTTTAAAAATTATTTAAATAAATTACTTTAAAAAAATGACAAGCGATCCTTCTAATTTTGATACCCAGCCAAGATAAAAAGTATGGTCAGTGCAGCTCATATGGTATCAAGCGTGTGTGGTGGCAACCAGGTGAGGAGTGCAAGCACAAGGGTGTCTTGCCTACCATCAAGTGTGGTGGTGGGTAGGTCATGGTTTGGGGCTGCATGAGTGCTTCTGGTTGTGGGGAGCTACAGTTTATTGAGGAGAAGACAGAACATATGGAAGAGAAAGGGCACAAGGGGAGAGTGCACAGGGGGAGGAGACAGTGCACAAGGGAGGAGACAGCACATAAGGGGAGGAGACAGCGCAGAAGGGTATGAGACAGTGTATGGGGAGACAGGGCATGAAGGGAGACAGTGCACGGAGGAGACAGTGCATGGGGGAGACAGCGAATGGGGAAGACAATGCACGAGATGACAGCGCATGCGAGGGGGGTGATAGAAAATGGGGGTGGCAAGACCTAGCACAAGGAAGACAGCGCTCCCCTCCAGGGGCCCACTGATACTCTTTTGCCCGGTGCCCATGATAACCTGGAGCCATCCCTGCTTGGTCTCATCTGACCACTGGACATGGTTCCAGTAATCCATGTTCTTGATCTTTTTGTCTTCAGCAAACTGTTTGAGGGCTTTTGTTGTGCATCATCTTTAGAAAAGGCTTCCTTCTGAGATGACAGCCATGCAGACCAACTTGATGCAGTGTGCGGCAAGTGGTCTGAGCACTGACAGGCTGATCCACCACCGCTTTAACCTCTGCATCAATGCTAGCAGCAGTCATGTGTCTATTTTGAAAAGACAACCTCTGGATATGATGCTGAGCATGTGCACTCAGCTTCTTTGGTCAATTATGGCTAGGCCTGTTTTGAGTGGAACCTGTCTTGTTAAACCGCTGTATAGTCTTAGCTACTGTGCTACAGGTCACCTTTAGAGTATATGCAATCTTTTTATAGACTAGCCATCTTTATGTAGAGCAACAATTCTATTTTTTCAGATCCTCAGCAAATTCTTGGCCATGAGCTACCATCTTGAACTTCCGGTTACCAGTATGCAGTATGAGAGAGTGTGTGAACAAAAACGCCAAATTTACACGTGCTCCTAATTCACACCTGAGAATTTGTATTACATCACAACGTGGTGGGAAAATGGCTAATTGGGCACAATTTGTCCATTTTCACTTAGGAGTGTACTCACTTTTGTTGCTAGCAGTTTTGACATTAATGGCTGCGTGTTGAGTAAAGCGGGCTTTACACACAACGACATCTCTAACGAGATGCCGTTGGGGTCACGGAATTCGTGACGCATATCCGGCCTCGTTAGCGATGTCGCTGTGTGTAAAGCCTGCTTTATTTAGAGGACACACCAAATTTACACTGTTATACAAGCTGTACACTGACTAATTTACATTGTATCAAAGCGTCAGATCTTCAGTGTTATCCCATGAAAAAATATAATAAAATATTTACAAAAATGTGAGGGATGTATTTACTTTTGTGATATACTGTATATACACACAATATACAGCTGTAGTTGGTCGGCATAAAATAAAGGGGGGGCATAAAACACATTTCTTGCACAGGGTTCTCCAGCCATCTTGTCCGTCCCTGGTTAACGGTATTACCTAAGCTAAAACTATCGTTCTGTTCACAAGCATTAGAAAATAGTTCACGCTTCACTATATTTGCCTGAGGAAAGGGCGTTGGTTTATAACACACAATAGAGTCTTTAAAACTTGGCATTAAAATGAGATTGCAGCAGAAGATTGGCACTGCTGTCCTATTTCCCCATATTACATAACTCTTGTTTAGCTGTCACAAATAAACAACACCTAAAAGTTGAAAGCAGTGTTACATACTATAGTTAAATACTGTTAACTATAACAGGCAGAAAAGTACAGCTTTAATAAATGATTCCAAATGAATACTTTTTTTTAATCCATTTAATTTTAATTCTCATTTTCAAAATACTATCATTTGACATGTTGCGGAGTGGAAATTTTAATGGATTGTGACACAATCATTGTTATGTCATAGGACTCTGAATGGTACCCCATTGTTTGTATTGGCAAAGATCTTAGTAGCCAATCTGACTTACAAGACATGCATTACTGACATGTTTTTAAGGGAATCTGTTAGTAGGTATTTGCTGCCTCATCAGAGAGCAGAACAATGTAGAAATGAGACCCTAAATCCAGCGATGTATCACTTAAGGTGGTGTCACACACAGCGACGACGACAATGATGTCGCTGCTACGTCACCATTTTCTGTGACGTTGCAGCGATGTCCCGTCTCGCTGTGTGTGACATCCAGCAACGAGCTGGCCCCTGCTGTGAGGTCGCTGCTAGTTGCTGAATGTCCAGCTTCATTTTTTGATCGTCGCTCTCCCGCTGTTATGCACACATCGCTGTGTGTGACAGCGAGAGAGCGACGAAATGAAGCGAGCAGGGAGCAGGAGCCGGCATCTGGCAGCTGCGGTAAGCTGTAACCAGGGTAAACATCGGGTAACCAAGGGAAGACCTTTATGTTTAATGTTTAAGTGCCGACTCCTGCTCTCTGCACATGTAGCTGCAGTACACATCGGGTAATTAACCCGATGTGTACTGTAGCTAGGAGTGCAGGGAGCCAGCGCTAAGCAGTGTGCGCGGCTCACTGCTCTCTGCACATATAGCACAGCGACGCGTGTCGTTATGATCGCTGCTGCGTCTGCTGTGTTTGACAGCTAAGCAGCGATCATAACAGCGACTTACAAGGTCGCTGTTGCGTCAGAGAAAATGGTGACGTAACAGCGACGTCGTTGTCGCTGTCGCTATGTGTGAACCCAGCTTTACTTTACTGGTTGCAGCTGTTGTGACACAATCAGAGTTCTTAGATGTAAAATGAAGCACAGCTGAGAAAGCTATCTAAACTCACACCAAGCTGCTAATGTACATTGTGTATAGACAGTAAGCTGCTTATCAAAGGAAGGCGTGTGATCAGTCTAGCAAGTGCTTGCCATATAGTCCAGGCAATGATAAGTTCCCAATGATGAAACCTTTATTACAAGTAAACAACAGCAGGCACCTTTCTAGACCGTATGCTGAGGTGGTCTCTCCACAATACAGTGGACTGTGGACAAGTAACACAACTAAACACAATTATTAAGAAATAGTGACTGGTGGACCCGGATTGTAAAAGTCCAGATCCGCACAGTTTCAAAGGTACTCGGGTGCCGGACGGGATTCCGGGTGTTTGATCCGGATCCAGCACTCGAGAGATTAAAAAAATAAAGGAAAAATAAAATAAGAATGAAGCGAGTGCTCCGGCGAGGCTTCAGCGCGGCTGTAAACTGATCCCATGGCTTCACTTCCTGGGCCACTCATTAGGCTGATCCATATGCACTGCTTTCCCCACACACGGCAAGCCTGGCGTCTGTGATTGGTTGCAGTCAGACGCCAACCTAGCCTGTATGATAGTGTATGCCTGAAGCCAATCACAGACGCTGTCTGTGGGTCAGTATCGTGGTGTTTAAAAAAACTAAAACAACTGTTGTAGGATCCCCCATATTATTATACCCAGCATAGATAAAGCCTACAGCTACAGGCTGCAGCCCCCAGCCCTGTGCTTATCTTGGCTGTAAATCAAAATAATAGGAACCAAATGGGGCTTTTTTTCTAATTATTTAAATAAATAATTTAAAAAAAACTGGCAAACTGGCATGCGGTCTTCCTCCAATTTTGATACCCAGCCATGATAAAGCCCGACTGCTGGTGACTTTACTAGTCTAGTATTCTCAGACTGGGGAAGCCTATGTTTATTAGGCCGCCACCCTAGCCTAAAAATAGCAACTTGCACTTGCCTGCGATTGTCGCATTCATTAGATGCAACAAACTGGGCACTTTACCCAGCTCTTTCCAATTGCCCTGATGCTGTGGCAATCGGGGTAATGAGGGTTAATAACAGCACACAACTGTCATCAAGCCCAAAATTTGTGATGGGTAGGGGTCTATGAGACGCCCCCCATCACTAGTCTTATAAGTGAAAAGAAAGAAACACAACCACCGAAAAATCCTTTATTTGGAATAAAATACAAAAAAACACCCACTTTCACCACTTTATTAACCCCAAAACACCCCTGAAGGTCTGATGTAATCCACACGAGGTCCCACTGTGATTCAGCTCTGCTAGATTTGAGTCACAGCGAGCGGCCATAGAGCATGACTTCCCACTCTGAGTGTAGACAGAGACTGGCTGAGCCACGTGATAAGCGTGACATCACTCAGGTTACTTGTGGTAACAGTGGGAGGGTCCAACGGTCCTCTTCCTGTGACTGCAGGTAACCTGACCTCAGGGGACCTCAGTAAAGTCTACACCTCCTGGCAAAAAAACCCTCAATTTTTTGCGTCTGATTTTGCGGCATTTTTTTTTTACAGTTTTGATGCCGTTTTCTGCCAGGAGGTGCAAATTTGGTGCTGAAATGTCTGCACCAGATTTCAGCACCAAAGTTGCACCTTCTGGCAGTAAAACCGTTTTTTGGCATCTTTGGGCCAAGAGATGCAAATTTGGTGATGACATTTTTACACCATATTTATCCACCCAATCGACACCTCCTGCCACAATTTTTTTTACACGTTTTTTACGTGGTTTTGATGCAGTTTTCTGCCAGGAAGTGAAAATTGGGTGCATGAATATGGTGTGAAAATTTCAGCACTAAATCTGCTACGTGGTTTTCTGCCAGGAGATGCAGGTGAATTCACGTTAATGAGATCACCTGAGGTCCTCTGAGGTCAGGTTATGTGCTGTCACAGGTGGAGGACGATGGGAATGTCCAGCTATGAGTGCAAATAACCTGAGTGATGTCATTGCTGATCACTGCTCAGTCATTCTCTGTCTGCACTCACAGCGGGAAATCATCCTTTATGGCTGCTCTCTGTGACTCAGATGTAGCAGAGCTGAATCGTCGTGGGACCTTGTGTGGATTATGTCGGACCTACAGGGATGTTTTGGGGGTTAATAAAATGGTAAAAGAGGGTATTTTTTGTATTTTATTCCAAATAAAGGATTTTTTGGTGTTTGTGTTTATTTACTTTCACTTACAGATTAGTAATGGGGGGGGGGGAGTCACATAGATGCCTGCCATTACTAATCTAGGACTTAGTGGCAGCTGTGGGCTGCCATTAACTCCTTATTACCCTGATTGTCACCGCACCAGGGCAATAAGGAAGAGCTGGGTAAAGCACTGGGCTTGTCACATCTAATGGATGTAACAATCCCGGGCAGCTGCAGGTTGTTATTTTTAGGCTGGGGTGGGAGGTCAATAACTATGGTCCTCCTCAGCCTGAGAATACCAGCCCCCAGCTGTTAGGCTTTATCACGGCTGGGTTTGAAAGTTGGGGGGACCGCACGCCTTTTTTAAATTATTTATTTAAATATTTAAATAAAAAAACACAGGCAGTTCCTCTTATTTTGATACCCAGCCAAAATAAGTGCATGGCTGGGGGCTGCAGCCTGTAGCCGTGTGCTTTATCTGTTCTGGGTATCATAACTCCCCTGTGATTGGAAGCAGTCAGCTGACATGCTGCCACTTAGTGTGGGGGCGCTTCTGACTGCAACCAATCACAGGCGCCGGTGGGCGGGGAAAATCAGTGCATATTCAATAAAGGTTAATTATCGGCTCCGGAAGTGAATGCATGACCTGTAAGCAGAGTACCACCATGACAGATACTCGGTAAGTACAGCACGTGCGCTCCTATCCTCGTTTCCCTTCTACCAACATTTTTATTCTCTGGATTATGGTCCCCATAGACTTATATGGGGACCGGATTCCAGACCGGAACTGGATTTTAAATAAAGGACAGGGACCTGCCGGTCTCGGTTATCTGTGAGTCCGCTCATCACTATTAAGAAACATTTCTTTGCTGAAAACTGGATCTATGTTCCTTAAACTAAAAGAAGGAAAATACAGGAATATGTCACACACACCCAGTCAGAGTCGACTAGGACCCCTCTGCTGCACAACCTTATAGGTTAAAGTATTCTTTCAATTATACCTAGCCAACTAATTTGGTAGCAGAGAAGTTAATCTAAGTAAAAATATGCAATCAAATGAGCTCAAGGGACCAACTCAGTGGTGGTGCAACTCATACCAAAAGGTAGTTAAAGGAAAGTTTTGCTAAGTCTCCTTAATGCTAAGTCTCCTTAATGCTATGAGCAATTGGCTGAAGTTCATATAATTCTGCTAGTTACAATGTTTAGGCCTAACTGACTGCGTTTGGTGACAAACTCTCAAGTCTGTGTGCATGCTCCCACCATGATTAATGTGGTGTGGCCTGGGCTCAGTACTTATCAACTGTAACCTGGTCGCGGATGAGATTGGCTGGCTGTCCTGTTACCAGTAGCTGAGTGGCCGAGAATGGCAAAGACGGACTTGTCACTCGAAGGGTGGATCAGACGTCAGGAAGTAAGGAGGCCTTCCACACAAATCACAGCAGATGTCTCCCGAGGAACACGATTCTGCATCTAACAGTAATTGTGCCCAACAGAGCTTTTTCCCTCACTGGCAGATATTACTGGCACAGCAACACATTTCTCAGAGATAAAAAGAACACCGATTTTCAAAAGATGTCAACAGGTCTCGCTCCTACACGTCCTCACTTTGTCTGGTCACCAGAAACACTGCTGTTCACCATGAGGTCCACAATAGAGTTCCCAGATCTACCCTAGAGTCTATGCAAGACACAACAGAGACCTCCTACACGGCAAGTGTATTCCTTACCATAATACAGCTTGATAAGAGACACATCGCTGAATTCACAGCATGCTGTCTTTGAATTACATAGAGATAACCTGCTAACATATTCCTTTTAAAGGGAATCTGTCAGCAGGTTTTTGCTAAGTAATCTGGCATAGGGAAACAGTGTTGTGTCACTTATCAGACTGTGTAATGTTGTGTAATTCTTGCTGGTGCAAGCGGGGAGTGAACCCACTGGGCCACAGCACATAGAAGACCTAGCAACAGCTGGTCCCAGGGGTATGGAGATGGACAGTCACTGATATGGTAGGTACAGTCTGGATTTCAGATGTGGCAGGCTTGACGGATAAGGAACTATGCAGTAGGATCCAGGACAGCAGGCTTGACCAATAGGGTACAATGCATCAAAAGCCGGTATAGCAGACTTGGCCGACAGTATGCGATGCAGTAGCGGCCAGTATGTCAGGCTTGGCTGACAAGGTACGCTGCAGCAGCAGCCGGTATAGCAGACTTGGCCAACAGGGTACGATGCAGCAGCAGCAGATACGTCATGTACTGGAACACAAAACGGCAATCTGGAACATAGCACTAAACAGGAGCAGCACTTACTGACCTGAGAACTAGCAATGTATAGACCCCTTTGCCATAGGCTGAGAGGCATTTCCGGATGAGGACATACTGGCCCTTTAAGGCAAGGTGCAAGACCGTGCAACCTAAAAGCATTCTCAAAAGGCTTGTGCAGCATGCTCACACCCCGGGAGGTAGCAGCATGAACCGAGGATGGGATAACAACTGTTAAGCAGCCAGTAGGATTAATGTGCTGGTGTGGGTGTTACAATACCCCCCTTAGGGTCGCTTTACAAGCTGTGATCTCGCTAGCGAGATCGCTAGTGTGCGTACCCACCACCCATCATTTGTGTGCGCCACGGGCAAATCGCTGCCCGTGGCGCACAAAATCGCGCGGACCCGTCACACTACTTACCTGCCTAGCGATGTCGCTATGACCGGAGAATCGCCTCCTTTCTAAGGGTGCGGTTCGTTTCGCGTCACAGCAACGTCACTAAGCAGCCACCCAATCGAAGCAGAGGGGCGTAGATGAGCGGGACGAACATCCCACCCACCTCCTTCCTTCCTCATTGCCAGCGGCCGCAGGTAAGGTGAGGTTCCTCGTTCCTGCGGTGTCACACATAGCGATGTGTGCTGCCGCAGGAACGACGAACAACATCGTACCTGCAGCAGCAACGATAATTGGGAATAGGGGAGCATGTCAACGACTAGCGATTTTGCACGTGTTTGCGACGATTTTCGATCGCACGTAGGTGTCACACGCAACGACATCGCTAAAGTGGCTGGATGTGCGTCACGAATTCCGTGACCCCAACGACAACGCTTTAGCGATGTCGCAGCGTGTAAAGCGGCCTTTAAACTCTCCCCTCTTTTCCAGTAATCTCTTAGGGAGAAGAGGGGCATTTATAGTTTCCCTTGCCTCCCATTACCTCCTCTTGGCCAAAACCTTTCCAGTACACTAAGAAGAAAGTTTTACCTCAAACCCTTTTTACAGCAAGGATGGATTTTACCTCAAAGATGTCTTCATCGCTGACCGAGGAGGCAAGGTACCTGGATCCCTGTAGTAATGGATCAAGATGATGGGTTTGAGGAGGGATGTGACGCCCTGGCAAAACCAGGTACTCACAGAAGTAGTCCACCCTCCTTGATACCACCAAAAACCCACACCCAGGTACAACACACAGCGTTTAAAGCCTAACGACCCCCTCATGACAATAGGGACACACCAGTAGGCAGGATCAAATGGATGAGAACGCCCACCTAGGGGTCCTGAGGTGTCAGGGGCGGGAACCAGACCATTGAAGCGAGTAGTGAAGGACTGACAGTTGAAGTTGAGAGTTGTGGAGGAGTGCTGACAGCAGTGGAGTCAGGGGTAGGGGCCCTGGACTACCTAACTAGGTGGCAGACAGCAAACAGGGCCACAGGCGACGGAGATCCGGTCACGGAAGACCTTAAGGAGACCGGGGCAGGGTTGTAGTCCGCCGGTGCCAAC
Organism: Anomaloglossus baeobatrachus; assembly: GCF_048569485.1. Classification (NCBI taxonomy): domain Eukaryota; kingdom Metazoa; phylum Chordata; class Amphibia; order Anura; family Aromobatidae; genus Anomaloglossus; species Anomaloglossus baeobatrachus. Next base: position 363,914,167 of record NC_134356.1, read on the forward strand.
AGCGGGAATCCGGTCCGGAGGCTGTGCACAAACCTGGTGCCTGGACCCTAGGATGAGGAAGGTTGCATGCCCCTTGTTAATCAACCAGCAGAGGACGAGGTTTCAGGCCTTGTTGTCAAGATGCCCAGAGAGCGAAACGGAAGCCCAACGCAGGAGATAGGGTATCCGTCAAAACCCACAGAAATCCCAAGGGTCAGATTTCGCGGGCCACAGCTCCCAAACATACACAGGACTGGGAGTGGACTTCCACCTTCCATGCAGAGTTGTCCGACAGAAGACACAGACACAGAGTGCAGAGGGAATGGACCCCTGTTTGCTACACCCGGGTGTGGGACCCGAATACACCCGTCAAAGGCAACCGGTCACTGGCAACTTGGTTTACCACTTGACTTGTGCGTGATTCTTAATCTGGAGTACACCATTTATCCCCGGTCCAACCTGGCACACCACCTCCAGCAGCCATCACTCCCGTGTACCAAGGGCCCCGGGACTACGCCTCCCCTACCCGTGGAGGGGATCGTATCTTGCTGTCCCGCTCCATCAGCCCCGGGCACCCCATCACCAGGCAGTGGCGGTGTCATCATCCCTCACCGCAACCCACGGGTGGCATCACCGACACGTCAATCCCCTGTAAATATCCCCTTCCGATGGTTGTGGGGACAGACGGCCGTGCGAGCCCGGGTCCGGTCACCACTTGAGCCGCAGCAGCGATCCCGGATCCGAGTAACCCCAGAAGCGGCAGCGGCCCCCGCCCGCAACAGGGACAAATGGAATGAGTTGGGAATGCGTAAGGAAGCCTTGAGCTTTTACTTGTAGGGTACCTCATTGATCCAATGGAGCACCTCGAAGAGACTGATAAAGCGACAGAGGCCACTTCAGCACCACTGATACCTTGTCCGGATTCGTCCATAAGCCAGTGTCTGAGATTATTAATATACAAATATCCATAAGTCAAATTATAGGGAAGGGAAAGCAATTTCCACCCTACATAGCACAACCTGGTAAACAGAAGAAAAACTGGGAAGACAAAAAAAGAGTATAGTGCAAAATTAATTTATTAAATTGAATTGTAATAATTAAGACTGGCACAAAAAGGAGTCAGCAGCAAAATCCATGGGCATGTGTAAAGTATAATGTATAGATCATAACGCAATACAGGAATAAATACAAAAAGTTGTTATTGTTATTGGGTAAACTCAAATTCTGAACGCAGCCAGAGCAAATGAAGTAAATGCTCCAAGATACATAAGATATATGTCATTCGCAAAACAAGTATGACAATAATCATATATCATACAAATGGAGTATATAGTAGCAATTTACTTATAAATAGAAAGTGCAAAGGAGAACATACAGGGTTAAATACGATGTTGTATGAGACACAGATATTGCAGATTGCCCTAGCAGCATTTACATATGGAATATAACCATATATTGTAATCCGACACCACCAGTTAGTATAAATACATATCATCCGGTCTCAACATGGCCAGAACTTAGAGAAATTAACTATGGGTAACAAATGCAAGAGTGAAACATGGAACATAAAAAGCCTCGCAGATACATAAAGCACTCATATATTGCACATAGCCCTGATAACATCAAGAGATGGAATGTATCGGCATCACAACATAACAAAGTATAACATACCCATTATCAAAAATTACTGTACCAAACACAGCGAGATGGCAGCAGAGAGGTCATCCGGTCACATCATGAGTTGCAAAAAAATGCAAAAACACTACATGTGAACGTAACCTTACCATTCCACTCTTACTAACGTCAGAGACTACTTGGTTGTCTTTTTGTCATAAGGTATTGAACATTGTGTTCAAATTGAAGGCATCCTTTTCCCCTTCATCTTCCTCTGGATATGTAAAACTGGAAGAAACAAGTGCACAAAAAAAATGCCTTATCAGAGTTGTCCAGCTTCTAAACAAAATTTACAAGGGCCATAAATGGCTTACATATTATACGATGAGACACACTTCTCTCATCCCCGTGAATTTAGCACAATTCAGCCAATATATTGTTCTTGCACAGGAGCCAACTGCTGTCTGTGTCCTCTCCTGCTTAGCAGGGTACTTTTAAAAAACTTTACAAAATGCTGTGTCCAATTATAAAATATATTTGAAGATAGGCAGCTGATCCTACAGGATTTTAACGACTATCTTTTATATGCAATGGCAACTCTTCACTAATGGCTGTGTTATCACTAATTAGCTAGTAATATTTCTCATGGCCTAGGTGGTTTAGCTGTGGGTGATTGAATTATCTGAGCTAAAGATATTACTGGGACCTGACTGCTGTGCGAGGCCTTTGAAGAGTCATAGGAGGCCTACATACAGTGATTCTAAATTAACAGGTAAGAAATCTTTGTGTTTTATAATGCATAATCACTGGTATGCAATGATTTTTTTTGCCAACGATGTCTGAACAGTATTATTTTAAGTTTATGGTGCATACTGTATTAAGAATATGACTTCGGTTTTGCCAGATTAGCTCTAGATTCACACAAAATGTAATAGGTAATTAATGAATGCTACACGATTTCAAAGTATTCAGAATTGCAAGAATATTATTTTTTGTTGCAACTAGTAAGCAGTCTAAAATCATAAAAAAAAAAATTAAAACTATCAAACAGTGACAGGAAAATGTTATTTATAAATTGGATTAATTAATACAATATTAATTGGATATTAAATTATTATTAATATCAATGCTTCAAAAAAGGCTGTTTGTGCGATTTCCTTTTATGTGTGTCATCAGGACAACCATGGAGACTCCAACAGTACCCTGCCATCATGTATATGTCCCATATGCCTTGCTATCGCTCCTTCATCACCTTCAAATGGCTATGGAGATGGTGCATCTTTATGCTCACATTAACACTCAAATTTCTGAAGTTAGCTAACATACAGTGCTGGCCAAAAGTATTGGCACGACTGCAATTCTGTCAGATAATACTCAGTTTCTTCTTGAAAATTATTGCAATCACAAATTCTTTGGTATTATTATCTTCATTTAATTTGTCTTCAATGAAAAAAAAATAAAAAAAATTGTCATAAAGCCAAATTGGATATAATTCCACACCAAACATAAAAAAGGGGTGGACAAAAGTATTGGCACTGTTTGAATAATCATGTGATGCTTCTCTAATTTGTGTAATTAACAACACCTGTAACTTACCTGTGGCACCTAACAGGTGTTGGCAATAACTAAATCACACTTGCAGCCAGTTGACATGGATTAAAGTTGACTCAACCTCTGTCCTGTGTCTTTGTGTGTACCACATTGTGCATGGAGAAAAGAAAGAAGACCAAAGAACTGTCTGAGGACTTGAGAATCCAAATTATGAGGACGCATGAGCAATCTCAAGGCTACAAGTCCATCTCCAAAGACCTGAAAGTTCCTGTGTCTACGGTGCGCAGTGTCATCAAGAAGTTTAAAGCCCATGGCACTGTGGCTAACCTCCCTAGATGTGGAAGGAAAAGAAAAATTGACGAGAGATTTCAACGCAAGATTGTGTGGATGGTTGATAAAGAACCTCGACTAACATCCAAACAAGTTCAAGCTGCCCTGCAGTCCGAGGGTACAACAGTGTCAACCCATACTATCCGTCGGCGTCTGAATGAAAAGGGACTGTATGGTAGGATACCCAGGAAGACCCCACTTCTTATTCCGAGACATAAAAAAGCCAGGCTGGAGTTTGCCAAAACTTACCTGAGAAAGCCTAAAACGTTTTGGAAGAATGTTCTCTGGTCAGATGAGACAAAAGTAGAGCTTTTTGGGAAAAGCCATCAACATAGAGTTTACAGGAAAAAAAAAGAGGCATTCAAAGAAAAGAACACGGTCCCTACAGTCAAACATGGCGGAGGTTCCCTGATGTTTTGGGGTTGGTTTGCTGCCTCTGGCACTGGACTGCTTGACCATGTGCATGGCATTATGAAGTCTGAAGACTACCAACACATTTTGCAGCATAATTTAGGGCCCAGTGTGAGAAAGCTGGGTCTCCCTCAGAGGTCATTGGTCTTCCAGCAGGACAATGACCCAAAACACTCTTCAAAAAGCACAAGAAAATGGTTTGAGATAAAGCACTGAAGACTACTTAAGTGGCCAGCAATGAGTCCAGACCTGAATCCCATAGAACACCTGTGGAGAGATCTCAAAATGGCAGTTTGGAGAAGGAACCCTTCAAATCTCAGGGACCTGGAGCAGTTTGCCAAAGAAGAATGGTCTAAAATTCCAGCAGAGCATTGTAAGAAACTAATTGATGGTTACCGGAAGTGGTTGTTCACAGTTATTTTGGCTAAAGGTTGTGCAACTAAGTATTAAGCTAAGGGTGCCAATACTTTTGTCTGGCCCATTTTTGGAGTTTTGTGTGAAATGATCAATGATTTGATTTTTGTTTCATTCTCTTTTGTGTTTTTTCATTGCAAGCAAAATAAATGAAGTTAATAATACCAAAGAATTTGTGATTGCAATCATTTTCAAGAAGAAACTGAGTATTATCTGACAGAATTGCAAGGGTGCCAATACTTTTGGCCAGCATTGTATCTTGCACAGATTCTTCATAATTGTGTATTTTCTGAATACCCAAGAAGTTCTTCGCTAGAGAGAAAAAACTCTTCCAGGCCAAAGCCTCATCGCCATTCATGCATGGCCATCAAAGATTCCAGGTTTTAGTTTTTCCATACTCAGACCAAACAATGATCTACAAATGTACTTGAAGCATTAACCTGATTTGTCCAAAGCCCTAACAAATTGCTTCATTAACCCCTTCATCGATCGGCCGATTTTGCGCTTTCCGGGGGGGTTTTTTGCCACCCTTCTTCTGAGAGCCGTACTGTTTTTATATTTCCATCAATATAGGAATGTGAGCGCTTGTTTTTTTGCGGAACGAGTTGTACTTTTAAGTGAATTCATGAGTTTTACCTTATAGTGTACTGGAAAATGGCAGAAAAGTTCCAAATGCAGAAAAATAGCAAAAAAAGTGCGATTTCACAATTGTTTTTGAGATATTTTATTCCATGTGTTTAATATATGGCAAAACAGATGTATCGGTGTGATGCCTCAGGTCGGTGCGAATTCTTAGACATAAAACATAAATAGGTTTACTTTTATCTAAGGGGTTAAAAAAAAATCAGAAGGTTTTTTTTAAAAAAAGTGGCATACGTTTTGCGCCATTTTCCGCGACTTGTAGCGTTCTCATTTTTCTGGATCTATGGCTCACTGATAGCTTATTTTTTGCGTCTTGAGATGACATTTTTAATGGTACCATTTTTGCACAGATGCTATATTTTGATCGCCTGTTATTGCATTTTGAGCAAAATTTGTGGCCGCCAAAAACTGTAATTTGGCGTTCGGATTTTTTTGCTGCTACGCCGTTTATCGATCAGATTAGGTGATTTTATATTTTTATAAAATCTGAAAGCGGCGATACCGAATGTGTATAAATTTAAATTTTTTTAACCCTCTAATTTTTTATGGGGCGAAAGGGGGGGGGATTTGAACTTTTAGGTTTTTTTAATTTTTTTAAATTTTTCAAAACCTTTTTTATTACTTTTTTTTATTTTACTAGTCCCCCTAGGGGGCTATAATGATCAGCACTTTGATCGCTCTTCCATATCTGCTGTGAACACCAAATATGCTCATCTCCTATCTCACACAGTTCTCGGCCATGTGAGACAGGAAATGAGTCATGTGAGCTATAGGAGTCATCACATGACCCTGTGCTACCATGAGAACCATTGGATCCACGTGATCACATCACGTGACTTCCGGTGTCAGGGAGTGAGTAAATGAACACCGCAAACGCTATTATAATGCCGTTGTGACAGTTTCACAGCGGCATTTAAGGGGTTAACAGGTATGGGCAGATCGCGGATCTGCTCGTACCTGGTTGCACACATGTCAGCTGTATAAATCAGCTAACATGTGCGCAGATCCCCCCTGACTGCCCGCGGCAGCCGTGGTGATTAACACTATGACCGCTAAGACGTAACTTTACTGCCTGCAGTCATTAAGGGGTTAATCCTAGCTCAATATGAAGTGGTGGAGAATGATTTTGTTCTTGTCCACCAGCGGCGTATTGATGATATTTGCAGCACCAAAAATAATTTCTTCCATTGTAGGCCATGACCCTTTTGTCCAATGATCTTGCTTCGCTCTGCTATCTTAGAAGTACATCAAGCATGGGAATTTTGTGTATCCAGATTGTTGACCAAGCAACAAGTTCACTATCTTGAAATCAACAGAAATCGATGACTGCTGCTCATGATAACAGATTTTCTGTAATACGAATTTCACATTTTCATATTCTTCTTCAAGTTTTATTGAGTGAACAATGGGAAGAGATGCATAACAGTTACCATTGTACAAGAAAACATATTTCAAGCATCTAAAGCAGGGGTTGGGAACCTTTTTACTGCCGGGGGCATTTGGAATTTCCTACTAACCTTTGGGGGCCGCACAACATTATCAACTTGAAAAATAACCCTGCTATATTTGGTCAAACGATTAATTAACTCACCCCTACTGTGGAGGCAAGAGCTGCTTCTCTTTGGTGCGGCTGTGATGTTCAGTGATAGTGATCATCTTGTTTCTCACAGCTGCTTTTCCAGGTTTGTCTTGGTCTGAAGATGCTGCGGTGTATATATCACAGGAGGGGCTGGGGCATATACATCACAAGAGGGACTGGGGCATATACATCACTAGGGGGGCATGGACAGAACTGGCGGTGGCACAGACATGACTGGGAACAAGGACAGCAGTAGGTGGCAGCACGCACTGCACTAGGTGGCAGCACGGACAGCACTAGGTGGCAGCACGGACAGCACTAGGTGGCAGCACTAGGGAGACACAGACACGACTGGGGGAGCATAGAAATCACAAAAAGGGCACGGACTGGGGGAATAGACAGCAGTGGGAGGGTACAGACAGCAGTGGCGAGTACAGAGCACTGGGGGGTACACAGTACTGAGGGGTGGCACACAACACTGGGGAGCACAGACAGCATAAGAGGGCACAGACAGCACTGACTGTGGCATGGACAGCACTGAAGGCAGCATAGACAGCATTAGGTGGTGCGAACACCACTGGGGGAGCATAGACATCACCCAGGGGGTACAGACAGCACTAGGGGGCATGGACAGCAGTGGGGGGTACACACATTATTAGCTGGTACACACTGTACTAGGGGGTACACAACATTAGGGGGTACACACTGTACTAGGGGGTATGCAGCATTAGGGGGTACACACTGCATTAGGGGGTACACAGCACTGGGGGGTACACAGTTCTAGCGGTACACACATCATTAGGGAGCACACACTTTACTAGCAGGTACACAGCACTGTGGGGTACATACTGTACTTCGGGATACACACAGCATTGGGGGTACACTGTGCTGGGGGGTACACACAGCACGATGGGGTACACAGCACTGAGCGAGGGGGGCAGCAATGGGTTGAATACTCACAGTACTGGGGTGGGGGGGGAGTCACAGAGCACAGCACAGGTCCGGGAGGCTGGTAATCTGCTGCAGCTCTTCTGTGACTTTATCGCAGCATGCTGCTTATCCCGCCCACCAGAGCACACTAGCACAGGCCGGGGTTAAGCCTAGAATGTATGGGCTGCAGTCATGTCCTGGAAGTCAGGATCTGGATAGAGCCTGTACATTGTAGCATCTACCCTCAGGGCATCAGGCAGTGGGATTTAAAGGGCCAGCAGCCGGGAAAAGCGCTGCTGCTGCCACAGCACAGCAGTCATCGGGAATGTGCCCAGGGGCCGCATAAAACGTTGTCACGGGCCGCATACAGCTCGCGGGCCGGAGGTTCCCCACCCCTGTTATAAAGGAACAGTTTATAAATAGCAGTGAGTCTTCTGGTCGATGTTCCGGTAGTCATTTTTGAGGTAGAAGTTCTGGGATATCAATGCAGTTTATAGAGAGGGCGTCTGTGATTGGCTGCTGGAGTAACCTGAGACCAACCCATACATTCTAGCATCTATACACATACAGTAAGGTAAAAATAAATAAATAAAAAAAATGACGTAGTGCTCTGTGGTATTTTTGATTCTCAGCGCAGATAAAGCGGATGGCTACAGGCTGCCACCCCTATCTTCCTGGCTTTACCTTGGCTAGCAATCAAAATACAGGAAACCTATTAATTTTTTTTAATTATTTTAAAAAAATAACTTAAAAAAAAATGTGCGGGCTCCCACTGTATTTTGATCACCAGTCAGGTAAAACCAGGCAGCTGGGGGCTGGTATTCTCAGCGTGGTAAGGCCCAAACATTCTGGGCCCCCCACGCTAATACTCAAAGCCAGCAGGATTGTTTCTTAGTGTCATTTCCAGGTGCTTTACCCGGCTCGTCCAGCGGCCCTGATGGCGGTGGCACGCTGGGTAATAAAGAGGTTAATACAAGATTTGTATTCTCAGCTGGTACTAAGCCCAAAATTCATGGTGTCATGCCAAATTAGACACGGAGAACATGAATTTCTAGTAAACAGTAAAAAAAAACACAACCAAGAGAAAATTTTTTATTATTATAATAAATAAAACAAAAAAAATTTAGAGACTCCATCTTTATAATAAAAAAATCCTTAGTCCGATGTAGTCCACAGGTAGAGCATTGTCAGCTCTGCTTCATCACACTGTAAAGACAGCGTCTATACAGAGTGAGAAGCAGAGAGAGCATTGTCAACTCTGCTTCATCACTCTACACAGACAGCCTCTATACAGAGTGAGAAGCAGGCTGACATTGAGGCCGGAGTTCCACTTACGTATGACTCATGCAGTCTCACTTCAACATCACCCGGCATGGACTGACACTCTTCGGACACGAGCGCCTCAGCTGCATGGAAATACATGCAGCTGACTGCTCCTCTCAGGACAGTGTGCGGCCGTACCGGGTAATGCAATGCGAGACTTGCACAGTTACAGTCGAAGTTCAATCGAGTCCATGAGCCATGTGGTCACCACGAACACTGCCAAAAACAGACGAAGATTACCGAGTGACGAGCAGTGCAGTGCATGCCCCCGGACGTTAACAGGACCTGCCATGATGTCATAGCCATGTGACCCAATGTCTAACCCAATGTCTGTGCAATATTCACACCAGACTGGTCACATGGCTATGACGTCATAGCAGGTCCTGTAAGTCAGTGGTGGTTACCGGCACAGCAATGATCAGATGCGGAAGCAGAAGCGGTCAGGAGACAGAGTCTGCAGGACGCGTCACGAGACCTGTAAGTATAATCATAATGTTTTTTAATAAGGTGCTTTTTTTATAGCCCCTGGACCGAACTGGACCCGAACTGTAACAAGAACTTCCCAGAAAGCTCATGTTCAGGATCGTGTGCACAAATACCATGTGTTCGGTACGAACCCCGAACTTTACAATTCGGGTTTGCCCATCACTACTGATCAGTAGAGTGTTGCAGTAGGCTAAAAGAGAATGAATAAGAGCGTTAGTAACTGTTTTTGCAACTTCAAAGGTGAGAAAAAGTAAGTGATTTCATATAGAGAGAAAAGGAAAGTTCTATGTAAATTATAACATAGTGTGACATATCCACTGTAACCTGTCCAAGTGTGACATATCCACTGTAACCTGCTCGTGCAATATCTGCTTCTGTCATCAGGCATTGTTGTATTCACTCTGTGGGCGGTGCTGGAGATAGAGGAGATGTTTGAAGCAGAAATTTTAGAAAGCACAGACTCTGCACATCCACTAAAATTAGGGTGGCTGGGACCTGCAGTACTTTCCAGTCTGACAGAATGCATGTGTAATTTGTTTGGGTTTGCAAATTATCGTAAATGTATTATTTTTTTTCAAAGATTGCTAAACCACTCACTGACTTGACTAAAAAGGAGGCAGATGTGGTTAATTGGAAACCTGAGGCAATCCTTGCCTTCTATAAGCTAAAAGGAATGTTTTTTGTTTGACCGGTTATTGGTCCATTAATAAATAGCCACTGGGTATAAATTCAAATATCAGATGATAAGTAAAATTTTGGCTTACACATATCTTTTGAAGAGACAGGAGGGCCATACTTTTTTATATGTCAATTGTTTGTCTTTTGTGATTAATTATCACATTTTAGTGGATTTATTAAAAGTTCCATTTTAAATATTTTTCCGGAGTAAGTGAAAAGTTGCTACTTATCATCGGTTATTGGTCCACCCCGATATTTATGTTTTTTTATTATGTTGTTTGATGCCTCTGAGGTTGGAGTCGAAGCATTGCTATCACAATGTATCCCGTCTCTCACTCAGCTTCGCCCGTGTGCCTTCTTTTCAAAAAAAATGTCATCTGTCGAGAGGAATTAGGATATAGATAGTCATGAATTGTTGGCAATTAAGTGGGCCTTTGAGGAATGGCTCCAATTCCTCAAAGGTTAAAAACATAAAGTCACAGTTATTATGGACCACAAAAATCTGACTTATTTAAAATCAGCTAAGAGACTCAACACTAGGCATACTAGATTAGCTTTGTTCTTGTCTAGATTTGATTTTGTGGTCATGTTCCGACCTGGTACAAAGAACTTAAAAGCTGATGCACTGTTCTTCTCAGTCTGACGACTGAACCAGTTCCTATTTAAGTTGTAGGTATAATTGTTATGTTTTTCCTTAGCTCTTGTAGAGGAGATCTGTAGATCCCAAGAGCAAGCTTCTGTCACTACTCCTACCCAAAAACTATTTATTGCTCCCCAGTTTCACCTACACATTCTTCAGGAGTCTTATGATTTTGTGCTTGCATGTCACCCTGGTATAATCAATACCATTCAACTGGTAAGTAGGAATTCTTGGTTGCCACCCATAGTTAAAGACTGTAATGAATGTGTGCTTGTTTGTGAAACTTGTACCCAAGCCAAGACACCCTGAACCTATTCGGCAGATTTTCTCCTACCGACCTCTAGGAGTCTTTGGACCCACCTTTCCATGGACTTCATTACTGACCTCTAACCCTCAAAAAGGAAGATTTGTCTCTCGGTGGTGGTGGACAGGTTTACTAAAGACTGTCATTTTGTTCCTGTCTCTGAATTATCTAACTCTGAAACATTAAGTAAGTTGTTTATTAATCGCATTGTGCGGTTACATGATGTTCTGGAAAATATAGTTTTTGACCAGGGTACTCAGTTCATTTACAAATTTTGGAGACCGTTCTGTAAAAAGATCAATATAGAGTTGTCTTTTTCTTCTGCCTACCACCCAGAGACCAATGGTCAGACAAAATGCACTAATCAAATACTTGAGCATTTCAGTCTCACTTGGTTTAACATCTGCCCATAGCTGAATATGCTATTAATAATAAAAAACAAGAATCCATTAAAACAACTCCCTTTTTCTGTAATCTTGCATTGCATTCTCATTTTGGTTACTTTCCATCAACTGTGATGCATACTACAGAGTTTGAAAAATCTGTGCATAAATTAAAAGTAATCTGATGTGAAGTCAGAAAGACGTTGAAGGTGCAGGGTAGAAATGAAGGAGTGAAAGAACGGCATCTTCCAAGGACTGATGAGTAAAATAAAAAAAATCTTTCTTCAAAGCATTTTGGTAACACTATAAAAACTTTTTTTTTTTTTAACTATTCGCTCCTTGGAAGATTCCGTTCCTTCACTCCTTCATTTCTAGTCGAGGCCTTACCAGAGGATCTGGCACCCATTTCCCATTTCATGGACTGAAACTTCTACATACAACGTGATGAGTTTCCCTTTTTTCTTTTGGTAGGGTGCAGTGTAGTCAGACCTCAGCTTCTAATAAGAGAAAATCTAGGGGCCCAAGCTTTGGAGTTGGGGACAAGGTATGATTGTCAGTGAAATATAACAAGTTAAGGTTCCTTCTGGCAAGCTGGGCCCTTATGAGATAATTGAGGTTATTAAATCTTTAGCTTTTAGTCTGAAACTTCCTCCATCTTTTAAGATACCCAGTGTGTTTCATAGGTCCCTTCTAAAGCCACATTATTCCCTGGTAAGAAATACTCCTCCTGTTCTAGTTATAGGCAATTTGAAGTATAAGGTGCAGAGAATCCTAGATTCTTGTATGGTGAGAGTGTCAGTGCAATATCTTGTATAGTGGAGGGGTTATAGCCCAGAAGAGTGATCCGGGGTTCCTGAAAGCAATATCAATGCCGAAAACCTACTGAGGAAGTTTAATTTTTTGTTTCCCAATAAATCTGGTCCTAAGGGTCTGGAGACCTCTCATAAAAGGGGGTGGGGCACTGTCACATCTCCACCGGAACCTGTTCCTGCAAAGTTTGCTTTCATTATCAGGTGTCATTGTATTCACTGTGTGTGTGTTGCTGGTGATCGAGGAGATGTAAGAACCAAATCCTTTGGTCATCACTGGGTCTGTCCATCCACTAAGGTTAGAGAGGCTGGGACCTGCAGTACTTTCCGGTCTGACATAATAGGTGTGTGCTGTCCAGCTGCAATCGTCAACTCCTTGTTACAGGCTATGAGAAGGCACCATACCCTGTTTAGGCTTCCAGTTTACTGCTGGAAGATTCCAGATATAGCTTGTGCTTCCCTAGATAACTGGTTTCGTTTTCCTGCTAAGTATTGGTGTTTTCCTGTTTGACCTCAGCGGTTATTTGACTTTTTTCCTTTCTGACGATTTTGTACCTTGCTGCCTTCTCAGTTTTGATCCTGCTTGGCAACCATTCCTGCCTCTGGTTCACACCTCCAGACAGCAGAATATCTGTAGGTAGCAATCAACTTGACCCCGTTGTAAATTCACATCCCTTTATAGGGGTTAAAGGGTATCAGGGTTTCTCTCATTTCTGCCCGGCCCTCACAGCCAGGGATGATGCCCAAGCCGTCCCTGGCTGTTTAACCCCATAAATGCCGAAATCAATCTCGGAAACAGCACTTAGGGGATTGGGAGAGGAATCGCGCTCCCTCTCCCTTCCGATTGGGACACCCGTGATGTAATCGCAAGGGTCCAATCGGCATCTTGGTGACCCGAAGTCGACCTCCGAGTCACCAGACTATGGAAAGCCTGAGTGATGATGCCAACAGCATCATCACTCAGGCCTTCACAGTGCTGTCCTGGCAGCTACACTGTATTGCAGTGATCGCTCATTACAGTACAGTGTATCGGCAATCAGACAACTGTAAGGTAATGTCCCATATGGGGGCTAAGAAAAAAAAAATTGTAAACATATTAAAAAAAAAAATCACAAAATATAGAGCAAAACTTTTTTTTCCAATAAGTAGTTATATTTGTGTAAAAAAATAAACAAAAAGTACACATATTTGGTATCATTACGTTCATAACACTCTGATCCATAAAACTGTCACACTAGTTAAACTCTTTAGTAGAGTTGACCGATGTTCGAGTCGAACGGTTCGCCAATTTCATGTTCGAGTGATTTTTGGCGGTGTTCGAGTCGTTCGATGAACTCGAACGATTTGCTTAAAGTTTGGCAGTTCGAGTTACGTTCGAGAACGGTTCAATCACCAAAAGCGTGGCTTTTCGCAGTAAGTATGTGCGCACATTGCGTATCTGCATGCATCCTGCGTCCCTAGCACAATCCCTCTCTCTTTCCTACACACCGATCACTGGCGCGGAGCTGCACGGCTGTCACAAATCTCCGGCGGCTGTTCCTCTTTTGAAAATGGCTGCCGCTTCATTAGTCAATTAGTTTTTCCATGCTTTCCCCGCCCACCGGCACCTATGATTGCTGTCTCACTGCAACCAATCACAGCCGCCGGCGGGCGGGTCTATATCGTGCAGTAAAATAAATAAATAAATAATTTTAAAAAAAAAATGCGGTTCCCCCCAATTTTGATACCAGCCAAGATAAAGCCACATGGCTGGAGGCTGGTATTGTCAGGATGGAGAGCGCCACATTATGGGGAGCCCACCTCCCTAACAATATCAGCAGGCAGCCGCACGGATTTGCCGCATCCATTAGATGCGGCAGTCCCGGGACTCTACCCAGCTCATCCCGAATTGCCCTGGTGCGGTAGCAATCGAGGTAACAACGGGGTTAATCATGACAAGCGTCTCCCTGAGACACCTTCCATGATTAACCTGTAAGTGAAAGTAAAGAAACACACAGCGAAAAATCCTTTATTTGGAATAAAAGAAAAAAACCCCCTCATTTACCTTTTTATTAATCCCCAAACAACAATCCAGGTCCGAAGTAATCCACACGACACTGTCAGCTCTGCTACATGAAGATGACAGTAAACCTCGTAGAACACGAGCGCTCTGTGTCCTCTCCACGCAGCACCTGAAGTGAGCCGCGCTGTCACCAGACACTTCACTCTGCAATGCTAAGGTCAATAAAACCAAATCTTCCTATGTTTCTCATTAGAGACGGTGGCTCAATGGATAGAGTTACTGCCTAGGGAGCATTAGTTCACGAGTTCAAGTCCCGGCCACCCCGTTAAAGAATTTAATTATAATTATTATTTATTTATAATTATAATTTAATTTAATTATGCACTGAGGGGAGGAGCCGGACATCAGCTGTGAGCCGCGGGCCACACCTCTAAAATCAGAGCAGTTCACGGAGAGAGGCTGCATTGCTCTCTCCTCTCTCTCTCTCTCGTTCTCTCTCTCTCGTTCTCTCTCTATCTTGTTCTCTCTCTCTCTTGTTCTCTCTCTCTTGTTCCTTGTTCTCTCTCTCTCTCTCTTGTTCTCTTTCTCTCTCCCTCTCTCTTTCTCTCCCTCTCCTCTCTCTCTCCCCCTCTCTCTTCTCTCTCCTCTCTCTCTTCTCTCTCCTCCTCTCTCTTCTCTCTCCTCCTCTCTCTTCTCTTTCTCTCTTCTCTCTCTCTCTTCTCTTTTCTCTCTCTTTTCTCTCTCCCTCTCTCTTCTCTTTTCTCTCTCTTTTCTCTCTCTCAGACCTGGCGATGATCAGCTGATGCGGTAACCTGACGGCATCAGCTGACACTGAAAGTCGAGCGGTGAGGCCGACTTTTTACCGCCCAGCCGGCTAAACTATCAGCTGCTGCTGTCGGACAGGAGTCTGCACAGAAGTGTGTAGTTTTTTTTTTTTTTAAAACTGATGCATCAGCTGATTGTATGAAAGCCATTTATACAATCAGCTGCTGTGTCATGTGATTCAGGCCCTTGAACCTGACACATCATCTGAGAGCTTTGCCTTCCAGCAAACCAATCAGATGATATTGGATCCGGATTGGACGGCGCGGGACCCTTGACCCAGGATTACTGTGGAGGGGGGTTCTTTATTTCAATAAAGATGGAGTTACTAATTGTGTTGTGTTTTATTTCTAATAAAAATATTTTTCTATGTGTTGTGTTTTTTTTTATCTGTACTAGAAATTCATGGTGGCCATGTCTAATATTGGCATGACACCATGAATTTCGGGCTTAGGGCCAGTTGATAATATACAGCTAGCCCTAACCACATTATTACCCAGCGAGCCACTTGTCACCAGGGCAGCTGGTAGAGTTGGTACAGCGCCAGAAAATAGCGCTTCTATGAAAGGGCCATTTTCTGGGGTGGTTGTGGACTGCAATTCGCAGTAGGGTTTCCCAGAAAGCTTGGGCACCCTGCGTTGCGGATTCCAATCCCCAGCTGCCTAGTTGTACCTGGCTACACACAAAAATTGGGCTAAGCCCACGTCATTTTTTTTTTAATTATTTCATGATACAACTGCCAGGTACAACTAGGCAGCTGGGGATTGCAATACGCTGCACAGGTTGGCCCGAGCTTTCTGGGCCCCTCTGCTGTGAGTTGCAGTACGCAGCTGCCCCAGAAAATGGCGCTTTTATAGAAGCGCCATCATCTGGCGCTGTATCCAACTCTTCCAGCAGCCCTGAAGCCGAGTGGCTTGCTGGACAATAAGAGTTAATACTAACTTTGTTTTACTAGCTAGTATTAAGCCAGAGATTCTTAATGTCAGGCAAGTTTGACCCGGCCATTAAGAATCTCCAATAAAGGGTTAAAAAAAAAGACACCACACAGAGAAAAAATACTTTAATAGAAATAAATACACAGACACACTTAGAGACTCCATGTTTATTACTCCCTCTCATCCCTCCACGATCCTGGTCTTCTGTCTTCTTTCTCCTACAACCCATGCAGCTCTGCTACATCAGACAGCACTGCGTGGGAGGAAGATGCTGCTGCTCCTCGTGCAGTCTAATCACTCAGTGAGAGTGAGCAGAGGCTGCGGGCTGTAAGTGGTGACGTCACCACTGCCACCGTTGCTAAAGTAATCGACAGGCGGTTACTATAGCAACGGTGCTCTGATAACGTGATTTCCGGTGCCGCAATTCACCAGCTGTGGCAGCCAGTCCTTGCATGTGGGCTGACTCTGTAAAGAGAGAGATCCACTGACAAGACCTAGCATGACGTCTAGCCATGTGACCAGTCTGTAGCCAATGAGATAATACACACGTGACTGGTCACATGCTACACATGCTATGATGACGTCACGGAAGGTCCTATCATCAGTGCTGGTTACCGGGAGGACGCAGCGATTATCGGAAGGAAAAGCGGCGGGAGACAGAGTGCTGGACGCGTCGCGGGGACCTGTAAATGTAATGGCAATGTTTATTAACTGTATGTGTATATGTATAATGTATTTTTATGTTTGTCTGCCATTGTTTTCAATGGGCTTCGAAGGGGTTCGTCGAACTCGAACTCTAGGGGGGTGGCTCATCTCTACTCTTTAGTGAACACCGTAAAAAAAAAAATACGCAGGAAAAACTATGTCTTATCATTAAACAACTGCCCTTAAAAGTGGAATAAAACTTAATCAAAATGTAATATATAAATAAAAATGGTACAGCTGAAAACATCATCTTATACTGCAAGAAACAAGCCACTATTCAGCTCTATCAGCAAAAAAAATAAAAAAAGTTATAGCTCTCAGAATACAGCAATGCAAAAACTGGGTTTTTTTTCTTTTATAATATAGTTTTTATGGTGTAAAAGGGACAAAACATGAAAAAACTATCTAAATGTGATATCATTGTAATTGTACTGATCCAAACAATAAAGCTGACTTACCACTTTTACGACATGTGAACAACATAAAAATAAAAAAAAAGCCAGTTCCTGAATTTCTGTTTTTTCTTGATTCTGCCTCATAAAAGCAGAACAGAAAAAATATTATGTGGCCCAAAATGGTACCAATAAAAACTCATAGTGCAAAAAACAAGCCTTCACATGACTGTTGGTAGGAAAATAAAAAAGCTATAGTCTTCAAAATTCAGAACAGCATAAAAAAGAAATAAAACCAATTCTTCATCTTCTTTTGATTTGTTCATTCTGTATCCCAAAGATGGCAGTATGGTGTGGCTCGTATTTAGTCTGCTCTCTATGATGAGGTTTAAAACCGGGGATTCGGTGTAAATCTCTGAAAAATGTGATTCAAACATAATTCCCAAAGGGAACTTCACTGTAATCAGGCAAAGGAGTCACTTTGACCTCCCATCTGGTCTCTAATCCGGCGGTGTCCATCTTTTTATGCCTTTTTTCAGACGTCCACAAAAATGCGGTCATCAACACCTTTGAAAAGATGGAAACACTGAACCAAGGCCAAATGAAGTCTGGAGTAATTGTGCTTCTTCACTAGTGAATGATTCCGTCAGGGGTATCACCTGAATCACATAGTTTGTAGATGTACTGTATTTTTTGGATTATAAGATGCACCTTTTTCCCCCCAAATTGGGTGGGAAATGGGGGTGCATCTTTCAATCCAGATAAAACTCATGAGTAAGGAGGCAGGGGAGTGGGGTCACAACTGAAGGACGGAGGCAGCATGAGTGGGGAAATGCTGTGGACCCAGGAGGAGGGGATATCGCGGCAGTGCGATGTGGGGCCATTGGTGTCCGGGCAGTGGATGCAATGGGTTTCAGGAAAATGGTGCAGAGGCAGCGCAAGCTCAGAGTGAGATCTCAATCTTTGCATGCACCTCTACAGTAAGTTTCCTGAAGTCTATTGCATAGGAAGTGGCACACGCAGATTGAGAAAGTTCAGCTCCATGAGATCTCAATCTGCACAAGCACTGCCTTCGCACGTTTTCCTGAAGCCCATCACGTCCACCGCCTAGACATTAATGGTGCCCGAATTACACTGCTGCAACACCGCTACCCGCAGCCCTGGGCTCGCAGCATTGCCCCACTTGTGCAGCTACAGATGTCCTTCAACTGTGACCCTGCCTCTGGTGACCCAGCTCCATCTCCCCCTCCCCCCCCGATGAGCTAAATTCCGATTATAAAACGTACTCTAGTGTTAAGGTGAACATTCTGGGATGTTCACAAGTTGAATGCTCCTGATCTAATTGGTTTTGGCTCAAGTGCATGCATGAAAGAAAAAAAAAAAACACCAGACAAGGGGTCAGATGTGAATCTCTCCTTGATCAGAGATTGGCCCAAGAGATTTATTCCAACAGAACATAGACTTTTATAAACTAGGAAAAGGGACATGGTCAGTTCTACAGTAAGCATGCTCAGATGTGTTAATTGTTCAGTGGATTGGTCAATAGGTTAGTCCATGGGCTGATTTGTGGGCTGGTCAGTGCCTTGGTCCATGAGGTCATCAATGGGTTGTCCATGAGGTCATTAGTGGGATGGTCCTCTAGGTTTGCCAGTGGGTCTTTTCCTTATATGGTGATTCTTCTTACATCTGGACATTACTTGCATACCAAGGCAGGGTGTGGAGAACAGGAAATGGTGACCATCTTTAGATCTGTGTCACGTGTATGATCTGAACAGATTTATGTAAGGTGAAATTATTTCATTGGACATTTTTTCCCACAATCCCCTATCTCTCGAGGTTAATTAAGTATTTGATCCTATGGCCCTCCTCAACACTAGGATTATAAGACAGTCCCCTTTTTTTAACATGAAAAATTCTTTTTTTTCTATCTTCTTCCTCTAAATTTGGGGTGCGTCTTATAATCCGGTGTGTCTTATAAACCGCAAAATGCGAGACATGGAAACCTTGATGTAAGTGCTCAGCATAGAGCACAAGATAAATGTGACCTGATACAAAATGTTCTGTACCCAAATTGCCACCAAATAGCATTTGATCATACAGTGCTGGCCAAAAGTATTGGCACCCCTGCAATTCTGTCAGATAATACTCAGTTTCTTCTTCAAAATAATTGCAATCACAAATTCTTTGGTATTATTATCTTCATTTAATTTGTCTTCAATGAAAAAAAAAAATTGTCATAAAGCCAAATTGGATATAATTCCACACCAAACATAAAAAAGGGGGTGGACAAAAGTATTGTAACTGTTTGAAAAATCATGTGATGCTTCTCTAATTTGTGTAATTAGCAGCACCTGTAACTTACCTGTTGCACCTAACAGGTGTTGGCAATAACTAAATCACACTCGCAGCCAGTTGACATGGATTAAAGTTGACTCAACCTTTGTCCTGTGTCCTTGTGCGTACCACATTTAGCATGGAGAAAAGAAAGAAGACCAAAGAACTGTCTGAGGACTTGAGAATCCAAATTATGAGGAAGCATGAGCAATCTCAAGGCTACAAGTCCATCTCCAAAGACCTGAAAGTTCCTGTGTCTATGGTGCACAGTGTCATCAAGACGTTTAAAGCCCATGGCACTGTGGCTAACCTCCCTAGATGTGGAAGGAAAAGAAAAATTCACCAGAGATTTCAATGCAAGATTGTGCGGATGGTGGATAAAGAACCTCGACTAACATCCAAACAAGTTCAAGCTGCCCTGCAGTCCGAGGGTACAACAGTGTACTATCCGTTGGCGTCTGAATGAAAAGGGACTGTATGGTAGGATACCCAGGAATACCCCACTTCTTACCCCGAGATATAAAAAAGCCAGGCTGGAGTTTGCCAAAACTTACCTGAGAAAGCCTAAAACGTTTTGGAAGAATGTTCTCTGGTCAGATGAGACAAAAGTAGAGCTTTTTGGGAAAAGCCATCAACATAGAGTTTACAGGAAAAAAAAGAGGCATTCAAAGAAAAGAGCACAGTCCCTACAGTCAAACATGGCAGAGGTTCCCTGATGTTTTGGGGTTGCTTTGCTGCCTCTGGCACTGGACTGCTTGACTGTGTGCATGGCATTATGAAGTCTGAAGACTACCAACAAATTTTGCAGCATAATGTAGGGCCCAGTGTGAGAAAGCTGGGTCTTCCTCAGAGGTCATGGGTCTTCCAGCAAGACAATGACCCAAAACACACTTCAAAAAACACTAGAAAATGGTTTGATAGAAAGCACAGGAGACTACTAAAGTGGCCATCAATGAGTCCAGACCTGAATCCCATAGAACACCTGTGGAGAGATCTCAAAATGGCAGTTTGGAGAAGGCACCCTTCAAATTTCAGGGACCTGGAGCAGTTTGCCAAAGAAGAATGGCCTAAAATTCCAGCAGAGCATTGTAAGAAACTAATTGATGGTTACCGGAAGTGGTTGTTCGCAGCTATTTTGGCTAAAGGTTGTGCAACCAAGTATTAGGGTAAGGGTGCCAATACTTTTGTCTGGCCCATTTTTGGAGTTTTATGTGAAATGATCAATGATTTGATTTTTGTTTCATTCTCTTTTGTGTTTTTTCATTGCAAGCAAAATAAATGAAGATAATGCCAAAGAATTTGTGATTGCAATCATTTTCAAGAAGAAACTGAGTATTATCTGACAGAATTGCAGGGGTGCCAATACTTTTGGCCAGTACTGTACCAACAAAAACACAAGTTAACACACAGGTTCGTCATCTGTTATCGGTTACTGGTAGCAGAAAGGCTCTGGAAAAATGCTTTAGCTCCCCCCCACAAATAAGAAATACAGCAAAATCTGCTTTCCCAAATCAAAATGCCCCCTCCCTTTTGACCCCCACAATATGCCTAAACCACAGTTAGCGTCCACATATTTAGCATTGTTGCAGTGAGGAGAGCTCACTTAATTTACGAGGTGCACGTATTCAGAAGCACGAGCTGGGCACAATGCACGGGCAGTATAATATGCTGGGCATGACAAGGATCAAATTGCAGTTTTTAATACTGCAACATTCACTGCATTTGACACTGTGGATATTTTTCCAGACACTAAATCGCTACACCTAAAATTTGGTCACTTAAATGTTTTTCTTCTATTATGGCACTTAGGGGCTCTGCAAATGGAGTCACAAACAATTCTAGAAAAATCTGTGCTCCAAAAATCAAATGTCTCTCCTTCCCTCCCAAGCTCTGTGATGTGACCAAACAGTACTATGCAGTCACATGTGGGGTATTGCCAAGATCAGGAGAAATTGTGCAACAGATTATGGAGCATTTTTTACCTATTCCTCTTGTGAAAATTAGAAATCTTGGGTTTAAACAACAACTTAGTAATAAAATGTAATTATTTTTTGTTCACTGCCCAATAGTATAACATTTTGTGACACACCTGTGGTGTCAATATGCTCACTGTACCCCTAGATGAATAAATTGATCGGTGCAGTATGTAAAATGGTGTCACTTGTGGGGGTTTCTGCTGTTATAATCACCTCAGGGGCTTTGCCAATTTGACATGGCACACGCAAATCATTGCAGCTAAATCTGCACTCCAATATGGTGCTCCTTCCATTTTTCAATTTGTACTGTGCCTCAAAAGTAGTTTTTGTCCACATATGAGGTATTAGCATACTCCGAAAAATTGCACAACAAATTGTCAGTTATATTATCTTTTGTTACCCTAGTGAATTTAAAAAATTGCCAGTTACAACAAAGTTTTGCAGATAAAAATCTATTTTTCACGGGTCAATGTTATAAAATTCTGTAAAACACCTGGAGTTTTAAGGAACACACTAAACATCTAGATAAATTCTTTGAGAGACCTAGCTTACAAAATGGGGTCTCTTGTGGTGAAGCTTCACTGTTTAGGCAAATCAGGGGCTCTCCAAACACGACATGGCATCTGCTATCTACATTATTCCAGCCAAACTTGCTTTCAAAAAGTCAAATGGTACGCCTTCCTTTTTGAGCCCTGCCATGCACCTAAACAGTTGATTACCAGCACATATAGAATATCAGCATACTTAGGAGAAACTGTACAACAAATTGCATGCATTTTCTCCTGTTCAGGCTGCTTTACACCTTTCAATTTCTCGTGCGATCGCACCCACCCCCATCGTTTGTGCGGCACGTGCAATTTGTTGCCCGTGTCGCACAATGCTGTAACCCCCATCACACGTACTTACCTTCCAAATGTCCTCACTGTGGGCGGCGCACATCCACTTCCTGAAGGGGGAGGGACGTTCGGTGTCACAGCGATGTCACACAGCGGCCGGCCAATAGAAGCGGAGGGGCGGAGATGAGCGGGACGTAAACATCCCGCCCACCTCCTTCCTTCCACATTGCCGGCGGCCGCAGGTAAGCTGCAGTTCATCATTCCCGGGGTGTCACACGGAGTGATGTGTGCTACCTGTTAGGTCCGAGTGATGGTGGATCCTCTGGGCCGTGCACCGGACTCCCCCAGTGAGGCAACCTGGAGCTAACCCCTATACAGGGACTGTCCAGTCACCCCACCAGAGGGCCTAGGTACACGGTAGCCGAAGTACTAGCAGGAACGGGATAGCATCCCTCAGGGAACGGGTAGAACGGAGTCTTTAGAGCCACAGAGTTCTTGGAGACAAATACGGGAGTCCGATACGGGTGCCGGTTAGGAAGCTCAGATGGGATCCGGGTTAGCTGGATGTGACGGGGAGGCAGCCGGGTGAAGCCGGGGATCACAGACAGGCACAGGCTGACGTAACGGTGGTGGGATTCCCCGCTGACGGACACCGGAGGACCTCTTGGCAATCCCGGATTCAGGAGCCGGTTACGGAGGCAGAGCAAACTCTACGAAAGAGACAGAATTGGCACAGGCAAGGCACATGGGACCTGGACTCCTAGCTTGCAGAACTTGTAGAACAGGTGACCCCCTCCAGGCAGGACGCTCCTAATATACCTGACCCTGACTGATGCAATATCCTGTTAGGAAGTGCTGGGCCTTTAAGAGGAGGTCAGTGACCGCGTGCGCGTCCTAATGTGCATGCGCGACGCCTGGGTGCCAGAGGCCAGAGCAGGGAGCGGTGCCAAGGAGGACGTGTGGCTGGAGGCAGGGGACCCGGGGACCGGAGCAGTGAGTAAGGAACGACGTCGGGACCCGGGGAGCATGACAGTACCCCCCCAGGCCCCCCTCCCCGCAACCGGGACATGAAGGCACGAATCAGAGGAGTACCGACGTTCTCCCGGGGTTCCCAGGACCTATCCTCGGGGCCATAACCTGCCCAGTCGACCAGGAAGTACTGCCGTCCCCTGACGGTCTTCATGGCCACGATATCTCTTACCGCATAGACGTCATCATCGGCTATGGGAGGAGGAGGACTGGCATCAGAGGAGAATGGACCGAGGACAACAGGCTTCAGCAAGGACACATGGAAGGAGTTGGGTATCCGCATGGAGGGCGGAAGCTGCAACTTGTAGGATACCTCGTTGATCTTCCTGAGGACCTTGAAGGGACCGATGTACCGCGGACCCAGCTTGTATGATGGAATCTTGAGGAGGATGTATTTGGAGGCAAGCCAGACCAAGTCCCCAGGAGAGAAGCGAGGGTGATCAAGACGTCTCTTGTCCGCATGTTTCTTCATTCGTGCAGCAGAATGTCCCAGGGAGGTCTTGACTGAGGCCCATATAGCAGAGAAATCTCTGGCTAGGGCATCTGCTGCAGGTACATCGGAAGCTGGAGAGACTGGTAACGGCACAGAAGGCTGGAGACCATAGACAAAATGGAAGGGAGAACTGGAGGTGGATTCGCTGACCTGGTGGCTATGAGAGAATTCAGCCCAAGGAAGGAGCGTGGACCAGTTGTCCTGGTGGGCGTTCACGTAGTGACGAAGGAAGGTGGACATGATCTGGTTGACTCGTTCCACTTGTCCGTTTGACTGAGGGTGGTAGGCAGAGGAAAAGTCCAGAGACACCCCCAGGTGTTCACAGAGAGCCCTCCAGAAGCGTGAGGTGAATTCGGTTCCTCTGTCTAACACAATATGGGCAGGAAAGCCGTGCAGCCGGAAGATGTGTTGTATGAAGGCGTCCGCGAGCTCTTGAGCAGAGGGCAATCCGACCATAGGAACAAAATGAGCCATTTTCGAGAACCGGTCCACCACGACCCAGATGACCGTATGACCGGAGGACAAGGGCAAGTCCGTGACAAAGTCCATGGCTATGTGTTGCCATGTAATGGAAGGAGTCGGCAGAGGGAGAAGAGGACCAAAGGGCAGGTGCTTAGGAATCTTGTTCCGGGCACAGGAGGAACATGCAGAGACGAAGGCGGTGACATCCGTACGAAGAGACGGCCACCAATAATGACGGGCGATGACGCCGCAGGTTTTCTTCTGACCGGCGTGTCCGGCCACTTTCGAGGAGTGTCCCCATTGGAGGACCTTGAGTCGGTCACTCTCCATGACGTAAGTCTTCCCAGGAGGGATCTGTGCCAGAGAGACGGGAGCCACCGGGATGACCTTGCTAGGACAGATGATGGGCTGGTTTGGCTCCTCCTCTTGGTCCACCGGATCGAAGGACCGAGACAGGGCATCCGCCCATAAGTTCTTGTCCGCGGGCCGGTAGTGTAGCTGAAAGTCAAACCTGGCGAAGAAGAGAGACCAACGTGCTTGGCGTGGATTCAGCCTTTGAGCGGAGCGTATATACTCCAGGTTTTTGTGGTCAGTATGGATGATCACCGGGTAAACCGCTCCCTCCAAGAGATATCGCCATTCCTCCGACGCCATCTTAACAGCCAGGAGCTCTCGATCACCCATGGTATAATTGCGTTCTGGAGCTCAGAAGATCTTGGAAAAGAAGCCGCAGGTGACCATCTTCCCAGTGGTGGACCTCTGCATAAGTACGGCCCCTGCCCCTGCAGAGGAGGCGTCAACCTCCAGGGTGAATTGGCAGTTCAACTCAGGTCGGTGAAGGAAGAAGCAAAGGACCACTTCAGAGAGCAGAAGGCGGCTTCGGCCACGGGTGTCCAAGCCTTCGGATTGGCCCCCTTCTTGGTCAGGGCGGAGAGCGGAGCAGTTAGGGTCGAGAAGTGAGGGACGAACTGGCGATAGTAGTTAGCAAAGCCGAGGAAACATTGGATGGCTTTTAGTCCCGAAGGAGGAGGCCAGTCGAGGATAGCAGAGACCTTCCCGGCATCCATCTGCAGTCCGGTGTCCGATATCACATAGTCCAAAAAGGGAAGGGATGATTGTTCGAACACACACTTCTCGTGTTTGGCGTATAAGTGATTCGTCCTCAGCCTCTGTAGCACGATCTGCATGTGCTCTCTGTGGGTCCATAGATCTGGGGAGTAGATTAAGATGTCGTCCAGGTATACGACTACACAGACGTAGAGGAGGTCCCTGAATACGTCGTTCACCAGCTCCTGGAAGACTGCCTGGGCATTGCAAAGACCGAAGGGCATCACGCAATATTCATAGTGCCCGTCCCGGGTGTTGAAGGCGGTCTTCCACTCGTCCCCCGGAGCGTATGCGAACCAGGTTGTAGGCCCCACGGAGATCCAATTTGGTGAATATACGGGCTCCCCGGAGCCGACCGAAGAGTTCAGGGATAAGAGGCAGGGGGTATTTGTTTTTTACTGTGATCTGGTTCAGTCCCCGGTAATCGATAGAGGGCCGTAAGTCGCCTTCTTTTTTCTTGACAAAGAAGAAGCCCGCACCAGCCGGGGATGAGGACCTTCGAATAAACCCCCGTGCCAGGTTCTCGGTGATGTAGTCAGACATGACCCGGGTCTCAGCAGGGGACAAAGGGTATATCCGTTCCCGAGGGGGTGTGGTTCCTGGCAGAAGGTCAATGGCACAGTCGTAGGGTCGATGTGGCGGCAATACCTCCGACTCCTTTTTATCGAACACATCTGCGAAGGACCAATAAGCTGGAGGAAGACCAGGTAAGGAGTCCGGGGCCGGAGGACGATGGACGGGCTGGACTGACTGGAGGCAGTTCTCATGACAAGACGGACCCCAGCGGATGATTTCTCCAGTCCGCCAGATGACCGTAGGTTCATGTACCCGTAACCAGGGTAAACCCAGCAGAAGCGGATGAGACATGCGTGGCAGAACATAGAAGGCGATTTCTTCGGTGTGTAGCGCACCGATACGCAGTTTCACAGGTTTGGTGATGAACAGGACGGTGTCAGAGAGGGGTTCCCCATCCACAGAGGCTATCACAAGGGGTGTCTGCAGCGGAGTGACAGGTACCTGGTACTTGTCCACTGTGGCCTGGTGGAAGAAGTTACCCACTGCCCCGGAGTCGAGATATGCCTTTGCCGCGAAGCGGGTTTCTCCTGTTGTCACCTGTACAGTCCATGTCACTGGGTCAGAGAGCTTTCCAGTACCTAGGGTGGCCTCTCCTACCAACCCTAGGCTTTGGAGTTTCCCAGTTTCTCTGGGCAGGCATGCACCTGGTGTGCGCCGTCTCCACAATAGAAGCATAGGCCCTTGGCGGCTCATTCCGCTCGACGCTGCTCGGGGGACCGTAGCCGGTCCACTTGCATGGGCTCATGGATGGAGGAGCCAGAGAGCACGGATGAGGAGAGGATAGGCTTCTGTGGAGAAGCGGAGTGTGTTACAGGGCGCCACTCGCGGGACATTTCTTTAGACCTTTCTTGAAAGCGGAGGTCTATCCGGGTTGCGAGGGCGATCAGGGCATCCAAGGTGGAGGGGACGTCTCGGCCAGCCAGCTCGTCCTTGATACGACCGGTAAGCCCCTCCCAGAAGGCGGCAGTCAAGGCTTCATTGTTCCACCCTAGCTCAGAGGCTAGGGTACGGAACCGGATAGCATGCTGTCCCACTGTCAAAGTCCCTTGTCGTAGTCTGAGTAGCGAGGAAGCCGACGCGGAGGCGCGTCCGGGTTCATCAAAGGTGGTACGGAAGGTATGTAGAAAGTCCCGGATGTTGTTGGTTACGGGATCTTCCTTCTCCCACAAGGGATTAATCCATGCCAGTGCCTCGCCCTCCAGGTGGGATATTACAAAGGCCACTTTGGCCTGGTCACAAGCAAAGAGGTGTGGCAGCAGCTTGAAGTGGAGCGAACACTGGTTCACGAACCCCCGGCAGGTCTTGGGATCCCCGGCGTACCGGGGCGGAGAAGCCAGTCGGAGTTTTGAGGCCCCGGGGGGGGTCCTATGGAGTTCGTTTACGTGGCCGTGGTTGACAGGGATGTGGCGGTTGTCTGCAGTGTGTTTAGGCGGGTATCCACTGATGTCATGAAAGCCAGCATACGAAATTGTGTTTCACGTTGGCGGACCAGTTCCTGCTGCATTCCGGCCAACTGGGGCGCTAGTGCTTCGGCGGGATCCATGGCCTGTTCTATCTGTTAGGTCCGGGTGATGGTGATCCTCTGGGCCGTGCACCGGACTCCCCCAGTGAGGCAACCTGGAGCTAACCCCTATACAGGGACTGTCCAGTCACCCCACCAGAGGGCCTAGGTACACGGTAGCCGGAGTACTAGCGGGACCGGGATAGCGTCCCTCAGGGAATGGGTAGAACGGAGTCTTTAGAGCCACAGAGTTCTTGGAGACAAATACGGGAGTCCGGTACGGGTGCCGGTTAGGAAGCTCAGACGGGATCCGAGTTAGCTGGATGTGACGGGGAGGCAGCCGGGTGAAGCCGGGGATCACAGACAGGCACAGGCTGACGTAACGGTGGTGGGATTCCCCGCTGACGGACACCGGAGGACCTCTTGGCAATCCCGGATTCAGGAGCCGGTTACGGAGGCAGAGCAGACTCTACGAAAGAGACAGAATTAGCACAGGCAAGGCACATGGGGACCTGGACTCCTAGCTTGCAGAACTTGTAGAACAGGCGACGCTCTCCAGGCAGGAAGCTCCTAATATACCTGACCCTGACTGATGCAATATCCTGTTAGGAAGTGCTGGGCCTTTAAGAGGAGGTCAGTGACCGCGCGCGCGCCCTAATGTGAATGCGCGACGCCTGGGTGCCGGAGGCCAGAGCAGGGAGCGGTGCCAAGGAGGACGTGTGGCTGCAGGCAGGGGACCCGGGGACCGGAGCGGTGAGTAAGGAACGACGTCGGGACCCGGGGAGCGTGACACTACCCCAGGTACGATGAACAACAGGACATGCGATTTTTAGAAAATGAGCGACGTGTCAGCGATGAACGAGAAGGTGAGTATTTCTGCTCGTTCATAGCTGTCACACGCTATGATATCACTAATGATGCTGTAAGTACGTCACTTACGACGTGACCCCGCCGACATCTCGTTAGATATATTGTAGCGTGTAAAGCCCGCTATACCCATGTGAAAATAACAGATTTGGTGTTAAAGCAACAGTTTTGTTGTAAAAATTTATTTTTTTATTTTCACGGCTTAACATTATAAAATTCTTTAAAGCACATGGAGGTTCAATGTGCTTAACAAATATGTTAATTTTATTACTTTTCAGAAAATCCTTTATAGGCAATGATTGCCTGAAATCTTGACGTCATGATGAATGTTACTAAACTCAGGGTTTCCACCTTTGTGACACTATACTGCAGCTGACTTCAGTTGTTGCTTGTTTGTGGGTCTTTTTGCCTTAATGAGAACCACCCAGCAGGATTTTTATATATAAAGTAAAGCCAGTGCTATACTGGCGCTAGGATGCTGAATGTAACCATACCTTTTGTTCAGAGAGAGATTGGATGTTTTATTTAAAAAATGTATGCAAGTAAAGTTACAGAAACGTACTGCTATTTGATTGATAGCAGCCACAGAATATCTAATAGGGGAGTCGGGTTTTGCTATCTATTCCCGCCTCTGTCTCACTAGCCTTGGTAGATGTTAGACTGTATGGGATGAATTTCGAACAAGCACCTATCACGTGACAAAAATGACTCATACCTGAAAGGAGCCCATAGAGTCTAGCATCTACCAAGGCCAGGCAGCAGACAGAAAACCCGACCCACCTATTAGATCTAAGTTTGATACATATCCAGCCAGTGCCCTGTGTTGATGAACTGATTGAGCTGCTAGGGCTAGCCAAGTACATTACCACCCTGTATCTCACAAAAGGGTATTGGCAAATCCCCATGTCTAAAGACGACGACTAGAAAACTGCCTGTATACCGCATGTATACACGGAACACACACACACACACGAATAGTCTCCTGTCCCCAGCCATGCAGTCCCCACCACTAACGTCCTCAGCGCCATGGCCCCCGCTCGGCTCCACCACCCCCGCACTCCGCCCCCCACACACATTACCCCGTTCGGTTCCGCCCCCCTGCACTTCGCCCTCTGCATGTATACACTGAACACACACACACACACACCTGTATCGTCATCTGTCCCCAGCCATGCAGTCCCCGGCACCGACGGCGGGTGCGTTGCAAATAGTGTGCTATTAATAAATAATTAATAAAGTAACGAATTCCTGTAAAAGAACATTTTGCGTTTTTTTGGGGTTTTTTTAATGTTTTGCCAGGAAAGGGAGATTTGCGGTTGGGAGGAGAGAGAGAGAGGTAACCGCAAATCCCCTGAGTGACTGCAGTGAGCCGCGCGATCAGCTGTGCCGTCACTCAGGTGACCCGGCCACAGCTGCAGTCCTCCACCCGAGAGCTGTGTCCGCGGGTCACCTGAATGAGGGCACAGCTGATCGCGCGGATCACTTCAGTTGCTGCATGGAGCTGATAGAGAGAGGTCGTGTTCTACTGCCGCTCCTGTCAGCTTCATGTAGCAGAGCTGAAAGCGTTGTGGGACCTCTGTGGATTTCATTGGACCTGGAGGGGTATTTGGGGGTTTATTAAAGTGGTGAAAGAGGGTTTTTTTTGTCTTTTACTCCAAATAAAGGATTTTTTTCGGGTGTATGTGTTTATTTTCTTTAACTTACAGGTTAATCATGGAAGGTATCTCAAGAGACGCCTGCCATGATAAACCTAGGACTTAGTGGCAGCTATGGGCTGCTGCCATTAACTCCTTATTACCTCGATTGCCACCGCACCAGGGCAATTTGGAATGAGCCGGGTAGAGTCCCGGGACTGTCGCATCTAATGCATGCAGCAATTCCGGGTGGCTGCTGGCTGATTTTGTTAGGACTGCGCTATTCTCCATAGCGGTGGATTGCGCTGAACGCAAGTGTGAAAGCGCCCTTACCCCGCAGGATGGGGGCACATGTCAGGATGGTGGCTGCACCACGATGGGGGCACATACCAGCATTAGGCCACATCACAGCATCAGCATATTTTTACTTAACTTTACACTGTTCATGGCCTTCTTTCATTACAAGCCAAGGACATCATGATACATTAGACTCATCTATTAAAACTGTTCCTTCTGTTGTTTGTCATTTTAAAACCAATAAACAATTTTAAGAATACTAAATTAAACCTAACCCATCCAGTCCATTCATTACCTTATTATTCAATCTTCTAACCTACATACACATTCTAGACTACCCGATACGTTAGAATCGGGCCACCTTCTAGTATTTATATATATGACCAGTGGATCATATGTTATGAGCAGTGCATAGAGGTATTACTTATCATTGTAATCCTACTTCTGTTGATTATGTTGCTGGAAACTCTTCCTGAAAGAACAGTCCAACATACTGTTATCCAATGCACAGTGTAAAAATTACAAGATTTCTAACTTTGATTTTTAATACTTATCATAATGTGAAGTAAAAACACTAAATCCTTATTTATACAATAGTTTTTTTTTATGATACATTCACTTTAAGACTATGAGAGGTGTTAAACATTGATGAGGAGTCAAATCTGGGCCATCTGCATTACCATTCACCTGGTGGAGGGGCCCCTTATCTGTCTGTATTCATCTGTTTGTCCAGAGCAGACTCGGGTCACTAAGCAAAGTAAAGCCCACTACGCTGCCACCATGCACTCACTCCACCACATTTTGGCACCAAAATATTTTGCACTGAGATAGCGTCTATAGTTAGTTAGATAGGCATATTGACTGTTTCAGGCCATGGTTCTGCCAAGAGTCTGGAACCTCTGGTTTTGCTGTTACATTTTGTTCATTATTTAGTACTCTAATCCATGCCTAGGTGCTGATGTGGCACACAATAGACTTCAGGACATAATTGAACTTCTTCCAGTAGAGAGTTTCTGAGGAACATTATAGTACAAGATAATTACTTAACCATGTTTAAAGTTAATTTCCGAATAAGCAGCAGCCGCAATTTGTTAATTGGATAAATATTTTTGGTATTTTTGAGGAAGCACTATTCTTCTGAGTTTTTTGAAGTCACATCAGGCCAGGAGGGGAAATTTGGTTAGAGAATAAAGATAGTATATTGGAACTATGTAAGCTGTTGTGCTATACCGCAGGCGATTCTGTACATTACACTCATGTGGCGCCCTGGACAAGCCAGGGGCCACAGAGAACAACACCAACACACCCCACACTCCCGGTCAGGTACACCTAAGTCAGACACAAACCCTTGTTGCCTTCCTCCAGGGGCTGATGTTCACACCAGGGGGTGGGCCAGGTGGTTGGCCCCGCCCACCAAGGAGTTCACAGTCCTGGAGGCGGGAAAAGCAGGAGTTCAGAGATCAGTTTTGGAGGAGAAAGTGAGAGGAAGTGAAGTGGTAGTAGAGCACTCTGAAGTTGGTCCGGGTGTGTGGCCCGGACGGATCAGCAAGGTTGGCAGACGCTGGTGACCGTCTGCAGGAGTGGCCTATCGGAGTTTACCGTAAGGACCGTGGATGGGCGGTGGCCCGGCGGCACCGGACCGGTACACAAAGAAAAGTCAGCACCATCCGGCAGGGGCTTACGGACCCCGGCAAGGCTAGGAGTCGCCGTGAATTTGCCAAATTCGTTAGCGAAGGGAACCTCCTGGGTTTCCCAGCAGCCAAGTCCCGACAGAAGGCAAAAGTCCAACCAAGAGAGGGAAACAAAGCCACCGCCAAGGCTACCGTTCCCAGGGCCAGAGCCTGCGGGCAAAAGGGGTTCGTCCGGCCCACATCCAAGCCGGGGAGCGGGTTACCAGTGGGAACCCATTGGAACCGTTTACAGTACACAGGTGCAGGGAAAGGCAGTCACCATCAACCTGCCGGGAGAAAAAACAACGCAGCCGTCTGTGGGACCCGTCCATCCAGCCGTGTGTTTTACCGAGAACTGTGTCCTCATCATTGGCTGAGTGAGTACCACCGTGCCGTGCGGCACAGCGCTGCCCCCGCGACCCTGAACCTCACCAGGCCCCGTAACCCGCCTGACATCCATCCCTACCCCCATCACCGGGCCCTGGGACAACCAACCCCCTACCCACGGAGGGGAGAACTAACAGCAAAGCTGCTCCCTGCAACCGCTCCCGGTATCCCTGTCCAGAGCAGCGGTGGTGTCACCAATATCACCACAACTGTGGGTGGTGTCACGGACAATAACCAAATCCCCACAATCAATCCCCACCCTTTTCACTCACGGGCGAGGAGCGCCGCTTGAGTCCCCGGGATCTGGCCCACCGCTCGAGCCACCACCGAGCAGCAGCAGCCGCAGCAGCAGCGGCCGGACCCGAGCAGTGGGAGAGCACAGTGTCCCCTCCTCCGCCTGCGACAACTTGGCGTCACGAACAGGATCTTACCGCTCTGCCGTCTGGTAGAGGTGCGCCTTGTGACCGCCGGAGGTGTCCGGCCGAAAAATTGGAGAAGCCGCCATATTGGGCGCGAAAAATTCCCGCTCGAGCATCTCCTCGAGTAGTGGAGGCGCGAAGGCCAAAACCCTGCCCCTGTAGAGGAGGAGCCGAAAAGAGACTAAGGGGGACTTATGGCGTCTGGCCGCATGTAGCCAGCCGCTATAAAAGCAGGGACGCCAGGACCCTGCGGCCATCTTGTTGCTGGTTCCTGGAAGAGGCCGCCAGAAAGATGTTCATGCCGTCCCGCAGCACCGTAGCCCCCGCGCCTGGAACCGCGGCGTGGGTGGAGATCCGGACCGCGCAGCTCCAACAACGGCTGCAGGTCAAGATGCAGCTCCTCTTGGAGGAGTGGGAGGCCGACATGGCGGATGTTATAGCGACCGTTCGGAGACGCGAAGAGGAGGGAGCTTCGGAAGGGAGGGTGAGTGACCCACGCCCCGGTACCCCTAGTGGGTCGGTCATCGCGGCTGCGGGACCCGGTCTAAACCCGCTCGCCCTGTTACCTCCCTCGCTACCTGTATTGGCTGCCGTGACCCCGCCACTAGGCCCGCTACCCCCGCAACCGGTAGCGGTACCCTGCATGTCCGCCCAGGCGGACCGACCTGTAACCGGAGCCCATGACCGACCGGAAGTGCTACCCTGGAAGGTGCAGAAGCCTGAGCCGGAGCCATCCCCCGAAAAACTTCCTGAGCCAGAGCCGACAGGCCGCTCCGTGCAGGAGGCCCAGCGGAAGAGGACCCCTGTGCCCATCCCCCACACCTCAGCTGAGGTTGCGCCGGGTTGCCGCTGCAAGGCAGCACCCCAGGCCAAGTCACCGCGGGACCTTCCACCCAGATCACCAGTGGTGGGCAGTGTCCAGAAGGTCTCGCGGGGCCCGACCCGTGCGCCGGAGCTCGCAGCAGCTCCATATTGGGACAGGGAACCGACACCGCTGGGCCCAGAGATTGCCGAGAAAGAGAGGAAGAAGGCGGAGTTGGTGGACCGTACGATCCGGGAAAAAGAGAGCCTCCGTCAAGCGACCTTCCGTGTCCGGGGCCCCCTGTATGAAGGGCAGGTGAGGTGGTTTGATGTCCGCCGGGGCTATGGTTTCATCTATGAACCGGGCCTGGAGGCCGAAGTCTTTATAGCCCGGCGGGATGTTAATGCCCACCTGCCGGAGGAGCATCCAGGCCGCAATCTGATGCCCGGAGACCTGGTGCAGTATACCCGACACTGTGGGGAGAGGGGGTGGTTCGCATTGGATGCGAAGCTGAGGGGCAGTCAGGAGGCCTGAGTATCCACCGTACCCCCTCCCCCAACCGACTCAGAAGAATCGGAGTAAGGGCAGCGGAGTCCCGTTGCAATTGTTCCCCGTTGGGACCACTTGTGTTAAAAGTACCGTTGTAAAAGAATGATAAGTGAATGATCAACCAAGAAGATTCATCTGATTTGCAGAGTGATAAAGAACGGTCGTTGCCGGCACCGTTGTCCCCGTGGGGACTGCTTTCAAGTTTTACATAAGGGACTCCTTATGGACAAGCCTGAGAACTAGCAAGGCAACCACGAACTTGTGACATGTAAATAATTCTGTTGTGGCTTTCACCGTTGCCGCCTTCGGAGAGGCAGATTGGAGGAAGGACCCGCAGTGGAGCAGGCTGGGGCCCAGCCACCACCGGAACCGGTGGCGATCCTCTGGGGGTTTCAGGGGTTCCCCATGGACGTGGGTCCCCTGAAAAGGACAGAACCCGCTCGGGTAACTTGTGCTGGACTGGGGTCAAGGGGTGCTGCCTGTTTGCTTAGGGGCAGCATCAGGGCCAGGTTACTTGGGTGGGAGAGAGCGGAAGCCGTAACCGTTTGCAACATTTTAAGTAAGAGTACCTCCCGATGTGGGAAGATGTTATTATACTTGTAATCCCTGTTTTACCGTTTATCTTTTCAGTTTGTGAAAATAAAACCGGTGATGGACGGGCAGCCCGCGGACGGTCTGCATTTTACTAAGGGGGAATGTGGCGCCCTGGACAAGCCAGGGGCCACAGAGAATAACACCAACACACCCCACACTCCTGGTCAGGCACACCTAAGTCAGACACAAACCCTTGTTGCCTTCCTCCAGGGGCTGATGTTCACACCAGGGGGGTGGGCCAGGCGGTTGGCCCCACCCACCGAGGAGTTCACAGTCCTGGAGGCGGGAAAAGCAGGAGTTCAGAGATCAGTTTTGGAGGAGAAAGTGAGAGGAAGTGAAGTGGTAGTAGAGCACTCTGAAGTTGGTCCGGGTGTGTGGCCCGGACGGATCAGCAAGGTTGGCAGACGCTGGTGACCGTCTGCAGGAGTGGCCTATCGGAGTTTACCGTAAGGACCGTGGACGGGCGGTGGCCCGGCGGTACCGGACCGGTACACAAAGAGAAGTCAGCACCATCCGGCAGGGGCTTACGGACCCCGGCAAGGCTAGGAGTCGCCGTGAATTTGCCAAATTCGTTAGCGAAGGGAACCTCCTGGGTTTCCCAGCAGCCAAGTCCCGACAGAAGGCAACAGTCCAACCAAGAGAGGGAAACACAGCCACCGCCAAGGCTACCGTTCCCAGGGCCAGAGCCTGCGGGCAAAAGGGGCTCGTCCGGCCCACATCCAAGCCGGGGAGCGGGTTACCGGTGGGAACCCATTGGAATCGTTTACAGTACACAGGTGCAAGGAAAGGCAGTCACCATCAACCTGCCGGGAGAAACAACAACGCAGCCGTCTGTGGGACCCGTCCATCCAGCCGTGTGTTTTACCGAGAACTGTGTCCTCATCATTGACTGAGTGAGTACCACCGTGCCGTGCGGCACAGCGCTGCCCCCGCGACCCTGCACCTCACCAGGCTTTGTAACCCGCCTGCCATCCATCACTACCCCATCACCGGGCCCCGGGACAACCAACCCCCTTCCCACGGAGGGGAGAACTAACAGCAAAGCTGCTCCCTGCAACCGCTCCCGGTATCCCTGTCCAGAGCAGCGGTGGTGTCACCAATATCACCACAACTGTGGATGGTGTCACGGACAATAACCAAATCCCCACAATCAATCCCCACCCTTTTCACTCACGGGCGAGGAGCGCCGCTTGAGTCCCCGAGATCCGGCCCACCGCTCGAGCCACCACCGAGCAGCAGCAGCCGCAGCAGCAGCGGCCGGACCCGAGCAGTGGGAGAGCACAGTGTCCCCTCCTCCGCCCGCGACAACTTGGCATCACGAACAGGATCTTACTGCTCTGCCGTCTGGTAGAGGTGCGCCTTGTGACCGCCGGAGGTGTCCGGCCGAAAATTGGAGAAGCCGCCATCTTGGGCGCGAAAAATTCCCGCTCGAGCGTCTCCTCGAGTAGTGGAGGCGCGAAGGCCAAAACCCCGCCCCTGTAGAGGAGGAGCCGAAAAGAGACTAAGGGGGACTGATGGCGTCTGGCCGCATGTAGCCAGCGGCTATAAAAGCAGGGACGCCAGGACCCTGCGGCCATCTTGTTGCTGGTTCCTGGAAGAGGCCGCCAGAAAGATGTTCATGCCATCCCGCAGCACCGTAGCCCCTGCGCCTGGAACCGCGGCGTGGGTGGAGATCCGGACCGCGCAGCTCCATCAACGGCTGCAGGTCAAGATGCAGCTCCTCTTGGAGGAGTGGGAGGCCGACATGGCGGATGTTATAGCGACCGTTCAGAGACACGAAGAGGAGGGAGCTTCGGAAGGGAGGGTGAGTGACCCACGCCCCGGTACCCTTAGTGGGTCGGTCATCGCGGCTGCGGGACCCGGTCTAAACCCGCTTGCCCTGTTACCTCCCTCGATACCTGTATTGGCTGCCGTGACCCCGCCACTAGGCCCGCTACCCCTACAACCGGTAGCGGTACCCTGCATGTCCGCCCAGGCGGACTGACCTGTAACCGGAGCCCGTGACCGACCGGAAGTGCTACCCTGGAAGGTGCAGAAGCCTGAGCCGGAGGCATCCCCCGAAAAACTTCCTGAGCCGGAGCCGACAGGCCGCTCCGTGCAGGAGGCCCAGCGGAAGAGGATCCCTGTGCCCATCCCCCACACCTCGGCTGAGGTTGTGCCGGGTTGCCGCTGCAAGGCAGCACCCCAGGCCAAGTCACCGCGGGACCTTCCACCCAGATCACCAGTGGTGGGCAGTGTCCAGAAGGTCTCGCGGGGCCCAACCCGTGCGCCGGAGCTCGCAGCAGCTCCATATTGGGACAGAGAACCGACACCGCTGGGCCCAGAGATTGCCGAGAGAGAGAGGAAGAAGGCGGAGTTGGTGGACCGTACGATCCGGGAAAAAGAGAGCCTCCGTCAAGCAACCTTCCGTGTCCGGGGCCCCCTGTATGAAGGGCAGGTGAGGTGGTTTGATGTCCGCCGGGGCTATGGTTTCATCTATGAACCGGGCCTGGAGGCCGAAGTCTTTATAGCCCGGCGGGATGTTAATGCCCACCTGCCGGAGGAGCATCCAGGCCGCAATCTGATGCCCGGAGACCTGGTGCAGTATACCCGATACTGTGGGGAGAGGGGGTGGTTCGCATTGGATGCGAAGCTGAGGGGCAGTCAGGAGGCCTGAGTATCCACCGTACCCCCTCCCCCAACCGACTCAGAAGAATCGGAGTAAGGGCAGCGGAGTCCCGTTGCAATTGTTCCCCGTTGGGACCACTTGTGTTAAAAGTACCGTTGTAAAAGAATGATAAGTGAATGATCAACCGAGAAGATTCATCTGATTTGCAGAGTGATAAAGAACGGTCGTTGCCGGCACCGTTGTCCCCGTGGGGACTGCTTTCAAGTTTTACATAAGGGACTCCTTATGGACAAGCCTGAGAACTAGCAAGGCAACCACGAACTTGTGGCTTGTAAATAATTCTGTTGTGGCTTTTACCGTTGCCGCCTCCGGAGAGGCAGATTGGAGGAAGGGCCCGCAGTGGAGCAGGCTGGTTCCCAGCCACCACCGGAACCGGTGGCGATCCTCTGGGGTTTTCAGGGGTTCCCCATGGACGTGGGTCCCCTGAAAAGGACAGAACCCGCTCGGGTAATTTGTGCTGGACTGGGGTCAAGGGGTTTGCTAAGCCGTAACCGTTTGCAACGTTTTAAGTAAGAGTACCTCCCGATGTGGGAAGATGTTATTATACTTGTAATCCCTGTTTTACCGTTTATCTTTTCAGTTTGTGAAAATAAAACCGGTGATGGACGGGCAGCCCGCGGACGGTCTGCATTTTACTAAGGTGGAATGTGGCGCCCTGGACAAGCCAGGGGCCACAGAGAACAACACCAACACACCCCACACTCCCGGTCAGGCACACCTAAGTCAGACACAAACCCTTGTTGCCTTCCTCCAGGGGCTGATGTTCACACCAGGGGGGTGGGCCAGGCGGTTGGCCCCACCCACCGAGGAGTTCACAGTCCTGGAGGCGGGAAAAGCAGGAGTTCAGAGATCAGTTTTGGAGGAGAAAGTGAGAGGAAGTGAAGTGGTAGTAGAGCACTCTGAAGTTGGTCCGGGTGTGTGGCCCGGACGGATCAGCAAGGTTGGCAGACGGTGGTGACCGTCTGCAGGAGTGGCCTATCGGAGTTTACCGTAAGGACCATGGACGGGCGGTGGCCCGGCGGTACCGGACCGGTACACAAAGAGAAGTCAGCACCATCCGGCAGGGGCTTACGGACCCCGGCAAGGCTAGGAGTCGCCGTGAATTTGCCAAATTCGTTAGCAAAGGGAACCTCCTGGGTTTCCCAGCAGCCAAGTCCCGACAGAAGGCAACAGTCCAACCAAGAGAGGGAAACACAGCCACCGCCAAGGCTACCGTTCCCAGGGCCAGAGCCTGCGGGCAAAAGGGGCTCGTCCGGCCCACATCCAAGCTGGGGAGCGGGTTACCGGTGGGAACCCATTGGAACCGTTTACAGTACACAGGTGCAGGGAAAGGCAGTCACCATCAACCTGCCGGGAGAAACAACACCGCAGCCGTCTGTGGGACCCGTCCATCCAGCCGTGTGTTTTACCGAGAACTGTGTCCTCATCATTGGCTGAGTGAGTACCACCGTGTCGTGCGGCACAGCGCTACCCCCGCAACCCTGCACCTCACCAGGCCCCGTAACCTGCCTGCCATCCATCCCTATCCCCATCACCGGGCCCCGGGACAACCAACCCCCTACCCACGGAGGGGAGAACTAACAACAAAGCTGCTCCCTGTCACCGCTCCCGGGATCCCCGTCCAGAGCAGCGGTGATGTCACCAATATCACCACAACCATGGGTGGCGTCACGGACAATAACCAAATCCCCACAATCAATCCCCACCCTTTTCACTCACGGGCGAGGAGCGCCGCTCGAGTCCCCGGGATCCGGCCCACCGCTCGAGCCACCACCGAGCAGCAGCCGCCGTAGCAGCAGCGGCCGGACCCGAGCAGTGGAAGAACGCAGCGTCCCTTCCTCCGCCCCCGACACTCATATACTTGTTCCAGTGTCAAGGGTGTTAATAGGTATCAGGCGGCCAGTTTAAAAGAGTCATTAATAGGTAAATTTATAGCGTATAGTAGGCGAACATTATTAGGGCGTCACACTGTACAGCACAAGGGTCTCAACCTCTCGTTTGAGTGTCTGTGTAGTGTTTTGAATGTTTCCCTCACTGTCTGGCTGAGTTATTTAATCAACTAAGTAAGTACTTTCAGTGAGTGAACTGGTGTCGGAGTGGGTTTCCTCACCCATCACTTCGCTGTATCCTGAGGAACATACCCCCAGTACACAACTTACAAATGAATGCCATACAACATAATTCTTACAACATAATAAACAAAACTCCAAAATCAAGTGCAAAACTGCAATTTTATCTTCGAGATTTTGCCACAATTAGATTTTTTTTTTCATCTTCCAGTAAAGTAGATGGTTTCATTCAAAAGTACTACAAAAAACAAGCTCTCATACAGTTATTTCGACAAAAAATTATAAAAAGTATGGCCTTTGGAATAAAGGAAGGAAAGAAAATAAGGTTTAAAAACTGAAAATTGTTATGTCTACAAAAGGTTAAAAACAAGCGTCTTTCCTTAGCACAATAGATGCATTAATCC
Source organism: Anomaloglossus baeobatrachus (assembly GCF_048569485.1). Taxonomy (NCBI): domain Eukaryota; kingdom Metazoa; phylum Chordata; class Amphibia; order Anura; family Aromobatidae; genus Anomaloglossus; species Anomaloglossus baeobatrachus. Next base: position 363,953,770 of record NC_134356.1, read on the forward strand.
TGCAACTTACTTTAATTAAAAAGTCTAATTGAAAATATTATTCCATGGTTATTATTCCTTCAATACTTAACTTGTCTTACAGTTATATTTCTTTAAATAACCTCATTTAAATATGAACTTCAAATATGAGTTTCAGATTAGAGCAATGTAGTCATAACACTATCTTACATGTAAAGTATATTGTAATGCAAAATGTATTACATTATTAGCACAGCAACTAGCCAAGCAGAATTGGGTTTTGCCAGTGACATTTGTGTTTCCCTTAGGCTACATTTTCACAATAAGGTTTTGGTGAATTTTTGATGTTGCAAAAGTTTTGCTCTATTTCTGCACCTATTATGTAAATTAGGTTACCTGCGTTCTTTAAATGCTTTCTGTGAGAGTTATTCTTTCACTCGCGTTTTTATCGCATTTTTTACGCTGCTTTTTTATATTCTTCATGTTGTGAATTTGAAACATGCACCGCAGGTCAGTTTACGATAAGTAAAAAAAGTGAGCACAGTGAACATGAGATTTCAATAAGTCCCATTCACTTTGCTGAAACTGCAAAACACTCTGATTTTGACAGAGCAAAAATATGCAGTATTAAAAACTCATCAAAAGCTCATCGTGGGAATGTAACCTTAAACTGCATCCACCATTAAGTTTTTCTTACCCTAACTGTGAGAATTAAAGCAGGCTACAGGGCTCGGGCTGCACGGGCTCCGTTCTTCTTCATCAGGGAGACTCTGGGTGGGGAATGGACTTTGGTTGGCGTGCATGGCACTTACTTGCTGCTACGGGCCGGTGTCCATCACTCCTGCTGCCAGATGTTGACGTAGGCAGGTAGTCAAACATGCAACACCAGAGATAATGGTTTGTTTATTTTTATTCTTCACACCATTAAGATAGACATTACCATTCTTCCTCTCTCTGTGGGGTGCTACTCTTCGTTCTGTCCCCCGCTATCTCAGACGTCGTGCTCAATACTCTGTGGTCTGCACCTCTTTTCCCCTAATACCACACAACTATGTCCGCTTTTGGGCCCCGATGATTTCTCTAGCCGGATGACTCTCTATGCTCGCATCCAGTTTTTATGCAATTTGCTGGAATATGGTGTATAAATTTCAGCACCAAACCTGCATCATTGCCTGGATCTTTTTTGAGACTCGAAAGGATAACCTACCTTCTTACGTTATCTGCCAACTTTATAAACAACGACTCAGTAGAGACAGAAATTCCAATAATTTGACTACTACGTGCATGAACCAGCACATGCACATATAATATGCATTATTCTGGGAATCTTACTACGCTAAAACGTGCCTAGTGGTCCTCGCCAACCACTGGCTGCCCCATCATCCACATCTGTTGCTTCTTCGTCCTCTGTTACCAAGGCAAGTGTTCTCAAAAGTGGTCTCCGGCTGCAGAACCTCCACTTGTTTAACCACTATAGTCGCGATGAGTGAGAGCCCATCAGCTGTTATGGATGTGGTAAGGAAAGCTGTTTTTGACCTATCTTACACACCACGCACACCCCATCTTTCTCATTCCAGCATATCATCTCTGCCTGCAGCTACTTCACAATCCACTAGTTTGTCATGTACACCCTACTCCACCCTCTGTTAGTACAGGACCCAGCCCTCGGTCCCACGTTTGTGGTATGTAAAAGATTACTTCCTCCTACACATGCCAAAGCTAAGAGCTTGAACTTCACCATTTCCAATCTGTTGGCCACAGAAATGCTGCCTTTTCACCTGGTGGATACAGATGGTTTCTGAAAGCTGATGGCCGTGGTAATCCTCCAGTACCAGTTGCCCAATAGCTATTGCTTCTCTAATAAATCTGTGTCTGTCCTACAATGGCATGTTGCAGACAACATCACCCGCTCCTTGAAAAACTCTGTGTCTGACAAGGTGAATTTCCCCACTGACACCTGGACTAGCAAGCATTGCCAGGGATGATACATCTTGCTGACTGGGCACTGGGTGACTCTTGTGGCTGCAGGATCAGGTGGGGAAGGGGCTGCTCCACAAGCCTTGAGATCATCAAGGGTTGTGGGACAAACTTCTGTATCTACCACTTCCTCTACTGCTTATCCCTCCACCACCTCCTCAAGGGTCTCCACTTGCACCCTCAACCTTTCCCTTAATGGGACATGCATTCCAACAGTGCAGAGAATCCCCTCCACTTCTGTACTGCGCAGCCAGGGCACACTGCAATCAGGCAGTGTTGAAATTAAAATGCATTGGAGAATGCAGACACAACAGCAGAGTTGTGGACAGCTATCCAGACCAAGTTTGAGCAATTGCTGTCTCCACTGAACATTGAGACAGGGAAGGACATGTGTGATAACAGTGCAAACCTGGTGGCCCTACCTGGGGCAAACTCACACACGTGCCTAGCATAGCTCACGCCCTCAACCTGGTTGTACAGCAATTTCTAGGCCATTATCCTGGCCTGGATGCGCTGCTGCAGAAGGCATGTTTGCTGTGTGCCACTTCCATCATTCTAAATTTGTGGCTCATTGACTTGCATCACTACAGAAGTCTTCCGGCTTACAGGTTAACTGATTAATATGTGATGTACCGACATGGTGGAATTCCACTCTGTACATGTTGCAGCGACTGTGGCAGAAGCGTGTGCATTATGTCATGACCCATAGCCTGGTCCAACACAGTCCGGTCGTGAGGCAAATCATGCTTACAGTGTTGACACAAATCAAGGACCTCTGCACCCTTCTGCAGTTTCAAAATGGTTATTAAGATGGTTAACACTGATGATGCCATCAACAGCATCACTATTATGGTTATCTACATGCTAGAGCACACTTTGAATAGTCTGCAGGAGGAGGTGGTGGTCTTAGAGGAAGAAGGAGGAGGGTGAGGAAAAAGAGGTGATGGGCGTGCAACAGTCAGGAGATGAAGATGATATTGCTCCCATCTGTGTTGTCCGTGGTTGGTGGGCGGGGACGGAGGAAGCAAGCATCCACCAACACGCTATGGACTTAGACCTCATGGAAGTGTCCCGGAGTGCCTTCTTGCTGCATTATCTGCAATATGATGCCAGTATTGTTATGATTAAGAATAGTGCTGACTACTGAGTTGCCACTCTGATTAATCCATTATTACCCAGATTGCCACTGCACCTGGGCAATCTGGAAGAGCCAGGTAAAGTGCTGGGATTGTCGCATCTAATGGAAAGTGAAAGAAAGTAGGGATGATAAAACAATGTTTCTTTGCAACCTGTGCTATACAATCAGTGTCTTCGGGTGACACCACTGCTGCTTTCCCTCTGCTACATGCTTGTCAATCCATTGTCCAGGATGCAGGAGCGAAAGCCTCCGGTCCAAGATACAAACATGAATGCCTCACACCCTGCAGCTGTCATTGCACATTCATTTACACCATAAGCAATGTTCTCTGATTCTTTGTCCCAGCAATAAGATGTCCCTAGCCCAGGCCGAGGAAAGCAAATTTAATACCCAGCCACCCACCTATCCACAGGCCCAAACAATAATATGCACATTTCCACACTGCTGAAGTTAGAAATTTGTTTTTAGACTTGTGGACACTGAGGCTTTCTGCAAACTCATGATGTCGGCAGTCCCTCGGGATTTATTCCCCAGCCACCACTATTTTTCCCAGTGTGTCATCCCCACCTTAAAGCAGCAAATGTCCCATAACATTATCCGTGCCCTGACGAAAGCAGTTACTGGGAAGGTCCACTTAACAACCAACATGTGGGCAAGTATTTATGGACAGTGTACCTACATTTGCCTGACAACTCACTGGATGAACCTTGTTGAGTCGAGCCCTGGGATGGCACACATGTTACCAACGCGGAGGACTGAGGGCACTAGTTCCATCAAAGTTTCCGACACCTCCTACGCCAGATCCTGAACCTTCTCCTCATCCTCTATCTCTGAATCGTCATCTCAGAGTACATCATCCATATCAGTCACAAGTTGAACGCACTGCCTCGATGAAGTGGCATAGGCTCTATTGAAACCTATTTCATTAGGTGGCAAACTGCACACTGCAGAGTTGTTGAAAAGTATAAAAGACCTGACAGATCTGTTATTTTTGATGTTTAATCTACAACCACGCATGGTCGTGTGTGATAATAGCCGTAACTCGTTAGTGGCTCTGAAGCTTAGCAAGCTCACAAATGTACCATGCCTGGCCAACGTGTTCAACTAAGTGTTTCAGCGCTTTCTGAAATTCTTTCTAAATTTGCCAGAGCTATTTGTGAAAGTGGCGTGTGTGCTTATTTCCATATTATTGTAGTCAAATATAGCTGCTGCCGGTCTGGCAGTACTGCAGCAGCGCTTGCAAGTGCCAGCTCACCGACTGGTGTGCGACGTGACAATGTTCTGGAACTCCACATTACACATGTTAGCAAGTCTTTGTGAGCAGCAGAGGGTAGTAGTTGAATTCCAGGTACAATATGCACTTTGGTATTCCGCTTATCCTCTTTACATAACAACCGATGACTGGGCATAGATGTGTGACTTCTGTGCGGTTCTACAAATCTTTCAGAATAACTGCTGCTCACAATTAAAGAGGAAGCTTTGCATGTGGACTAGGTGTCACGGCTGTGGATAGAGGATTTACTAGCTGTGTAGGGCAACAGAAAGGAAGAGAAGAGGAATGCCTTATTTCTAGGTTAAAGGGGGCAGTGGTGACCCCTGACAACAACCTGCAGCTCAACCTCACTGCCCTCACCAACTCTATACAGTCTGCGCATCTGTCGCTGAGCAGGATACCTGGGGCCCTGACTTGCCCTGGCAAAAGGGCACAAAGTAAGGATGGATGGTATGAACGCTAGTCAACACCACTAACACTAAAGGAAGGCAGAAGGAAACAGAGTGCTACATGCTTGCATATCCTGACTGCTTGCCCTGGAAATCTTGCAGTTTAGGTGCGTGGACACTGAGACTTTCTGCAACCTCATGTGGCCGTCCTGCAGTATTCAATCCCCAGTCGCTATTATTTTCCCCGATGTGCCGTCCCAGCATTACATCAACACATGTCCCATAACATCATAATCAGGCTCTTGCATCTCTACAAAAAAACCTCTTTTTTTCTCTTTTTAAATTCTTTAATAAATTTCATACTTTGCCATACTTTGCACTGACGAGGGGCAAGCACCCCGAAACACCGTGTCTGCAAATTGGGATTCTGATCTGGCTTATATATCCTGAGTCATATTGCAAAGGATTGTTGAAAATCCACTTGTGACTTTTAGGATCGCTACTTCCAATAGGTGGCGCTGTGCTAGAGTTTGTCTCCTTTACTGGAGAGACAATTTGAATATTTCCCAGAGGGGCATTGCAGCTATAAGTCCCCTTACCTGGCAGCCAGACTGGCTTGCAAAGTCTCCTTAAGGAGAATAGTGTTCCCCCGTGGTCCCCACATAGCTTTCTCATGAGCCAGATCAGACACCCCCATACTTTGCACTGACGAGGGGCAAGCACCCCGAAACACCATGTCTGCAAATTGGGATTCTGATCTGGCTTATATATCCTGAGTCATATTGCAAAGGATTGTTGAAAATCCACTTGTGACTTTTAGGATCGCTACTTCCAATAGGTGGCGCTGTGCTAGAGTTTGTCTCCTTTACTGGAGAGACAATTTTAATAAATTTGAAACGTTGAAGCATGACGTGACCAGAATCACCACAATATAAATAAAATTGAGCAAATGCTCCAAGTTCAGTTCCACCTTTGGTGTCTCTGCCAGCATCAATTTACATAGGTTCACCAGTGTCAACTGGTAGGTAGGAAGATGCCACTGAAATGCCGTAAAATGTTTCTCGATCTTTCAGGTATCTATCAAAATGAACAACCAGTGTCATAGCTTCCTCAATGGACTGTAAGCCATCATGTTCCTAATCTGACCCGAAAGTACCTGACAGAACTGACTCCAAAGAGCAGAGTTGTTCCAGGAGTTTTCTACTGCCTAGCATTTAAACTGTGATCAATAGTCCTCAACTCTACGGCCTTCTTGAACCAGCTTGTGGAAGTTGGATTCAGCTACGGCGACTTTCTCAGGGTCATCATAAATGAGACCAAGAGCCAAAAAAGATGCCCAGAAGTAAAAGCCGGAGAGTCCTCAGGCAAAGAAAATGCCCAGACTTTTGTGTCCTCATGGAGCAAAGACAAAACAATGCCCACTGGTTGATTCTAACATCCAGAAGAGACAGGATGGAGGCAAAAGTACAATTTGCATGAGGCAGGAAAAATAGAAAACTAACTTCTAGCTCCATTGAAGGAGTTTGGAAATGTTACCTTGGCTTCAGATGTAGCATTCAGATGGACTAAATCCTCTGAAATGAACCAATATGCGTGTTTCTGCTGGAGCTCGATCTCTGCCACTTTCCATGACAATGCCTATACTTATCATTATCATTAACGATGGCCGGCCAGATCTGCAAGTGTGCTACACCTTTTGCGTCCCCCTTTTTCCCCATAGATTGTAAGCTTTCGAGCAGGGCCCTCATTCCTACTAGCTGTAGCTGTTGAATTATGTACTATTTTGTTTTGTTTTTGTCTATACAACTCCCCACCGGATTGTAAAGTGCTGCAGAATTTGTTGGCGCTATATAAATATTTTTTTTTATTATTATTGTTATTGTTGTGAGGCCAAAACGTCAACAAGATCCATAATGACGCCTTAGCACATTTTAATGGACTGGCTATAATTTTGTGACTGAGCTCCATCACTCACATGGAAATAGACAAACCAGGAAAGGTGTGACCTCTGAAATCCACAGGCTCTTATTCAGCCTAAGAGAAGCCCAAATCTGATCTTGATTTTTCCGCATCCTGACTGTAGAGGTTGGCACACTAAGATTACGCAATAACGCCCTCACTCAATGACAGCTTACCCTTAGTTTCCATAACTGCACACTCAACTATAAACAAAGTGTAACATAAAACAATAACCATAAAGGAAGTGCACATGAGCAGAGGGTCAGACACAGGGCTAAGAATATGTACACAAGGTCATATAGGGTAGGTAAGGTAAGGTAAGATGCAGGAAAACGGAATAAACCCAAAAGACTATGGAATACGTGGAAACCCCTCAAATCCAACATGTAACAGAATGGAAAGAATGCTGGGAAGGGAATCACAAACAAATTGCAGCATAAAGTAATGAAGATAACTCAGCTAGATACACATAACTGAAGAGCTGGGACTTCAAACAACCATCCAGCTAGGAAAATTGCCAGCAGAAAAGGCTGATGAACAGTGAGTATAATTAGTCCCACCCGGGATGTGATAGGTCAGAGATAAAATAGAAAAGTGAGAATACCTGATTAACCCCAAACAAAAGAAGAGGCAAGGTTCAAAAAATCATCAGCAGTACAACAGAAGCCAACCAGACTGTGGCTCAGTAGGGACGTAAACTGACCATACAGGAAAAAGTCACTGGATCGAGGCTGAGGCATGAGATATGGCTGATTTGGGTATATAGGTAGATTCGTTGATATGGTTTTTAATCTTCTAATCATTAAAAGTGTTATCCAATTCTTTATAAGTAATGATCTATCATTACAATATGCCATCAACAACATCAATTCTTTGAAGAGCTGCCAAATATTGATGGCTTATACTAAGAATAGCACTGGATGCATACTCAAATGATGCTATTTCATGTGCTCATTATATTATTTAGAAATTGAAAAGTATTTTTACCCAAACTCATTATTCAATCACATCATGAATTTAACATTTTTGAGCTTTATTGTTCAAAGGATTCCTAGCTTTGTGTCCTTCTAGCTGCAGCACGCTTCTCTTTTCCGGTAAGTGGACTCGGGGGACAGCTTCACACCTTTCACATGTGAGAGGGGTTTTTTATTGCATGAACACAAAACATGTCAGAGTGAATGAATAAATGTATTAGTAATGCACAAATGACACCATAAAAATGGAGTCCTGCATGCATAATGCACCTAATAGAAGTTTCAAAAGAACAATTTTCTGCTGGTAAATTCTTGGCTGTTAGATTTACATATTTTCTATAGTGGTTATCCTACTTTGTTTAACCCCTAACATACTGTATTGCAGAAATTATATTCTGATTTTAGTATAACAAGAGAAGTTACCTATGAAACGCTGAGAAAAAGAAGATTGCGCAGTAGAATATCTATATTGAGCCTGTTCTTTACATTTCAGAAAGTATTGTATAAAGCAGAATATCAGAATAAAAAAGTTCATAAACAAATGTATTTTTATGCTTTTGACACCGATTTTAACCCATTACCTCCACTGAGGCTTGCTGTTTTATCATGTAATTGATGGAAATGCATGGACAGGGCTAAAAAGCCGAAGCCTGCTACATAGAAACTGTTATAAACTCAAAATTAAAATATCAATTTATTGGGTATGCATTAAAAAGATATCATTGCAGGTTCCGCATTATAAAAACCATAAATGGACAATAGTCAGATGGAACGCGTTTCGGACATCTTGTGGTCCTTAGTCCTAATCCATGGTTTAGGACTAAGGCCACAAGATGTCCGAAACGCGTACCATCTGACTATTGTCCATTTATGGTTTTTATAATGCGGAACCTGCAATGATATCTTTTTAATGCATACCCAATAAATTGATATTTTAATTTACGGACTTGGATGCTGGAAAACCTCTCCTTTCTTTTGAACCCATAGCCAGGTCGGCTACATTATTCGTGCACCGTTAGTGTCCTCTGGTCTCCATTCAAATCTACAAGGATGAGCTGGATTTTCCTATTTTTTCTATAAACTCAAAATGTATTGGATACAGAGCAGCTCTGTAATGCCCGTTCATATATCAGATACTAGCCTTTTATTGAATTTATTATTCTGCTCCATAAAGAACCAAAATAGTGCGCGCTGTGTTTTTTTCACTCGGACAATCAGCAATATGGAAAAATGTGCTTATTCATTAGCACAATGGCTGCAATGGGTTTGTGTGCTGTGTCTGTAGACATTTGCACACACAATAAGCACACAAAATGAAAACATGGTCATCTATTGCAGACGAATGTCAAGTGAGCAAGCCAGGATGTGTAGGCGAAGAGTATTTCCCACATTTAGAGCCCTTTGAGACGGGTTGATAATCGGAAACACTTGTTCATAGAACAAGCGTTTCCCAGTTATCATCCAATGAATGAGCAAAATACTCCTTCATCTCAAGTTGGCTTCAAAGTGATTATTGGAAACGCACGATATTCTTTACACACACTATGATTACATTAATAAATGTTCTTTGTACATAGAACTTTGGTTGGACTTCCTCAACTCACCATCAACCAACCGGATCAGCTTGCATCAAGGCAATTGAACGGTCGTTTAGTGGCCGCTATTGTGCAATGTAAGCTCAGCATTAGATATATTTATAATCTACTGATCAAATGACTGATAGCAGTTGTAGTGCCCCTGACTATATCAGGGTGCTACAGGGAACTGCATCCTGTACTCCAGGGTGCAGGGCCTACCCTCCCATGGTTCCAGGTTCCCATCAACAGTGTCACTGACATCCGCACTACAAATCCCAACCACACCTCACACCAAGGCTGGACAGACACACCAGTGGGTTGGTCAAGTTGGAGCACAGCCACCCACCTAGGGGGTCGGGCAGACTGGTGGGAGGGGAGACAAGAAGTTGAGAGTTAGCCCTCAGAGAGTGATGAGCAGGAGAGTTGGAGCTCCCAGGGAGGCGAAAAGTTGTGTCGCAAATGGTGGTCCGGGACCACAGAAGTCGGGGACCGGTATGAGGAACACTGGACAGGAGTGTAACAGACGCAGTCTAGGAGGACTCTTGGCACCAGAAAGCCCAGCCACCTTACCGGTACCAAGAACGGCAGGGTACTGGACCCTAGATCAGGGAGTAGCTTCAAGCAACCTGATAATTAACCTGTGGAGGATAGTCTCTTTATGAACTTTCCCCAAGAGCTCAGAAATTGGAGGCATCAGCACAACGCGGGGGATAGGGTTCTACAAAATACACAACCCACTGAAATCCCAAGTGCCAGCCAGCAAGAGCACAGCTTCCATACACACGGGTAGCAGGGCCCCGAAAGATTCAAGCCAAGGGGTCACAAGTGTCAAACAACTTGTGCATGGAGGCAGGGTTCTGGACTTACCAAGTAACACTGGTGGGAGCGGGACCTGGACGGGCTCCCCTCGTAGAGACTGCGGTTCCTAGAGACTTTGCTTTACCATCTGTGTAAGTATCTGCTTAATCCACCTGATCCAGCACCACGACTACCGCACTGAGTAATCTGACCCCTGCACCCTGCTTCCCAAGGCCAAGCAAGCAACCTGTTTACCAAATCTCCACTATCTGGAACCTTCCCTACCTGTGGAGGGACTGACATCTGGCTGCCCCACATCATCTGCCCCGGTACTCCCATCGACGGCGGCGGTACTCCCCTTTACCGCAACCTGCAGGTGGTGTCATGAACATTTATTCCCTGTAAATATCCCCTTACATTTGAAGTGGCTGCAAGCCCCCGGGTACAGAGACCCTCGAGCCACAGCAATCCCGGATCCGAGCAGTTCGACTGCTGCTGGGGCGGCACAGAGTTATCAGAGATCTTTTCTTCCATCCTGTGCAGTCAATTCTTACCTGGATATTTTAAATATCAAGGAGTGTAAACAAAGTGCTGCATTACTTTGTTTATTGTGAACTCTGTTAACAAGATCTTTGTAGTATATGTCTACTTACTGTAAGGGTCAGCACACACTGCGAGTAATACGGAGCGAGTGGAATAGATAAAAAAAAAAAAATATATCGCATTCCACTCGGACCAATATAATTCTATGGGGCAGCTCCCATGAGCGATTATTTTTTCAGCCCTAATTGGATAGAGAAAACAATCACAGCATGCTACGGGTGGAATACGATCCTGTTTCACTCACACCAATACAAGTCTAAGCTGTAATGCGAGTGCAATGCAATTCTCACATCAGCCGGCAACGGAGGAGATAAATCCCTCTCCTCCGCAGCGCCGGCCCTCCCCTCCGCAGCTGTGGTCTGTGTGCTGCGAGCGTGAGCTGAGTGTCATGCGAGCACTCGCACTAATCCCCATGTGGCCTCAGCCTGACAGTGACTTATTAATAAAATCTGTCTAAAAGTTTCTGCACACAAGGCCTTATCAATAGAGTTGAGCGATGTTCGATTCGAGCCATTCGCCAATTTCAAATTCGAGTGATTTTCGGCAGTGTTCAAGTCGTTCGACGAACTCGAACGATTTGCTTCAAGTTTGGCAGTTCGAGTTACTGTTCGATAATTGTTCAATCAACAAAAGTGTGGCTTTTCACAGTAAGGCTATGTGCGCACGTTGCGTACCTGCATGCGTCCTGCGTCCCAAGCACAATCTCTCTCTCTTTCCTACTCACCGATCACTTTCCTCTTTTGAAAATGGCTGCCACTCATTCAAACTGGTATTCCCTGCTTTCCCCGCCCACCGGCGCCCATGATTGGTTGCAGTGAGACAGCTGTAACTCATCGTGGGGGCTTGTCTGACTGCAACCAATCATGGGCGCCAGCGGGCGGGTCTATATCGTGCAGTAAAATAAATAAATAATAAAAAAAAAACTGCGGTTCCCCCCAATTTTGATACCAGCCAGGATATAGCCACATGGCTGGAGGCTGGTATTGTCAGGATGCAGAGCGCCACGTTATGGGGAGCCCACCACCCTAACAATATCACCCAGCAGCTGCCCAGAATTGCCACATCCATTAGATGTGACAGTCCCGGGACTCTAGCCGGCTCATCCCGAATTGCCCTGGTGCAGTGTCAATCGGGGTAATAAGGAGTTAATCATGCCAGGCATCTCACCAAGATACCTTCCATGATTAACCTGTAAGTGAAAGTAAATAAACACACACAACGAAAAATCCTTTATTTGGAATAAAAGACAAAAAAACACCCTCTTTCACCATTTTATTAAAATCCCTAAATACCCCTCCAGGTCCGACGTAATCCACAAGGTCCTGCAATACATCCAGCTCTGCTACATGAAGCTGACAGGGAGCGCCGTAGCACACGAGCGCTCTGTATCAGATCCACGTAGCAACTGAAGTGAGCTGCACTGTCATCGGGGACGTCACTGAGGTAATGCCTGCGTGTGCGGTGATGATGGGGGTTGTAGTACCTGCGTGTGTGCGGTGATGAGTGCGGTAGTGCCGGTGTTTGCCCTCCCATCCATCCATCCATCCCTCCATCCCTCCCTCCATCCATTTATCCCTCCCTCCATCCATTCATCCATCCCTTCATCCCTCCCTCCATCCATCTATCCCTCCATTCATCCCTCCATCCATCCCTCTATCCATCCATCCCTCCATCCATTCATCCATCCCTCCATCCATCCATCCCTCCATTCATCTCTCCATCCATTCATCCCTCGCTCCATCCATCCCTCCATCCATTCATCCATCCCTCCATCCATCCATCCCTCCATTCATCTCTCCATCCATTCATCCCTCGCTTCATCCCTCCCTCCATCCCTCCATCCATTCATCCCTCCCTCCATCCATCTCTCCATCCATTCATCCCTCCATCCATCCCTCCATCCATCCATCCCTCCATCCATCCCTTCATCCCTCACTCCATCCCTCCATCCATCCCTCTATCCCTCCATCCATCCATCCTTCCATCCATCCCTCCATCCATCCCTCCATCCATCCCTCCATCCCTCCATCCATCCTTCCATCCCTCCATCCCTCTCTCCATCCCTCTCTCCATCCCTCCATCCCTCCTTGTATCTGAATAATCTACTTCTGGATTCTCAAGTGCAATACAGAGGTCAAGATTACCAAATCTTCCTATGCATTTCATTAGAGGCAGTGGCTCAATGAATAGGGCAACTGCCTAAGGAGAATTACTTCATAAGTTCGAGTCCCGCCGTCCCGGTAAAGAATTGAAATTATAATTATTAATTATAATTTAATTTAATTATGCACTGAGGGGAGGAGCTTGACATCAGCTGTGAGCCGCGGGACACACCTCTAAAATCGGAGCAGTTCACGGAATGAGGCTGCATTGCCCTCTCCTCTCTCTCCTTTCTCTCCTCTCTCTCTCTCTTTTCTCTTTCTCTTTTCTCTCTCTCTTTTCTCTCTCTCAGACCTGGCGATGATCAGCTGATGTGGTCACCTTACGGCATCAGCTGACACTATAAGTCGAGTGGTGAGGCCGACTTTTTATCGCCGGCCGACTAAACTATCAGCTGCTGCTGTCGGACAGGAGTCTGCACAGAAGTGTGTAGTTTGTTTGTTTTTTTGCACTGATGCATCAGCGGATTGTATTAAAGCTGTTTATACAATCAGCTGCTGTGTCATGTGATTCAGGCCCTTGAACCTGACTAATCATCTGATCGCTTTGCCTTCCAGTAAACCAATCAGATTATATTGGATCAGGATTGGACGGCGCGGGACCTTTGACCCAGGATTACTGCAGAGGGGGGTTCTTTATTTCAATAAAGATAGAGTCACTAATTGTGTTGTGTTTTATTTCTAATAAAAATATTTTTCTGTGTGTTGTGTTTTTTTTATCTGAACTAGAAATTCATGGTGGCCATGTCTAATATTGGCATGACACCATGAATTTCGGGCTTAGGGCCAGTTGATAATATACAGCTAGCCCTAACCCCATTATTACCCAGGGAGCCACCCGTCACCAGGGCAGCTGGAAGAGTTGGATACAGCGCCAGAAGATGGCGCTACTATGAAAGCGCCATTTTCTGGGGTGGCTGCGGACTGTAATTCGCAGCAGGGGTGCCCAGATAGCTTGGGCACCCTGCCCTGCTGATTCCAATCCCCAGCTGCCTAGTTGTACCCGGCTGGACACAAAAAATGGCCACGTCTTTTTTGTTTTTTAATTATTTCATGAAATTCATGACATAATTAAAAAAAAAAAGGGCTTCCCTATTTTTTTGGTTCCCAGCTGGGTACAAATAGGCAGCTGGGGGTTTGCGGCAGCCCGTAGCTGCCTGCTGTACCTGGCTAGCATACAAAAACATGGCGAAGCCCACGTAATTATTTTGGGGAGCAAAAAACTCCTGCATACAGTCCTGGATGGAGTATGCTGAGCCTTGTAGTTCTGCAGCTGCTGTCTGCTGTCTGTATGGAGGAGAGCAGACAGCAGCTGCAGAACTACAAGGCTCAGCATCCTCCATCCAGGACTGTATGCTGGAGGGAGAGACAGGGGGAGCAGAACTACAAGGCTCAGCATGCTCTTCACTAGTGTATGCAGGAGAGCAGACAGCAGCTGCAGAACTACAAGGCTCAGCATGCTCCATTCACTAGTGTATGCAGGAGAGCAGACAGCATCTGCAGAACTTTTAGGCTCAGCATACTCCATCCAGGACTGTATGCAAGGGTTTTTTGCCCACCAAAAACATGACGTGGGCTTCGCTATATTTTTGTATGTTAGCCAGTTACAGCAGGCAGGTACGGCTGCCCCCAACCCCCAGCTGCCTATTTGTACCCGGCTGGGAACTAAAAATATAGGGAAGCCCTTTTTTAAATTATTTCATGAATTTCATGAAATAATTAAAAAAAAAACACACAACTTGAGCTTCGCCCCATTTTTGTGTCCAGCCAGGTACAACTAGGCAGCTGGGGATTGGAATCCGTAGCACAGGCTGGCCCAAGCTTTCTGGGCCCTTCAGCTGCGAATTGCAGTCTGCAGCCACCCCAGAAAATGGTGCTTTCATAGAAGCGCCATAATCTAGTGCTGTATCCAACTCTTTCAGCTGCTCTGATGACGGGTGGCTTGCTGAGTAATAATGGATTAATAAAAGATTTGTTTTACTAGCTAGTATTAAGCCAGAGATTCTTAATGTCAGGCAAGTTTGACCCGGCCATTAAGAATCTCCAATAAAGGGTTAAAAAAAAAAATACACCACACAGAGAAAAAAATACTTTAATAGAAATAAATACACAGACACACTTAGAGCCTCCATGTTTATTACTCCCTCTCACCCCTCCACAATCCTGATCTTCTGTCTTCTTTCTAATTCAACCCATGCAGCTCTGCTACATCAGACAGCACTGCATGGGAGGAAGACGCTGCTGCTCCCGTGCAGTCTAATCACTCAGTGAGTGAGCAGAGGCTGTGGGTTGTAAGCAGGGACTTCACCGTTGCCACCGTTGAAATAGTAATCTGACAGGCGGGTTACTATAGCAACGGTGATCTCCGTTATTCACCGGCTGTGACATCCAGTCCTTGCATGTGGGCTGACTCTGTAAAGAGTGCCCACATGCAGGAATGGGGAGCCAAGCATGTGCCCAAGCATCTCGCCGGTACACGGAGATGCTCAAACGAGCACCGCGTACCGGAGAGATGCACTGACAGGACCTAGCATGATGTCTTGCCATGTGACCAGTCTGTAGCCAATGAGATAATACACACGTGACTGGTCACATGCTATGACGACGTCACGGAAGGTCCTATCATCAGTGCTGGTTACCTGGAGGGCGCAGCGATGATCGGAAGGAAAAGTGGTGGGAGACAGAGTGCAGGACACATCGCGTGGACCTGTAAGTGTAATGGCAATGTTTATTAACTGTATGTGTACATGTATAATGTGTTTATATGTGTTTGCCTCCCATTGTTTTCAATGGGGTTCGAAGGTGTTCTTCGAATGTTCGTCAAAGTCGTTCGACGAACCGAACTGAAGTCGAACACTAGGGGGGTGGCTCAACACTACTTATCAGGTACATTCAACACAGAATCTATCATAAGAAATTCCCAAAAAAAGCACCATAATGCACAGCAATGCCAAAAAAAACATTACCGTGTGCATGTTCTGCCTTATGTCACTTTAAGGTTATGTACACACGTTGAGTAATTGGATGCAGAAATTTCTTCACTATTTCTACACCTTTTGGCAGGAAAAAAGCATCACACAGTACAAGCGATTTTAACACTTTCTTATGCATTTTTGAAAGGATATTTTCACCTGCGTTTTTCAAGCATTATTAGACAGCAATGAATGCCATTTGTAGATTATTAAAAGTTGTTTTTTTTAAAAAAGAAATTTTTATGATGTAATTTCCTTTTTCAACTTCTTCTTTATTCTCCATTTTGAAATTGAACTTTCTTGATAATGCTGAGTACATAACCTTCTATGAAGCTCTGCAGACCATTTCAGTATCTATTACTAATCACAGTAATGCATGCATCATTGCAGAATCGCTAAAGTATGTCAAAAATATTTTACAGGTTTTTTTTTTTTGCTGTGGTGTGCAGTATCCAATTGTTTATTTTATTGGATCAATCCAGATGAAGACAGAGAGCAATATGGGTGCACCCGATTATAATGGACCATTGTGAGAAGGGACACTTCCATGTTTTGTACAAGGATGTGTAAAGATGCTGTCAAATATAAAATATGCACTAAAACCACCATGTTTGCCTAAGCATATTTTTCAAATACCCCGACACATTGATCTCATTTTCGCGCATTCACATAAATGGATTTGATTGTCTTTTGAATATTCTATTCCCAGAGCTGACTATTGTGATACAGGGATCAGAAAGGTGATCTCTGCTGAGGAAAGGCTGCTCATTTCCGTTACACTGTTAATTGACCAGATTAATGTATTTTATATTTTGATTATATTTTGATAGATCAAACATTTCTGAACACAGTGATAGTGTTTTTTTGTTATTGTTTTTTATTTTATTCATATTTTTAAAATGTTTTCTCACTTTTTATTGTATTTACAAGTCCCCTTATGGGACTTGAAGCAGCAATCATCCATTTACTTGTGCTGCACAGAGCAGTGCATCAGTTTTAGGACCGGACTTGAACCCAAGCATCTCCCCAGACGCCGAACCCCATATAAGGCTATGGGGGCCCGAAAATTGTGCTGGAAAATGGTGGTAGAGAGGGTTAGGGGGATTAGAGCAAGAGCATTATACTTATAAAGTCTCCTCATGGCTGTAACACTACTTCTGAGTCTGCTCATTAACCTTCATACATATTCACTGCTTCCTCAGACCATCGGCAGTCCCAAAGTCTGTGATTGGTTCCAGTCAGACCACGTCCACACCCTTTGTTGACTTAGTGTCCCCCCATATTGGGATACCAAGTATAAATAAAGCATATGGCTATAGACTGCAGCCCACAGCTGTGCACGTTATCTTGGCTGTGTATCAAAATAAGAGGGACCCCATGTGGCGATTTTTTTTTTAAATAATTTAAATAAATAATTTTAAAAAACTGGTGTGCGGTCCCAACAATTTTGATACCCAGCCATGATAAAACCAACAGCTGGGAGCTGCTATTCTCAGGCTGGGGAGACCCATGATTATTGGGCCTCCATCCTAAAACTAGCAACCTGCAGCCAGCCAGAATTGTCGCATCCATTAGACATACCTCCCAACTTTTGTAAAAAGAAAAGAGGGAAAAAGCCTGCGGTGCGCGCAGAGCGATGCGGAAATTTTTGACCACGGCAATAGCCACTCCCATAGCCACAACCATTTGGCAGTAAGGGTCATTCAGCAGATGCTCCAGACTGTTCATTCATAAAAACACTTTACACACAGCGACATCCCTAGCGATGTCGCTGCCAATCGCATCCGCCCCCGTCGTTTGTGCGTCACGGGCAATTCGCTGCCCGTGGCGCACAATATTGCTAGTACCCGTCACACGGACTTACCTTACCAGCGACGTCGCTGTGGCCGGCGAACAGCCTCTTTTCTAAGGGGGCGGTTCGTGCAGCGTCACAGCGACGTCACACGGCAGGCGTCCAATAGAAGCGGAGGGCGGAGAGCAGCCGCATAAAAGACACGCCCACCTCATTGCCGGAGGACACAGGTACGGTGCTGTTCGTCATTCTTGGAGTGTCACACGTAGCGATGTGTGCTGCCTCAGGACTAACGCACAACCTGCGTCCAAAAGCAGCAACGACATTTGGGAAATGGACGACGTGTCAACAATCAATGATTTGGTGGGTATTTTACATCGTTAGCAGTCGTTCGTATGTGTCATATGCAACAAGGTCACTAACGAGGCCGGATGTGCGTCACGAATTCCGTGACCCAACGACATCTCGTTAGCGATGTCGTTGCATGTAAAGCCGCCTATACGGTAGTCAAAGCACCCAGAATTTTCTTATATATGTACAGTATATGTGTCACTATTTGATATGTTGCTTATTTGTGCCTATAAAGCCGTGTTCACACATTGCATAAATTCTGTCTCTTTTTGTTTCTGGCGCTGTCTGCTCAGAATTAAACAATAACTATCTTCTCTAGTTATTACATTTTTGCATTTTTATGCCTTTCCTCCATTATTTAATGCGTTTTTGGTTCAGATGTGATTCTGCGTTTTTAAGTGTTTTTATTGTACAGAGAAGCTTTTTTCTGCGTTTTTTTAAGATCCACATAGAAACCTCTAGGGAAAAAAAAAGCACCAAAAATGCAGATTTCAGCGGTGTCTTCTCCTGGAATCACATCCACTGTGCTTGGACAATTAAACACAGCAGAATTTATGTGCAAAAAAGCAGCAGAAAAAAAATGCTGCATATACACTACATGTGAACATGGACTAATTGTCCAAGCAAAGTGGATGTGATGTCATGTAATCAACTCCCTTGGTCTAAAGACGCTGTTAAACTGTGTAGTTTTGGAGTTTTTTCTCTTTATAAGCTTCAGGATTCACATCTGCGCAAAACATGTATCAAGTAAGGGGGACAATGCATAAAAAGTACCGCAGACATGCAATAATCAGAGAATATTGATTGCTGTGTTGTTTGGGTCGTTACGATTACAGGGACACCAAATATGTCCATGTTATTTACTGACTTGTGATGTTTATTATTTTATAAAAAAAAGTATAATAAAATTAGATTATTCTATTTTTTTTATTATTTTTAGTAATTTTATTATTTAAAAAAGTATTACTTAAAAAATGCTTATTATTTAAAAAAAAAACTATTTTCCTCTCCCTCTACAACACAGAACATACAGATGCTGCTCTGTACAATGGAGCTCCATATCCTATGTAATCTGCTGTGTAAGAGGCTGCATTGTAGGTTAATCTATAAACAAGCCTCCCTCTGACATCATTCCTAGTAGCTCAACAGCTTGAAAAGCTAGTAGGGCTTCTGAACGCATGTTTGAAAGTTGCTGGTTTGGACCCAATGTGGTGAAAATAAAGAAAACATTTTTATATATATATATATATTTGTATTTTTTTTTCTCATTTCTTTATAGTAGTTTTATGGTAACAAATAAATCCCTCGGTCTATTATCTATCCATCTATCATGTATCTATCCATCTATCATATATCTAATGTATCTATCCATATATCATGTATCTATCCATCTATCATGTATCTAATGTATCTATCCATATATCATGTATCTATCCATCTATCATGTATCTATCCATCTATCATGTATCCATCCACCCATCATGTATCCATCCACCCATCCATCATCTATACATCATCTATCTATCTATCCATCCATCTATCATGTATCTATCATGTATCATCTGTCTATCTATCATGTATTTATCATGTATTGTCAGGGTTAAAAATGACGATGATGATGAGACTCAAAGGGTCTCTCGGGATCTGACTGCTGTTTCTAATCATAATGTCATGAGTGCACTTCGAGACTAAATAACGGACAACGAGTCAGTTACATCTATCTCCATGACGGGCACTGACCAAGTGGTCTTTATTATTTGAAAACTTTCCACAACTCTTCAGAAGTGAAGGACATGGACAAAATACAGTCCAATCAAATATCGTGGGTCGGAGCTTCAAGACATATAGATCTGCATAGCCTCTTCCTGATTGGTCAGTCCCGGCTCCAGGAATTTCTTTGTTTATCATCTCCTTTGGGTGTAGGCAGGAAATGGTAGCCATCTTTAAAATTACATGTGCTGATATATATATATATATATATATATATATATATATATATATATATATATATATTTATACTGTGTCTAAGGAAAATACACTGAATATGTAATATACATGTATACATGTTAGTAAGAAACAAAAGCATTCACAAATATGTGTGTTAGTTCACATCTGCTAAACTATATACCTGAGTCTATGAAATGGCTGAATTAAGTATTTTTGTATACTCAATTCTTGTCCTCAACAGTCCCCCCTAAAGACTTATTTCTGCCATTTCTGAATTCTAAGGGTACTGTGTTCCCTTAGGAAGAGAGGTAGAAAGATCTGTTGAAAAACCTGCCTAACTGAACTTTGAGGCATGGGCATGGGGAAAGGGGTTTTCTTCACCGGTTTGAGACCAAGGACTCCTAGGCGAGTCCTCACTCTTTGTAGTTGGACTTTCCCATGTCTCAAGGTTCTCTAAGTCCTCTCTTCTAACTGTTCTGGCAATAATGGTCTGAAACTATACAGGGTTTTCTGAAAAGGATAAGTATGAGCAGAAAGCTTAGTACAGCTCTGGTTGATCAACCCTTCTGCAATGTGAGGTGTGGATCCATAGATTTTTCTGCGGTTGGATCGGCTCCTCTAGTGTTGACTCATGGCTCTTTCTTGCTTGTCGTTTAGGATCAATCAGTTTCCTGACTGGAGACCATATGCTAATAGCTCTGATTTAAGATCTGGAGTTGGAAAATACACCTGTTTATCACACTATTCAGTCAATTATATAAAAATTGTACATGCCTGTGTTAAACCAAAAAACATCTTACATAAAGACCTGTTTATTACGAAAAGAAAACAAAACATATACATTTTATACACGATTTACTAGTTTCCACTTTTCTATAAAATATACACTTTTTGTAAACACATTTTTTTTTTTTACATACCACCTTCATGTGCTTCTCAACAATAACGTTGTTTTCTGCACTAGAATGCCTCTGACCAAACCTGGAGAGAAATCTACACAACACGCACAGACTTGCATACCACGTGCTCATGATATACATCTAGAATCAGTTTGCAGTCTCTAAAAATGGGTAGAGTAGGTGCAGGGTGTTTCTGCAGATTCTTTACAGTTTTTTCTCACTTCGTTCTAGGCACATGTCTTACAAGACTGGGTGAATCTGCCCACCTGGGTACTGAACCCTGGTGTCACCAAAGCACACACTGACAATTGTCTTTCACAGATTGTAGTCCATAGGTTACCTGGGCCATCATTAAGAAGAGCTCTCATGGCAGAGAAAGCTTACCACCCTTTGTCCACAGACCTTCCTCAGTAAGCTGGCTCCCTGCATGTCACACTCCATTCCTGTTGTATCGCTTGTTCCTGTAGGGATTTAAGAACACAAGGAGTGACAAAAGTCACTAACGATGTGACAGGTGTCACCGAGGCATGGTCGGTATTGGTGAAAGACTCTCAACTCTAGGCCCGTTCACTGCTTCTTGGTCAGCTGCACCTGTGCAGGGATCTCCATCTGATTCCATCAGCTCAGATCTAGACTTTCTCTTCAGCGTACATAATTCATTTGACAACAGGAAAAAATCTACAACCTACAAACACCTCTAAAAACTCTTACCCACTCCTGTTCTACCCATCAAGAGAGGGCATTTAATATCTCATTGCCTACTGTATCGATAGGAGGGGAGGGAGTGGTTCAAATTTAGACTACCTCATGTTGTGCAAACCGCAGCATATCCAGTGCAGAATCGACCAACATCTTGTTCCATCTATAAAAACAACAACTAAAAAATATACATTAGATCATTCTTATAACTTTAACTCTGACCATAATACAGTTAGTGGTCATCTATACGTCACATGACTGAAAATACTAAATAAATAAATAAACAAATAAACATATAAGACAAGACTTTCCTATTTCAGTTAACAGATATACCTCATAGTAATCTAATAAACATAACCTGCGGGGGAAGGGTCAGCTTCAAAACCTAAATAATATGCCTGCTGCGCCCCCAAAAAGACTGGAGAATATAATTATTACCGTGTCCCCCCTTGTTTAATTGTTTATTTACGAATATAACAAAATTCAGAGTTTTTATGCTGGCATTCCCTAAAAGAAAAAATAAGACAGCAGGTAATAAATTAGCTACATACTAAAACTAAAAATGAACAAACGCTGAAAATAACATATATCTTACAACAATATACATTGCTGGGGAATTTTAAAACCTTACAACACAGTTCATACATATTCTGTATTTATAAAAGAAAGGAAACTAATTAATATTAGCAGTTTGTAATTCAGAAATACAAAACAAAAACATGACCATAAAAACAAAAACCCTGATTTGTATAGTTTAAGAAATATAATTTTCCTTGCAAAATTAATTTAATTATTCAGGTATTAGCTGGAAACTAAAAAATGTGAAATTCTGAACTTAAAGGGTTAAACCAAACTTACGTCACTATTGGGGAAAGACACATTCCATTCTTATCTCTTACTAAAAGCCAGAGAAAGGAAAAAAAAACAAACAAACAAAAAAACCTCATCTTTTGTTATAACAAAGACATAGCCATGAAAGCGTCTCCCGCTCTACAAATTTTCTCTCCAGGACAGGAGACAAACTCTAGCGCAGCGCCACCTATTAGAAGTAGCGATCCTAAAAGTTAAATGTGGATTTTTAACAATCCTTTGAATATAACTTAGGATATATATGCCAGACCAGAATCCCAATTTGCAGACACGGTGTTTCGGGGTGCTTGCCCCTCGTCAGTGCAAAGTATAGGGTGTCTGATCTGGCTATGAGAAGCTTTGTGGGACCACGGGGGAACACTATTCTCCTTATGGAGACTTTGCAAGCCAGTCTGACTGGATGCTAGTAAGGGGACTTATAGCTGCCATGCCCCTCTGCAAAATATTCAAATTTTCTCTCCAGGACAGGAGACAAACTCTAGCGCAGCACCACCTATTGGAAGTAGCGATCCTAAAAGTTAAATGTGGATTTTTAACAATCCTTTCAATATAACTTAGGATATATATGCCAGATCAGAATCCCAATTTGCAGACACGCAATCCCGCTCTACAACACACACATCTCCACATCTCCATTGGATGCATTATATATTTTTCCTTTTTTCTTTTTACAAATGGATTTGATACCTTTTGACATCAGTGGGGGTAAGTCGTTTACAATTTTTGTTTTAAATTAACTAACACAATACAAAGATAGTATTTAACTACCTCTATTCTATTTTATGATACACTATTGCAGGACTTCTAAAATACCAATTGATTTTTTGTGAACAGATTCTTCTTTCTATTTATCAATGCTTTAAAAGTTTCACTTACTTATCTTTGACTTGCATGTATTGGATAGCTGAGTAAGCAAATATACTGTTTAAATGTTTTACGTATATACCAGGAAACACCTCTCACCGGGGATGGGTGGAGAGCTTTGGACAAAGACCCATTGCTAGGGGCATGGCTTATGAGGTGTACTGTCATCAGTGGGTGTAGCAAGATAGCTGCCACAGGAAGTTCCAGGCACCTGACTTCCGGTGTAGCATCCATGTTGTGACTCCCTGGGTGTACTGGGAGTGGCTGGAACTATGTAGTAAACCAGGGGTGTTACTTTTAGTGCCTGTAAACCAATTTGCATTCCAGCATACAAAGGAGAGATTTGATTAGTACCAGATATGAATGACTCCTAAAGGAGAACAATGAGATACAGCTAGAAAAAAACATTTAGTGATTCTACAAACAGCAACACACAGTGAATAGGGTCTTTGTCCTCCAGTATACCCTCACTGGAGATTAATCTGAACTTCAGTACATGGGTTGCAGCCTTCCATCTAGTGGTAGTCCAATGATTTTACACAACTTTTTACAATCTTCTATATATTTTTTCCGCTTTTTTTTTTTTGTAACTAGGGCGACAGCGTTCTCAGCTCTTACTAAAAAAACATATTTATTTCTGAACAGAGAGTATACAAAGTGCTCTAATTGGACCGGCCGGCTCTAACCGGAATTCTTTCTCGCCTCGTTGTGAAGACTTAACGTCATCACAACAGTGGCTCACGTTTAATACGCAGGAGAATACGCTAATTCCGACACTTTCAACTGGAATTCTTTCCCACCTAGTTTGCTTCTGGAAGGCTTCCCATGCAAACAGTGGCTCACGTCCATTACTAGAACGCAGGGGATACGCTAATTCCAACACCTTTACCTGGAATCCTTTCCCGCCTCGTTTGCGTTTCAAAAAAATGCAAACAGTGGCCTGCGTCTAAAACGCAGGGGAATACGCTAATTCCACTTTAAGTTACCTGAATCCTTCCCCCACCTCGCCTGTGTACGAACTTACACGTAGGCAGTGGCACGCATTTAGTAAAATGCAGAGGGGATACGCTGATTCAAAACTATTATTTTTCCATACCTCTGTTCAAAAAGAAACTCAATTGTAAATACTGAAAAACGCATGAACCAGTTAGTTTCTGTTTTAATCCAAACCAAAATAGCACTTGTCTTTCTTTCAAATCACTACAACTCCTTCGTTTGCTTTGCTACACAAAGGCTGCAGCTACGTCCTGTATGTTAGCCCACTGACCCCTCCTTTCTCCTCACTCCAAGCAGCTATGGGTGTTTGACCGCTCCTTTCTCCCTTTCAATGCAAAGACCACGGCAGTGGGGGATTGCTAACACACACTGACCCCCCTTAATGCTGCTTCCTTTGCTCCCAGTGAAAAAAACTACAGGGACGTAGGCTGTGTAATTCGATCTCCGCTTTGTCTCTGTCTCAAGCAGCCGATGGGCAATGGCTAACACACACTGACCCCCCCTTTTTCTTGCTTTCCTCTTGGTGAAAGCAAAAACTACAGGCGCGCAGCTACGTCCATGGGCTTCACCCCTCCCTCTGCCTTTTTGCTCCAAGCAGCAGGCAATTAACTTTTTGAGAACTAAGTCAGATGAATTTACAAGCTTCTACCCCATTTACAACTCAGAAATACAGACAGTCAGATCCTTTAAAACCTACGCCTAGCACCTATGGGGGCTGGGTCCTCTCTAGGTCACCGGCGAGTGACAGTCACACCGTTAGGTCTCCGGTGCACTACCATTCTCTGGACTAGTGACCACCCCCTTTCACCAGGTGTCTCTCGAACCACAGATAAAACAGCACACACAATGTATATGATGCTTACCGCGGATCGGAGGGTGATCAATCCTATCGAGCGACACCTGGATACTTGTGGAGTAGCCCCCAGACGTCCGGAAAGTGGAAGCTCTGACTCACTCTTTTCGGTGGCCCCACGTTGGGCGCCAACTGTCAGGGTTAAAAATGACGATGATGATGAGACTCAAAGGGTCTCTCGGGATCTGACTGCTGTTTCTAATCATAATGTCATGAGTGCACTTCGAGACTAAATAACGGACAACGAGTCAGTTACATCTATCTCCATGACGGGCACTCACCAAGTGGTCTTTATTATTTGAAAACTTTCCACAACTCTTCAGAAGTGAAGGGCGTGGACAAAATACAGTCCAATCAAATATCGTGGGTCGGAGCTTCAAGACATATAGATCTGCATAGTGTCTTCCTGATTAGTCAGTCCCGGCTCCAGGAATTTCTTTGTTTATCATCTCCTTTGGGTGTAGGCAGGAAATGGTAGCCATCTTTATGGCTATATCCATGTGCTGAGATATATATATATATATATATATACATATATATATATATATATATATATATATATATATATATATACTGTGTCTAAGGAAAATACACTGAATATGAAATATACATATATACATGTTAGTAAGAAACAAAAGCATTCACAAATATGTGTGTTAGTTCCCATCTGCTAAACTATATACCTGAGTCTATGAAATGGCTGAATTAAGTATTTTTGTATACTCAATTCTTGTCCTCAACAGTATCATCTGTCTATCTCTCTATCCATCATCTATCTAGCATGTATCTAGCTATCTAAAAAAAGCAAGCAAACAAAAAAGTTTGGAGCAGCCAAAAAACAAAAGGTGGCAATATTCCTACCTTGCGGTTTCTTCAGATAATCATCCATGAAAAAGACAAAAATTGGCAGGCAGCACTCCACAATTTGTTTAAATTACTTGACCTTTATTGGTCACATATATGTGCATAGTGACGCTCCGGTTTTCATATTAAAACGGGTTTACTCTTTCTAGAAAGGCATATCTTCATCTGATTGACTAAAATGGGTAATTGGTCCAGAAATTGGCTATTGCCTCATATGAGATTACATTTACCTTTTGATGGTTTACCATTGTATGGTGTTGGGTTAAACAGGCAGTATTTTTTGTTGCAACCTTATTTACTGGTGGTGTATGAGAATATCGCTTTGTTGTTTTGTAGATCCTTATATTTTCAACCACCCAGAGGCCTAAATCATTTTTTTTTAAAGTGGCTGTTCAGGCATATAATATTAATTATTATTATTATTACCACCTATCTAAAACGGTGGGATTCCAAAACCCGATACTCTCACCAATCAGCTGTTATTAGCTCTGGAGGCAGCCAGGTGTGAATATGGAATGGAACTGGACAGTAGAACACTGTAGCAGTTGCTACTGGGTACTGCAGATCAGCTCCTATTTAAAGTGAATCTGTTCTGATTACGTTGCTTGACGCCTGATGTCACACAGACCGTAAGCTAACAAGCGAGTTAAAGATGCTGGTACTAGGCAGAGAATCAACCTTGGGAGGTGCTGGCTTATTAAGTGCTGTGTCCTACACTTTTTCCTGATGTATTATAATGCTAATTAATTGGGAATGCAGGAATAGACAGAAGATCTAAAGGTGTCAATCAATGGATGTACATTTCAACTACCTGCATTCCAATATACCGTCATGGCCACAAGTTTTGAGAATGCTACAAATATTAATTTTTACAAAGTCTACTGCTTAAGTTTTTCTAATGGCAATTTGCATATACTCCAGAATGTCATAAAGAGTGATCAGCTTAACAGCAATTACTTGCAAAGTCAATATTGGCTAAGAAAATGAACTTCAACCCCCAAAACACATTTCAACATCATTGCATTCCTGCCTTAAAAGGAGCAGCTAACATTGTTTTAGTGATTGTTCCATTAACACAGGTGTGGGTGTTGATGAGGACAGGGCTGGCGAACAATCAGTCATGATTAAGTAAGAATGACACCACTGGACACTTTAAAAGGAGGCTGGTGCTTGGTATCATTGTTTCTCTTCAGTTAACCATGGTTATCTCTAAAGAAACACGTGCAGCCATCATTGCTCTGCACAAAAATGGCCTAACAGGGAAGAGTATCGCAGCTACAAAGATTGCACATCAGTCAACAATCTATCGCATCATCAAGAACTTCAAGGAGAGAGCTTCCATTGTTGCCAAAAAGGCTCCAGGGCGCTCTAGAAGGACCAGCAAACGCCAGGACCGTATCTTAAAACTGTTTCAGCTGCGGGATCGGACTACCAGCAGTGCCGAGCTAGCTCAGCAATGGCAGCAGGCTGGTGTGAGTGCTGCTGCACGCACTGTGAGGCGGAGACTGCTTGAGCAAGGCCTGGTTTCAAGGAGGGCAGCAAAGAAGCCACTTCTCTCCAGAAAAAACATCAGGGACCGACTGATGTTCTGCAAAAGGTACAAATAGTGGACTGCTGAGGACTGGGGTAAAGTCATTTTCTCAGATGAATCCCCTTTTCTTTTCGATTGTTTGGGACATCTGGAAAACAGCTTATTAGGAGAAGAAGAGGTGAGCGCTACCACCAGTCTTGTCTCATGCCAACTGTTAAGCATCCTGAAACGATTCATGTGTGGGGTTGCTTCTCAGCCAAGGGAATCGGCTCACTCACAGTCTTGCCTAAAAACACAGCCATGAATAAAGAATGGTACCAGAATGTCCTCCAAGAGCAACTTCTCCCAACTGTCCAAGAGCAGTTTGGTGCCCAACAATGCCTTTTCCAGCATGATGGAGCACCTTGCCATAAAGCAAAGGTGATCACTAAATGGCTCATGGAACAAAACAGAGATTTTGGGTCCATGGCCTGGAAACTCCCCAGATCTTAATCCCATTGAGAACTTGTGGGCAATCATCAAGAAACGGGTGGACAAACAAAAACCAACAAATTCTGGAAAAATGCAAGCATTGCTTATGCAAGAAGTTATCAGTCAGGATTTGATCCAGAAGTTGATTGAGAGCATGCCAGGGAGAATTGCAGAGGTCCTGAAGAAGAAGGGTCAACACTGCAAATATTGACTTGCTGCATTAACTCATTCTAACTGTCAATATAACCTTTTGGTACTCATAATATGATTGCAATTATATTTCTGTATGTGATGTAAACATCAGACAAACACAATTAAAAACCAGAGGGCAATAGATCATGTGAAAATATAATTTTGGTGACATTCTCAAAACTTTTGGCCATGAATGTATGTGGTTTGAGGTAGAGTGGTTGATATTATTGTCAGATTCCCTTTATGAGAATAGGAGCTGATGTGGAGTTTTAGCTTGTGGCTGCTCGAGCTAATAACTAGAGATGAGCGAGCCTCTAGAAGCTCGAGTTCGTTGAACGGACGCCGCGTTCGAGTTTGGTTCGGCGAGCCGTTCGACGAACCTCTCGAACCCCATTGAAAACAATGGGAGGCAATCACAAACACATAAAAACACATTATAAATGTACACATACAGTTAATAAACATTGCCATAACACTTACCGGTCCCCGCGATGCGTCCTGCTCTCTGTCTCCTGCCGCTATTCCTTCCGATGCTCGCTGCGTCCTCCCGGTAACCAGCACCAGCATAGGACCTATCATGACGTCAAAATAGCATGTGACCAGTCACGTGTCTGTTATCTCATTGGCTACAGACTGGTCACATGGCTTTGATGTCATGCTAGGACCTGTCACTGCATCTCTCCAGTACGCGGTGATTATTTGTGCATCTCCGTGTACCGGCGACATGCTCTGGCACACAGTCGGGTTCCCGGTCTGCTTCCCCGTTCCCTTATTCACCGACTGCCACAGCCGGTCAATAACGGAGATCACCGTTGCTATAGCAACGCGCCTGTCAGTGGTGACGTCACCGCTAACAGCACGCAGCCTCTGATCACTCACGGAGTGAAAAGACTGCACGGGAAGCAGCACCGTCTTCTTCCAATGCAGTGCTGCTGATGTAGCAGAGCTGCATGTGTTGAAGCAGAAAGAAGACAGAAGAGCAGGATCGTGGAGGGATAAGAGGGAGTAATAAACATGGAGTCTGTAATGTGTCTGTGTATTAATTTCTATTAAAGTATTTTTTCTCTGTGTGGTGTCTTTTTTTAACCCATTATTGGAGATTCTTAATGGCCGGGTCAAACTTGCCTGACATTAAGAATCTCTGGCTTAATACTAGCTAGTAAAACAAAGCTAGTATTAACTCATGATTACCCAGCAAGCCACCCGACTCCAGGGCTGTTGGAAGAGTTGGATACAGGGCCAGATGATGGCGCTTCTATGAAAGCGCCATTTTCTGGGGCGGCTGCGGATTGCAATTCGCAGCAGAGGCGCCCAGGAACCTCGGGCTAGCCTAAGCTGTGGATTCCAATCCCCAACTGCCCAGTTGTACCTGGCTGGACACAAAAATATGGCGAAGCCCACGTCATTTGTTTTTTAATTATTTCATGAAATGCCGTAAGTGAACTAATTAAAAAAAAACGGGCTTCCCTATATTTTTGGTTCCCAGCCGGGTACAAATAGGCAGTTGGGGGTTGGGGGCAGCCCGTAGGTGACTGCTGAACCTGGCTAGCATACATAAATATGGCGAAGCTCACGTCATTTGTTTTTTAATTATTTCAAGAAATTCATGAAATAATTAATAAAAAAAGGGCTTCCCTATATTTTTGGTTCCCAGCCAGGTACAAATAGGCAGCTGGGGGTTGGGGGCAGCCGTACCTGCCTGCTGTACCTGGCTAGCATACAAAAATATGGTGAAGCTCACGTCATTTTTTTGGTGGGCAAAAAACTCCTGCATACAGTCCTGGATGGAAAAAGGAGGGGAGCCAGCACTGCTTATGAATGGCATGCAACAATGAAGAAATAAAAAGTGTAATATTCACAAATTCATTCCTACTGTAACAATTCAATGAGATTTTTTGCAAATGATTGATCAATGATTTGAGCCCCCCTGCCCCGTCACGGCAAATCTCTATAGCGGGGTCCCTAACGCTATATTATAAATTATTATGTACCATAAGATCTCATATAATGAGCAGGACCATATGAAAACACCACTTACCTGAGACATGTCTGAACCGCTCCCATGCTGCCAGGACTGACAACCGCGAATAAAGGCAGCCCAGGTGCCAGTGTGTGTGGCAGAACCACACACACCAGCACAATGTCAGGACTGGCCCTCACAGTGCCAGACCAGCAAACATGGATGAGGGCGGAACAAGGTTCAGGCAGGTGGTGTTTAAATAATGATGCCTTGGAGCAGGAGGCGGTGGCTGTGTGTGAACAAGCACCAAACTGAATTTTGATGGCGACAGAAGGAATTTGCAAACCACACTGGGCGTGCACGGCATGGTGGCGGTCAACCACTTGTCCAGTAAACGAAAAAAGGAGGGGAGCCAGCATTGCTTATGAATGGCATGCAACAATGAAGAAATAAAAAATGTAATATTCACAAATTCATTCCTACTGTAACAATTCAATGAGATTTTTTGCAAATGATTGATCAATGATTTGAGCCCCCCTGCCCCGTCACGGCAAATCTCTATAGGGGGGTCCATAAGGCTATATTATAAATTATTATGTACCATAATGTCTCATATAATGAGCAGGACCATATGAAATCACCACCTACCCGAGACATGTCTGAACCGCTCCCATGCTGCCAGGACTGACAACCACGAATAAAGGCAGCCCAGGTGCCAGTGTGTGTGGCAGAAGTACAAGACTCAGCATACTCCATCCAGGACTGTATGCAGTCCCCCCAAAAAATTATGTGTTCTTCGCCATATTTTTGTATGTTATCAGGTACAGCAGGCACCTACGAGCTGCCCCCAACCCCCAGCTGCCTATTTGTACCCGGCTGGGAACCAAAAATATAGGGAAGCCCTTTTTTTATTATTATTTCATGAATTTCATGAAATAATTAAAAAAGAAATGACGTGGGCTTCGCCATAATTTTGTGTCCAGCCAGGTACCACTAGGCAGCTGGGGATTAGAATCCGCAGCACAGGTTGGCCTGAGCTTTCTGGGCCCCTCTGCTGCGAATTGCAGTCCGCAGCCGCCCCAGAAAATGGCGCTTTCATAGAAGCGCCATCTTCTGGCGCTGTATCCAACTGTTCCAGCTGCCCTGGTGACGGGTAGCTTGCTGGGTAATAAAGCGGTTAGGGTTAGCTGTATATTATCAACCGGCCTAAAGCCCGAAATTCATGGTGTCACGCCAATATTAGACATGGCCACCATGAATTTCTAGTACCGATAAAAAGAACCACAACACACAGAATTTTTTTTTTATTATTATAAATAAAACACAACACAATTAGTGACTCCATCTTTATTAAAATAAAGAACCCCCCTCCACAGTAATCCTGGGTCAAGGGTCCCGCGCCGTCCAATCCGGATCCAATATCATCTGATCGGTTTGCTGGAAGGCAAAGCGATCAGCTGATGCATCAAGTTCAAGGGCCTGAATCACATGACACAGCAGCTGATTGTATAAACGGCTTTAATACAATCAGCTGATGCATCAGTGCAAAAAAAGCAAAACAAACTACACACTTCAGTGCAGACTCCTGTCCGACAGCATCAGCTGATAGTTTAGCCGGCCGGGCGATAAAAAGCCGGCCTCACCGCTCGACTTACAGTGTCAGCTGATTCCGTCAGGTGACCGCATCAGCTGATCATCGCCAGGTAAGAGAAAGAAGAGAAAGAAAAGAGAGAGAGAGAGCGCTCACAGCTGATGTCCAGCTCCTCCCCTCCGTGCATAATTAAATTATAAATTATAAATATAATTTAAAATTAAAAATAATAAAAAAAAAAAAATCTTTATCAGGTTTAGAACTCGTGACCTTATGGTTCTTAGGTGAGCGCTCTATCCACTCAGCTATATCCTCTAATGTGAAAGATAGGCACATTTTGTAAGCTTGAAGTCTGGATTGCTGAAGTCTCAGCTGACCACGTGATTCACGTGATTGCTACGTGGAGCTCATACAGAGCACTCGTATTCTGTAGCAGAGATGATAGTGTCGTGTGGATTACATTGGACCTGGAGGGGTATTGGAGGATTTTAATAAAATGGTGAAACTGTGTTTTTTTGTCTGTTATGTGTTTATTTACTTTCACTTTATAAATAGATAATAATTATAATTTAAAATTAAAAAAAAAAATAAAAAATTAAATTCTTTACCAGGAACGGGATCAGAACTCCCGACATTATGCTTCTTAGGTGGGCACTTTATCCACTAGTCTAGTGCCTCTAATGATATAGATAGGCAGAGTTGATAATCTTGAAGTCTGCAGTGCTGACTGAAGTCTCTGCTAACCGCATGAGTCACTTCATTTCTACGGTGCCACTACATCTTCAGGGATCAGAGCTGACAGTGTCGTGTGGATTACTTCGGACCTGGAGGGGTATTTTTGGGATTAATACAGGGGTGAACCAGGGTGTTTTTTGTCTTTTATTTCAAATAAAGGATTTTTCATGGTGTGTGTTTCTTTACTTTAACTTTCAGTTTAATCATGAAAGGTATCTCGGGGAGACGCCTGGCATGATTAAACTCATTATTACCCCGATTGCCACCACACCAGGGCAATTCGGGATGAGCTGGGTGGAGTCCCCCGGGACTGTCGCACCTAATAGATGCGGCAATTCCGGGCGGCTGCTGGGTGATATTGTTAGGGTGGTGGGTTCCCGATAATGTGGAACTCTCCATCCTGACAATACCAGCCTCCAGCCGTGTGGCTTTATCCTGGCTGGTATCAAATATGGGGGAAACCGGTTTTTTTTATTTATTTATTTATTTTACTGCACGATATAGACCCGCCCGCCGGCGGCTGTGATTGGTTGCAGAGAGACAGTTGTCACTCAGCTTGGGGATGTGTCTGACTGCAACCAATCATAAGCGCCGGTGGGCGTGGAAAGCACAGAATAACTAATTGACTAATGAAGCGGAAGCCATTTTCTAAAGAGGAAAAGACGCCGCAGATTTGTGACAGATGTGGAGTGAGACACCCATGATCGGTGAGTAGGAAAGGGAGAGGGATTGTGCTGGGGACGCAGGACGCATGCAGATAGCAACATGTGCACATAGCCTTACTGTGAAAAGCCTTACTGTGAAAAGACACGTTTTTGGTGATCAAACCGTTCGATCGTAACTCGAGCTGTCGAGCTTTTAGCAAAAAGCTCGAGTTCGATCTCCCCCCTAAATCACTCGAACATCACTCATCTCTACTAATAACAGCTTATAGTGGGTGGGGTGTCAAATCCCCACCAATCTGATATTGGTGACCTCTCCTGGGGATAGGTATCAATAGTATATATGCCTCATTGTGAAGTCTTCCAAGCATAATCCAACTACAGTGGAACCTTGGATTACAAGCATAATTAGTTGTGGGAGTGTGCTCTTAAACCAAGGTACTCTTATATAAAAGCACATTTTCCCATAGGAAATAATTGAAACACAGATAATTTGTTCCACCACCCAAAAATATTTACTGTATTTATACAAACTTATTACAGTAATACAAAATAATGTACTGTATTCATACAAAATTCTTACAGTACACTAATACAAAATTCAGTACAGTAAAAAAACATGTAAAACAAATTAAACTGCACTTTAGCTTACAATAGAATTGTTTGTGTGCGAGAGGTACAGTATAAGCAATGTGCTGCCCTGGTTAGCAGAAAGAAAGTACAATACTATATCCACAAATGCAAATTGATAGACATGTTATATAGTATATACTGTACTGTACAATGGTATACTGTATAGAGTACATATGTACAGAAAGTTACCTCCAGAGCAGGTCAGAAAGCGGTGAAAGGGCAGAACCAGAAGTGTGCACGATGAGTATATGCTCTTCTTGCAAAGCATTGCTCTTAAACCAAGTTACAAATTTGTAAAAAGCTTTGCTCGTCTTGCAAAATGCTCTCAAACCAAGTTACTCTTAAACCAAGGTTCCACTGTATTTGCTTTTTGGACTAGAAACCTTTGCAAGCCCAAATATAAGTAATAAACAGACAAGTAATAGGGAATAATTTTAAGCTAGAAGAAATGCAGGTGGAAGTCTATTATTATGGTGTGCAGACAACTCCAGGCCAGTCTAGTAGAAAAGAAAGAGTTGTGGTCCTGCAATACATTTTCTTTATGTACTATTTAATCAAAGAGTAATAAGGTTGCCTTTATTCTGTACACCTTCTAATAGAAGAATATAGAAGTTGAGGATGAGAAAAGTTATTCTTCATGTAGCGCCATTGATCCTACAGAGACGCCAACTTACCGCAGCCGCCGGGTTAAGTACTCCAATGCAGCTGTGCGGCTACCCTTATGCTGTCTGCTTCCCTCTCCCCCCGAGGCCTGTGCACGCCACACAGGCTCTTTGGGAATGACTTAGGGTGCACACACGTATACTGGCCCTTCTCTTAAAGGACTGGGGCGCCATTTTCCGGAAATGCCTTTCAGCCTATGATGGAGATACACTAAGTATTTAAGTCACCCTCCCAGTAGGGAAGGTGCCTGTGCAATGTGCTTTGTTAGTCTGTCTGCTAGCTAGTTGTCAGATCCCCTACTCCAGTCCCATCTTTAGTACCTGTGTTCACCTTCTGATACCTATTTGTCACTGCCCACCATACCTGTCCATACTCGACTGACTGTCTGCCTCAGCCATCTTACTGGCCCTCACCTATGTCTGTACCTTTGTTTGCCTCCTATCCTCCATCAGCTGCCACAGTCCCAGTCACTGCCCTGGCAGTGGTACCTGCCGTTCTACCTCGCAATAGGTGCTTAGTTACACCCCTCCCACTAAAGTGTAAGCCCAGGTACCTCCTGTGGTCCAGTGAGTCCACTCTCGCTCGCTGCCATAGTGAGTGTTACAGTTTGTGTAGGCCATGTACTCCACTGACTCTGCCACCCTTTCACTGCCAGCGCTGTACCAGGAGATGTCTCAGATGCGGGAACAGCAAAAAGAAGATACTATCCTTCCTGTAAACTGTCAACACCCATCTGAACAACCTGAGTCTGGCTGGTCCTTCGGCACCCATCCAGCTTGCAGCTCTGACTCCGGCAGAATCCTGGCCATGTTTCCGGCTCCACCACGTTTTGACAGCAATCCCAAGCAATGCTGAGGGGTCATTAACTAGTGCTCCCTGCACTTTGAACTTTTGCAGCATTGGTTCACTTCAGAGTGGGCCAAAGTGGCTTTCCTGATGTCACACCTTGGCGGGGAGGCTCTTGCTTGGATTAATCCCATGGGAGAGATGGGATTTGATCACCTCCAACATCCTGGACTTTCTTGAAGCCTTCCAGAAAGTCTTTGACTAACCAGGTTGTGTCCCGCACCTGCGTCCTCCCTCCCGCAGTTATGTCAAGGTTCATAGACTGTATGCCAATATTCGGTTCAGTTTCGCACCCTTTCCTTGGAACTAGGCTGGAATAATCAGGCGCTGGTGGCTGCCTTTTGGGAAGGCTTGTCTGGGAAAATAAAGGAACTGTCTCTCTGTGATATTCCCATTTCTCTGGATGACCTGATTTCCTTGGCTACCCAGGTCGACCTCAGGTTCCAGTAGCGATTCTTAAGGCCCCGTCACACACAGAGATAAATCTTTGGCAGATCTGTGGTTGCAGGGAAATCATTGACATATTGTTCCATTTGTACACGGCCACAAACCTGGCACTGATTGTCCACAATTTCACTGCAACCACAGATCTGCCGCAGATTTATCTCTCTGTGTGACAGGGCCTTTAGAGGTGAAATGTGAAGGAGTCTTATCCATCTGGCTCCATCCCTCCAGCTTGTTGTTGCCGCTCCTGCTCCCGAACCTATGGAGATTGACCCCATTAAGATATCTGAACAAAGTTGAGTCCACTGTCGAGCCATGGGGCTGAGTTTCCACTGTTGAGGTGCAGAACAGTTAATCCAGCATGTCCCATGCAGCTGGGAATGCCCTGCCTAGGGTCAGTCGAAGAAGTGACCCTTGGCGAGAACGAATCTTCATTGACCCTGCCTGTGTTTATAATGCATAAGGGTATTTGGTTCTCTGTGATGGCCCCTCTAGACACGGGATCTGCTGGGAACTTTATTCAACAGGCAGTGGTGGATCATTACCAGATTCCCATCTGACACCTCCGAAGTCCCTTGACAGTGATTTTGGTGGATGGAACCTATACAAAAACTTGGCCCATCCACTTGTCCTGGGTATGCCTTGACTCAATGACCACGAGCCTGCCATGTACTGGAAATCCAGAAAGATGATTCATTGGGGGCAGAATTGCCACAAAAGATGACTGATTCCTGAAGTCCCAGTGAAGACTACCTGGAAGTTGATGCCATCTTCCTTTCAGTGTCCAGAAAGAAGACCCTCAAGCAGCAACCATCCAGCCTTCCCCTTTCATAGCCCATGTCTTCACCCACCATCTCCGAAGACAATTTGCGCAAAAGGATTTTCTCCAGGCCTGGTGAATGGGGGCATAAAGGGGGTACTGTAATGTCAGCATCTCTACGTCCTCCCCTGCTGCATCACGGTTGCTCATGTGCTCGTCTGCCTCCCTTTTCCCCTGAGGCCTCTGTACACCACACAATCTCTCTGGGAATCCATTTAGGGCGTGTGTGCGTGCGCACCAGCACTGCTCTTAAAGGGCCGGAGCATCATTTCCTGGAAATGCCTTTCAGGCTATGGCTGAGAGGCACTAAATATTTAAGGCACCCTCCAATTAGAGAAGGTGCCTTCGCAATGTGCTTAGTTAGTTAGTCTGTCTGCTAGCTAGTTGTCAGGTCCCGTGCTCCTATCCAGTCTTCAGTACGTGTGTTCACCTTCCCATACCTATTTGTCCCTGCCGTGCCTACAATACCTGTCCGTACCCGCCTGCCTCTATGCCTCAGTCATCCTGCCTCTACCTGTCCTCACCTGTGCCTGTACCTGAGTCAGTCTCCTGTCCTGAGGGTCAGCTGCCACAGTTCTGGTCACTGCAATTGGCAGTGGTACCTGGCATTCTGCCTCATGGTGGGTGCTTAATTAAGCTTCTCCCAATAAGGGTAGGCCTGGGTCCATCCCCCCCCTGTGGTCCAGTGGGTCCACTCCACCTCACCGCCTCAGCAACACCGGCTGTGAATGTAACACTTTGGACATAATCTGCTACTATTTTATAGTACCATTTGAATATTTTAAAGCACCATTCCAGTGGGCTTTTTATATTTCACCTCTGAAGTGGTGCTTTATAGTGATGAATGAGCACTACCATACTCGGGTGCTCAATACTCATAACAAGCAGTTTTGATGAGTGTCGAGTGTCTGACGGTTTATTACGAGTACGGAACCCGAGCTTGATAGTGCTCACTCATCACTATTGCTTTAAATCTAAAGTCTTCTGTGTCTAGTCTTACACTCACCCTCTGGTGTCTTCATCTGTTCTCTCCACCACTCCTGCCAGTCTCTGTCAGTTAGTGACATGCCGGCTGCTCCAGTGATTCATGAAGAGTGCCGGAGGTCACAACTCAATACAAGTCTGGGAGTGCCTCGTCTTGGCCTTATTCTGGCTCTCAGACTGGTATTGAGAGCTTGTGATGTACCTTCTCACTGCCGGCCAGTCAAAAGTTACAGTAACAAGAAGGCACATCGGGACTGGAGTGATGACGAAAAAGATGAAAACGTAGGAGGGTGAGTATGAGACCGGGGGCAGGGGACATAGATTTAAAGCAATACTGCAGCGCTGAAAGACAATCTAAATGCTGGAGTGGTGCTTTAAACATTATAAAAGAATAAGTATGTATACTGTATATTTATTCCCACTGATCACTACATTCCTATTTCTAGCTACAGTCAGGTTCAGGATCTAGGAAGTTAAAAAAAAAAATACACCATACTGATGCCACAGTCTAGTTAGGTAATAAAGACTGTAGTTGATTGTTTGGTCTATCATGCATACAGCACAAAGTAGCTAGCATCTCTGACTTACATAAAGCTGTAACTTGCACTACGTTTTCATAGTAAGGGAAATCTAATCATATGGAAAATCTAACAAACTTGGAAATTCTGGTCAAATATTATTAAATTTCAACTTATTGGCTTTCATTGTACCATCACTTATGGAGAAACACAAAAGATAAGCTTATCTAACACATTCAGGAACTTATGTATTCAAGAGCCATCAGATTTTCCCACAGGGAAAAAGGAATTAGTAGCCGTGAGACATGATATCACAAGATATATGACATGCCTAAAGTCATTGCATCAAACCGCAACTTTTGATAGATAGTACAAACAGGAATTATTCAGCAGCACACCATTATAGTTCTATAATCAAGAAAAGCAATATTCAGGAACAAAATATTTTATTACAACTGTTCAACCTTGCACAGTGTTAGCTCCAAATTTCTAAGAGTACGCATGTAAACCTGTTTTATATAGTTTAATCGAATGAACGTATCTTATCATCATATAAAAATAAACACCAGGCAATAGACAGTTGTCGCGGGCGGGGAGGAGGGTGTCAGCACACCGCGCTCACCCCTTCTGCTCGGGTCCGGCAGTTGCTCCTGGTGGCTCGAGCTGCGGGCCGGATCCCGGGGTGTCTCGAGCGGCACTCCTCGCCCGTGAGTGAAAGGGGGGTTGTTTGTTGGGGTTATAGTTCGTGACGCCACCCACGGTTGTGGTGATTGCACCACCGCTGCTCAGTGTGGGGGTCCCGGGGATGGTGATGGGAGCAGCCAGGTGTTGTGTTGCCCCTCCGTGGGTAGGGGTTGGTGATCCCGGGGCCCGGTGGAGAGATGTAAAGTGTAGGGCCTGGAGGGCGCAGGGACGCGGGGGCAGCGCTGTGCCTTGCGGCACTATGGTACTCACTCAGCCTGACACGGACACAGTTTGTACGGTAAACCAACGGCTGGTAGGACGGTCCCACAGACGGCTGCACCTGCACTCCCGGTAGGTGACGGTGACTTCTCTCTTCCTTGCACCTGTGTGGTCTGGTGGTATCGGTGGATTCCCTCCGGTTACCCGCTCCCCGACTGCAATCTGGGCCGGAGGAGCTCTACACTTTGCCCGCAGGCGCTGGCCCTGGGGAAACTGGTGCCTTGGCGGTGGCGGTGTCTCCCCGTTAATGGTCGGGCTGTTGCCGTCAATCGGGACTTTGTTGTTGGGGGATCTGCGTCCCCGTCACTGACGGATTCGGCAAATTGGGCGACTCCTAGCCTTGCCGGGGTCCGAGAGGCCCCTGCCCTGGTGCTGACTGTCCTTCAGAACACTGCTCCAGACCACCGGGCACACAGCCAACGGGGTCCTTCCAGGAACTTCCGAACTGTCCCACTCCGGACAGTCACCGCCGTCGCTGACCTTGCTGTTCTAGCCCTACACACAGCTGGGCTCTCAGGCTTCTCCTTCTCTCCGCTCTGTCACCACTTCTTGCTTTCCTCCTGTTCCACTTTCCTTTCCTTCACTTTCACTTCTGGTTGTTTCCTCTAGCCCCTGCCTGGGCTACTCTGCTCCTTTACTCAAGCCCTGCCTGGGCTAATCTGCTGTTCACTCCTTCATGTCCCTGACTCGACTGCCTGGTAACTTCCTGCCTCCAGAGTTGTGAGCTCCTTGGTGGGCGGAGCCAACCGCCTGGCCCACCCCCTGGTGTGCATCAACAGACTCTTGGAGGGAGGCAACAAGGATTTCTGGTTAGCAGGTGTGCCTACCTGGAGTGTGGGGTGTGGTGGTGTTGTGACCTGTGTCCCCTGGCTTGTCCAGGGCGACACATTCCCCCTTAGCAAAATGCAGACCGTCCGCGGGCTGCCGTCCTACACCGGTTTTATTTTTCTGTAAAAGGGGATAACAAGGGTTAATCAAACATCAATAACATTTTTAATCATAAACTCTTCCCAAAACGGGAGGCACATTTACTTAAACGTTGCAACGGTGTACGGTCACGGTTTCCGCTCTCTCCCACCCAAGCAACCTGGCCCTGATGCTGCCCCTAAAACCCAGGCAGCACCCCTTGACCCACAGTCCAGCACAAGTCACCCGAGCGGGATCTGTCCTTCCCCTCCAGAGGGTGGCCACCGGTTCCTTTGGTGGCTGGGCCCTAGCCTGCTCTGCTCAGGGCCCTCCCTCCAACCTGCCTCTCCGGAGGCGGCATTGCGGAAACGGTAACGGTACCCAACATATTTACATGCCACTAACGTTTGTGGTTGCCCTGCAGAGTTCACGGGCTTGTCCATGGATAGTTCCCATGCATTTTAAACGGTCCCCACGGGGACAACGGTGCCGGCTCCTGCCGGTTGCTAATCACTGCAGACAATCAGGTAAACTTCGGTAAATCATTTTTCATTTTCAAAACTTTCAACTTTTTCAAACACACACACAACAACCTTTTACATTTGCGGACCCCTTTCACTCATAGAACGGTCTCCCTGTACCTAAGTGGGGGTCTACCTAGGTTGGAACGGGTGGACCTTCGGGGCCCGGTGTCGGTGGTGCTAGACAGTGGGGTAGAGGGAACAATCGGTTCCTCCTCCCTGCTACAGTGTGGGGCAGGCGGAGGTGCAGGGGGGCTGGGTACAGGTTCATCCCTGGGCACTGGCACTGGTTCTGGCTCACGGTTAACCGCTTCCACTACTTCTTCATCCACGGGTTGTGGGAACAGTATCACTGGAAGTATCACCGCGCCGTTCTGTGTAGGCCAGTTTGCTGGGAAGTCACCCATTACAGTGTGGATTACCTCTGCTGCCTTTTCCACTGGTGGAGAAACCGGTACTTCAGCTTCTGCTTTCAATACTGGGGGGCATTTTTTCAGATGGTCCCGAGAAACTGTGGCCAGGGTGCCCCCTTGGTCACGACTGATCTGGTAGGTTTTCCCATTGTCCCACTCGGTGGGTTGTACGACGTAAGGGACTTGCTCCCACTGGTCATCCAGTTTGTGGGCTTTTCTCTTCCGTTTCAGCACCACATCTCCTGGCTGGAAAGGACCTGCAGGCGCCTTCTGGTTGAACCGGTGCTCTTGCTGTTCTCGACTTCGACTGAGGTTTTTCTCTACATACTCCTGGATTTGCCGGTACTGGGCCCTCCTCCGACTCTCCCACTCTGCCGTTGAAGGGAGTGCTTCCGGAGCTTCCAACCCCATCTCCAGATCCACCGGCAGGCGGCCAGGCCGAGCCCTCATCAGATACGCTGGGGTGCACTTCGTCGAGCTGGTTGGGATATTATTGTACATGTCGACCAAGTCGGGTAACTTTTCCGGCCACATGTTCCGTTCTTCCAGCGGTAGCGTCTTGAGGAGCCCCAGGACCAAGTGATT
Source organism: Anomaloglossus baeobatrachus (assembly GCF_048569485.1). Taxonomy (NCBI): domain Eukaryota; kingdom Metazoa; phylum Chordata; class Amphibia; order Anura; family Aromobatidae; genus Anomaloglossus; species Anomaloglossus baeobatrachus. The sequence goes on from NC_134356.1 coordinate 363,995,120, forward strand.
CATTTTCTCGCACATGCCGTTGGTTTGGGCGTGGTACGGAGTGGTCCGGATCTTCTTGCAGCCGTACAACTGGCAGAATTCGTGAAACACCTCTGCTTCAAAAGCCGGGCCTTGGTCAGTCAGCACCTTCTCGGGGTACCCATGAGGTCGGCAGAAATAAGCCTGGAACGCACGAGCAGCAGTTCGACCAGTCAGGTCCTTGACGGGGACTACCACCATAAATCTTGAGTAGTGGTCTACCATGGTCAATGCGTAGGTGTACCCACTTCGGCTAGGGGTGAGCTTAACATGGTCTAGGGCGACCAGTTCCAGCGGCTGATGGGTGACGATGGGATGTAACGGTGCCCTCTGGCTAGTCTCGTCCTTTCTCCTCAGCGTACAAGGACCGCACTCTCGGCACCAGGCTTCCACCGATTCACGCATCCCACTCCAATAGAACCGCTCCCTCAACAGCATCTCCAGCTTCTTCCACCCGAAGTGGCCAGCACCATCATGGTATGCCCGCAGTACAGTAGCGACATCAGCCTGAGGAACGATTAACTGGCATATTTTCTCATGGGTCTTCGGGTTGATCAGCTCACGGTACAGCCTCCCTTGGTGTAGGTAAAGCCGTTTCCGTTCTTTCCACAAGCGTTGGGCTTCGGCTGGAGCGCTGGGGTCCATTCCCATGGCGCCTTGTTCCACCAGAGTCTTGACAAGGCGGACAGCCGGCGCTTGGTCCTGGGCGTCCTGCCACTCTTGACTGGGCCGCGGGTCCAGATCCACCCTTTGCTGACATACCTGTACCCTCTCAGTAGGCGGCTGGTGAAACGCAGGCAACTCAATCTCCTCGAGGTCGTCGTCCTCACACCCCTCTTCTGACAAATGGGGCATCCGGGAGAGTGCATCTGCATTGATGTTGACACGACCAGCTCGGTACTTTATGGTGAAATCATAGTTGGCTAACCGGGCTACCCACCGCTGCTCCAGCGCGCCCAACTTGGCCGTGTTCAGGTGAGTTAACGGATTGTTGTCCGTAAACGCGGTGAATTTTGCTGCCGCCAGGTAGTGGCGGAACCGCTCTGTGATAGCCCACACCAAGCCAATAGCTCGAGCTTGAAGGAGCTATAGTTCTCAGGGTTCCTTTCGGTCGGCCGGAGTTTTCGGCTGGCGTAGGCAATCACCTTCTCCTTTCCATCCTGGACCTGGGACAAGACCGCTCCTAGCCCCACGTTACTGGCGTCCGTGTGGAGAATGAACGGGCGCCCATAGTCAGGGTACGCCAAGACCTCTTCTCCGGTCAAGGCCGCCTTCAACTGGCCAAAGGACTCCTCATGCTGGTCCTCCCACAACAGTGGGGCTCCAATGGGTCTACCACCTTTGGTCTGTCCCACGAGGAGATCTTGCATGGGGGCAGCCATCTTCGTGTACCCCTTTATAAAACGCCGATAGTACCCTACCAGACCCAGGAACTGCCGTACTTCCCTCACTGTGGTTGGTCTCGGCCAGCTCTGGATGGCAGTGATCTTCTCAGGGTCGGGGGCAACACCATCCGCACTCACCACATGTCCTAGATACTGCACCCTGGGTTTCAGCAGATGGCACTTCGAGGGCTTCAACTTCATCCCGAACTTGGCAAGGGACGCGAACACCTCGGCCAGGTGCTCCAGATGGGCTTCATACGTCTGGGAATAAACAATCACATCATCCAAATACAGCAGGACGGTCTCGAAGTTTAAATGTCCCAAACAGCACTCCATCAACCGTTGGAAGGTCCCGGGGGCATTGCACAGCCCAAACGGCATGCTATTGAATTCGCAGAGCCCCATCGGGGTGGTGAAGGCGGTCTTCTCCCGGTCCTCGGGGGCCACGGCCACTTGCCAGTATCCGCTGGTGAGGTCAAGGGTCGAGAAGTAGTTTGCAGTTCTCAGTGCAGCCAAAGATTCTTCAATACGAGGCAATGGATAGGCATCTTTATGGGTTATCTGGTTGATCTTCCGGTAGTCCACACACATCCGCATGGTACCATCCTTCTTCTTGACCAGTACCAACGGAGCGGCCCAGGGACTACAACTGTCCCGAATAACCCCTGCCTCCTTCATATTCTTCAACATATCTTTGGCACACTGGTAATGTGCAGGGGGAATAGGTCTATACCTCTCTTTGATAGGGGGATGTTCACCCGTGGGAATGTGGTGTTGGACCCCCTTGATCTGCCCAAAGTCTAGGGGGTGCTTACTGAAAACCTGTTCGTACTCCTGCACTACCCTGTGTACCCCTGCCCTGTGATGTGTAGGGGTATCATCAGTGCCCACATGTAGCTGTTGGTGCCACTCCTTGGTGTCCCCCTGGGGTGGGGAAGTGCTGGTGGTAGGTGGGAGTGTGGATGGACGGGCTTCCTGGATAGTGTGAGGGTCCAGGGTGAGCAGTTTGGCAATGGTGGCATACCGGGGGAGCCTGACTTCCTCCTCCCCACAGTTCAACACTCTCACAGGCACTCTCCCTTTCTTCACATCTACCACCCCTCGGGCGGCCACTACAGTGGGCCAGTGCTCGGAAGGCATGGGCTCCATCATCGCAGGGTAGTCACGCCCCTGAGGCCCTACTGCTGCCCTACACCAGATCATCATCTCACTCCTAGGGGGCACAGTCAATGGAGCAACATCCATCACTCGCACTCCACCAATCTCCCCTCCGGTTGAGCTTACATGCTGGCGGTACATCAGGGCGCGGATCTCACGCTGCACAGCCCTCTGCCGGCTCCCCGCCGCCGTGGCGGCTAGCCGTTGCAAAAGGTTCAACACATCAGCCATGCAGTGTTCCATCACATTGGTTCCCAGCACTATTTTCGGGTTATGATCACTGGGTTCATTCATGATCACAATCATGCCCTGATGTTGCAGTTCAGCTTGCCCCACTGTCATAGCCACTTCTTTATACCCCACCTGGGTCAATGGAAGTCCATTAGCGGCAATCAAATTTATACTAGGGTCTGGAGGCGCCAGCTCGTCTGTGGCCCAATACTGCTGGTACAAGGTATACGGTATGGTAGTTACCTGTGATCCAGTGTCCAGGAGAGCCATCACGGGTATGCCGTCCACAGCCACAGGGATGATAGGGCGGGCCCCGACATATCGGTCTCGCCAGTCCGGGGGGCCACGGTGTTCTACTCCTGAGGATTGGCCCGGGGCCCCAGGGGTTGCTCGTTTAACGGGCACTGTCGGTAAACATGGCCCGGCTTACGGCACTTGTAGCAGATTGGAGGTCTGCTCCGCGGGTTGTTAGCGCTTCTCCGCTGCATCCAGGGAACATCTTCGGGACTGTCAGCAAGCTGTATCTGCGCTTGGGGCTGAGATCTGGTCAGGGGTTGTAGTGCAGCAAGGATTTTGGCAAGGTCTCCGTCCAGGCGACGGACCTGGGCTGCCAGTTCTTCCACTGTGCTGCTTGAGGCTGCAGGTAGTAAGGAGGTTGGTTTGGCTGGAGCCGCCACAACGGGAGCTGTCTCGACGGGCCACGGGACGGGTTCCAGAATTTCAGCAGCTGGGGGCTGTAGTGCTTTGATAGCCCGCTCCTTTAACACAGCAAAGTCCACATCAGGGTGTTCCAGGGCCCACAGCCGGAGTTGTTTACGATCCTCAGGGGACCTCATCCCCTGCGCAAATTGCTCCACCAACATCTTGTTGCTATCCGCCTCATTAATAGAGTTCACCCGCTTCAGCGTGCGGAGGGCGGTCTGCAGACGTAGAGCATAGTCCCGAATGCTATCCCCAGCTCGTTGCCGGCACTGGTAAAACTGCATCCTCAGCTCAGCTTCTGTCCGGGTCTCGAAGGCAGTCTGTAGCTTCTCGAAGATGGTGGCTACAGAGAGCCGGTCCCCCTCGGCCCAGGTCTCCGCTTCCTGCTCCGCCGCACCGGTTAACTGGCCTAGCACTATCGCTGCACGTTGCTTATCAGTCAGGGGGTACAGCTCTAGCAACGGGTTAAGCTTTTTCCGGAAGGCCTGTAGGGCATCCGGTTTCCCGTCATACTGCGGTAGCCAGGCAGCTCCGGGCGCATAGGGCAAGGAAAACGGCATGACCTGAGCAAGCGCGGGGGCCGCGGCACCTCCCGCCAGTACGGCCGGGACCTGGGCAGGCCCATTCCCATCCGCGGGTGCCGCTGCGGCTGCGACCACCGCTCCTCCAGCGGCTCCGTCGGGCGCAGACATCTTGTTTCCGTCCCCCTTAGCTCTTTCCGGCCCCTCCTCTCTCGGGGCGGGGTTTTGGCCTTCGCGCTTCTACTGCTCGAGAAGACGCTCGAGCGGGAACTTTTCGCGCCAAAGATGGCGGCTTCTGAAATTTTTCTGCCGGGTACCTCCGGCGGTAACAAGGCGCACCTCTACCTGACGGCAGAGCGGTAAGATCCTGTTCGTGACGCCAAGTTGTCGCGGGCGGGGAGGAGGGTGTCAGCACACCGCGCTCACCCCTTCTGCTCGGGTCCGGCAGTTGCTCCTGGTGGCTTGAGCTGCGGGCCGGATCCCGGGGTGTCTCGAGCGGCACTCCTCGCCCGTGAGTGAAAGGGGGGTTGTTTGTTGGGGTTATAGTTCGTGACGCCACCCACGGTTGTGGTGATTGCACCACCGCTGCTCAGTGTGGGGGTCCCGGGGATGGTGATGGGAGCAGCCAGGTGTTGTGTTGCCCCTCCGTGGGTAGGGGTTGGTGATCCCGGGGCCCGGTGGAGAGATGTAAAGTGTAGGGCCTGGAGGGCGCAGGGACGCGGGGGCAGCGCTGTGCCTTGCGGCACTATGGTACTCACTCAGCCTGACACGGACACAGTTTGTACGGTAAACCAACGGCTGGTAGGACGGTCCCACAGACGGCTGCACCTGCACTCCCGGTAGGTGACGGTGACTTCTCTCTTCCTTGCACCTGTGTGGTCTGGTGGTATCGGTGGATTCCCTCCGGTTACCCGCTCCCCGACTGCAATCTGGGCCGGAGGAGCTCTACACTTTGCCCGCAGGCGCTGGCCCTGGGGAAACTGGTGCCTTGGCGGTGGCGGTGTCTCCCCGTTAATGGTCGGGCTGTTGCCGTCAATCGGGACTTTGTTGTTGGGGGATCTGCGTCCCCGTCACTGACGGATTCGGCAAATTGGGCGACTCCTAGCCTTGCCGGGGTCCGAGAGGCCCCTGCCCTGGTGCTGACTGTCCTTCGGAACACTGCTCCAGACCACCGGGCACACAGCCAACGGGGTCCTTCCAGGAACTTCCGAACTGTCCCACTCCGGACAGTCACCGCCGTCGCTGACCTTGCTGTTCTAGCCCTACACACAGCTGGGCTCTCAGGCTTCTCCTTCTCTCCGCTCTGTCACCACTTCTTGCTTTCCTCCTGTTCCACTTTCCTTTCCTTCACTTTCACTTCTGGTTGTTTCCTCTAGCCCCTGCCTGGGCTACTCTGCTCCTTTACTCAAGCCCTGCCTGGGCTAATCTGCTGTTCACTCCTTCATGTCCCTGACTCGACTGCCTGGTAACTTCCTGCCTCCAGAGTTGTGAGCTCCTTGGTGGGCGGAGCCAACCGCCTAGCCCACCCCCTGGTGTGCATCAACAGACTCTTGGAGGGAGGCAACAAGGATTTCTGGTTAGCAGGTGTGCCTACCTGGAGTGTGGGGTGTGGTGGTGTTGTGACCTGTGTCCCCTGGCTTGTCCAGGGCGACACACAATGATTGAAAAATATCAAAAGGATAAAAATCAAAGTCGAATATCAAGATTTTCTATGTATGCAATAGCATTATCATTTACAGTATAGGACACATTCTTGTCACAATGATAGGATCTAAGGGGGCACTCCTCAACAATGTGCTGGATAGTGTGACAATCTGCTCCACAGTCACAGGTCGGAGAGTCAAATTTTCCCCACTTATACATAAAATCTACACAGACGCCAGAGTTTTTTCTGATACGATTTAAGGGGGTGTTACACGCAGCGATATCGCTAGCGATATCACTGGTGCAAGCACCCGCCCCCGTCGTTTGTGCGTCACGGGCAAATTGCTGCCCGTGGCGCACAAAATTGTTTGGAGCTGTCACACATACTTACCTGCCTAGCGACGTCGCTGTTGCCGGCATACTGCCTCCTTTCTAAGGGGGTGGTTCGTGCGGCGTCACAGCGGCGTCACTAAGCGGCCACCCAATAGAAGCGGAGGGGCGGAGATGAGCGGGATGTAACATCCCGCCCATCTCCTTCCTTCCACATTGCCAAAGAATCACGGTTTATTGGTCACTGCAACATTGTATTAAAATGCAATAACAGGTGATCAAAGCAAAAATAGTATAATTAGGCTATGTGCGCACTTTGCTTTTTTTCATGCGTTTCAGCAGCATTTTAATGCAAAATTGCATACGTTTTGATTTCCAGGCAAAGTCTATGGAAAATAGGGCTTTCTTGTGCGCACAATGCATTTACAAATGCTGCATTTTAGTTGCGGAAAATTTGTCAAAATCCCTGCGTCTGAAGAAGCAACATGTCAATTGTTTTTGCCATTTTGGCAGCGTTTTAATAACATTGAAGTCAATGAGAAATGTCTAAATGCATATTTTTCAAGAAAGAATGAGTTTCACTTGCTTTTTACTAGTGACCTGCATGTGTTTTTGACATAATAAACGCAGGTCTTTCGGTCTCTCTCTCTCTGTCGGTCGATCGGTCGGTCTCTCTCTGTCTCTCTCTCTCTGTCCATGTCGGTCTCTCCCTCTCACCCCCTCTCTCATACTCACCGCTCCACGATCACCAGCGCTGCGCTGCACGGCGTTCACACTATGACAGCTTCTCGTCTTTTGAAAATGCCAGCCGCTCATTAATAAATCACGTATTCTCTGCTTCCTCCGGCCACCGGCGCCTTTGATTTGTTGCAGTCAGACACTCCTCCACGCTGAGTGACAGCTGTCTCACTGCAACCAATCACAGCCGCCGGTGGGCGTGTCTATATCAAGCAGTTAAAAAAATAAATAAATAATTAAAAAAAAAAACGACGTGCGGTCCCCCCCAATTTGGATGCCAGCCAGGGTAAAGCCACACGACTGAAGGCTGGTATTCTCAGGATCGGATGAGGAGCTCCACGTTATGGGGAGCCCCCCAGCCTAACAATATCAGCCAGCAGCCGCCCGAAATTGCCGCATCTATTAGATGCGACAGTCCTGGGACTCTACCCGGCTCATCCCGAATTTCCCTGGTGCGGTGGCAAGCGGGGTAATAAGGAGTTAATGGCAGCAGCCCATAGCTGACACTCAGTCCTAGGTTAATCATGGCAGGTGTATCCCCGAGATACCTTCCATGATTAACTTGTAAGTTAAAGAAAATAAACACACACATCCAAAAAATCCTTTATTTGTAATGAAAGACAAAAAACCTCCTCTTTCACCACTTTATTAATCCCTCAAAAACACCTCCAGGTCCGACGTAATCCACACAAGATCCCATGATGCTTTCAGCTCTGCTACATCGGAAGCTGACAGGAGCGGCAGTAGAACACCGCCGCTCCTGTGAGCTCCATGCAGCAACTGAAGTGAGTTGCGCGATCAGCTGTGCTGTCACTGAGGTTACCTGCGGCCACCACTCTCAGGTGGAGGACTGCAGCTGTGGCCGCGAGTAACCTCAGTGAAAGCACAGCTGATCGCGTGGCTCACTGCGGTCACTTAGCGGATTTGCGATCACAGATGAGTCCTTCACGTGTGACCGCAAATCAGGTTGCCACACAGAGAGAGCCGCGCGATGTCAGTGAAATCGGGTGAAGCTCTGACGTCATTGCTGTGGACTCCTGTGTCCTGGCACTTACCTCGGAGGTTCATCTGAGTTCATGACAGCACACAGAGACAGAGCCGCAGGATGACAATGAAGTCGGGTGCAGTTCATCCGAGTTCATTCTCATCGCCCGACTCTGTCTGTGTCTGCTGTCAGCGGGCATGTAGCAGAGCTGAATTCCAGGAGGACCGCACTGACAAAAATGCATCCAAAACGCATGTAAAATGCATGCAAAATGCATCCAAAGTACATGCGTTTTGGATGCATTCTTTTTGTCAACACGCAGGTAACGTCTGCCAGAGGGTGCGTTCTTTTCCGCACTGGTCAGGATGCAACGTGCGCACATAGCCTAAAAAACATCAGCTCAAGACACAAAAAATAAGCCGTCACTGAGCCCCAGATCCCGAACAATAAGAACGCTACAGGTCTCAGAAAATGGTGACAAAAACGCAATTATTTTTTTCACAAATTTCTGAATTTTATTTACCACTAAGGTAAAATCTAAACTATACATGTTTGGTATCTATGAAATCGTACAGACCTAGGGAAATATATTGCTAGATCAGTTTTACCGTATAGTGTGTGTTTCTTTTTTTGTGATTACTGGGTCAGTATTGGGATTGTCTGACTGATTGATGTAATGGGAATAGCATGGGGAAGACACCAGGACACATCTTTGATTCCCTGGTCACTACTGGGAACAATATCAGAGTATTACGCTACTGTTACGGAGTGACATTACAACATACAAAACCGAAGATATAATGAATTTTACAGGAAAAATTTTTAGGAAACATTTTTTCCTGTATTATGAAATGTATACACTGTGTGCAGAATTATTAGGCAAATGAGTATTTTGATCACATGATAATTTTTATATATGTTGTCCTACTCCAGGCTGCATAGGCTTGAGAGCCAACTACCAATTAAGTAAATCAGGTGATGTGCATCTCTGTAATGAGGAGGGGTGTGGTGTAATGACATCAACACCCTATATAAGGTGTGCTTAATTATTAGGCAACTTCTTTTCCTATGGAAAAATTAGTTAGAAGAGAGATTTGACGGGCTCTGAAAAGTCCAAAATTGTGAGATGTCTTGCAGAGGGATGCAGAAGTCTTGAAATTGCCACACTTTTGAAGCGTGATCATCGAACAATCAAGCATTTCATGGCAAATAGCCAACAGGGTCGCAAGAAGCATGTTGGGAAAAAAAAAATTGTGAAATAAGTTACTGCACATGAATTGAGGAAAATCAAGAGTGAAGCTGCCAAGATGCCATTTGACACCAGTTTGGCCATATTTTAGAGCTGCAACGTTACTGGAGTATCAAAAAGCACAAGGTGTGCCATACTCAGGGACATGGCCAAGGTAAGGAAGGCTGAAAAACGACCACCTGTGAATAAGAAACATGAGATAAAACGTCAAGACTGGGCCAAGAAATATCTTAAGACTGATTTTTCAAAGGTTTTATGGACTGATGAAATGAGAGTGACCCTTGATGGGCCAGATGGATAGGCCAGAGGCTGGATCAGTAAAGGGCAGAGAGCTCCACTCCGACTCAGATGCCAGCAAGGTGGAGGTGGGGTACTGGTAGGGCCTGGTATCATCAAAGATGAACTTGTGGGACCTTTTCGGGTTGAGGATGGAGTGAAGTGTGTCGCCCTGGGCAAGCCAGGGGACACGGGTCACAACACCACCACACCCCACACTCCAGGTAGGCACACCAATGCTAACCAAAAATCCTTGTTGCCTTCCTCCAGGAGTCTGATGATGCACACCAGGGGGTGGGCCAGGCGGTTGGCTCTGCCCACCGAGGAGCTCACAACTCTGCAGGCGGGAAAAACCAGGCAGTTGAGCCCAGGAGACAGCTCAGGGAAGAGCTTGAGAGAGGAGTCTAGTCAGGGAGGAGGAAGTAGAAGGAGTGGAGGAGAAGCCTAGACAGGGCAACAGTAAACAACGAAGTGAAAGGAGTGAAAGTAAGAAAGTGACAGAAGAAAGAAAGCCTGAAGGGTCCAGCTCTGTGTAGGGCCAGAACAGCAAGGTCAGCGACGGCGGTGACTGTCTGGAGGGGGACCGTTTGGAAGTTCCTGGAAGGACCCCGTTGGCTGTGTGCCCGGTGGTCTGGAGCAGTGTTCCGAAGGACAGTCAGCACCAGGGCAGGGGCCTCTCGGACCCCGGCAAGGCTAGGAGTCCCCAAATTTGCCGAATCCGTCAGTGAAGGGGACGTAGATCCCCCAACAACCAAGTCCCGATTGATGGCAACAGCCCAACCAGTATGGGGGAGACACCGCCACCGCCAGGGCACCAGTTTCCCCAGGGCCAGCGCCTGCGGGCAAAGTGTAGAGCTCCTCCGGCCCAGATTGCAGTCGGGGAGCGGGTAACCGGAGGGAATCCACCGCTACCATCCATCAAACATAGGTGCAAGGAAGAGGGACATCACCGTCACCTACCGGGAGTGCAGGTGCAACCGTCTGTGGGACCGTCCTACCAGCCGTTGGTTTACCGTACAAACTGTGTCCACGTCTCAGGCTGAGTGAGTACCACAGTGCCACAAGGCACAGCGCTGCCCCCGCGTCCCTGCGCCCACCAGGCCCCGCACCTCCTTCTCCACCACCGGGCCCCGGGATCACCAACCCCTACCCACGGAGGGGCAACACAACACCTGGCTGCTCCGCATCACCATCCCCGGGATCCCCGAATTGAGCAGCGGTGGTGAAATCACCACAACCGTGGGTGGCGTCACGAACTATAACAATCCCCACACCCAACCACAAAACCCCCCTTTCACTCACGGGCGAGGAGTGTCGCTCGAGGAACCCCGGGATCCGGCCCACCGCTCGAGCCACCACTGAGCAGCTGCCGGACCCGAGCAGAAGGGGTGAGCGTGGTGTGCCGACACCCTCCTCCCCGCCCACGACAACTTGGCGTCACGAACAGGATCTTACCGCTCTGCCGTCTGGTAGAGGTGCGCCTTGTTACCGCCGGAGGTATCCGGCAGAAAAATTTCAGAAGCCGCCATCTTTGGCGCGAAAAGTTCCCGCTCGAGCGTCTTCTCGAGCAGTAGAGGCGCGAAGGCCAAAACCCCGCCCCGAGAGAGGAGGGGCCGGAAAGAGCTAAGGAGGACGCGATGGCGGCTGGCTGCATGTAGCTGCAGCTATAGAAGCAGGGACGCCAGGACTCTGCGACCATTTACTGGTTCCTGGAAGAAGCTGCTGCTAAAGATGCTGAGTCCGACCAACAACACCGTGGTCCCCGCGCCTGGCATCGCGGCGCGGGTGGAAGTCCGGACCGCCCAGCTAAGCAGCCGTCTGCAGGTCCGCATGCAGCTCCTCCTGGAGGAGTGGGAGGCCGACATGGTGGAAGCGGTGGCTGCTATGCGGAGATGCGAGGTGGAGGAAGATTTGGAGGAACGGGTAAGAGATCCACGTCCCTGTATTCCCGAGGGATCGGCCGCTGCGGCTGAGGGGCCCGGCCTACACCCGTTCACCCTGCTGTCTCTCCCGCTACCCGCGTTAGCTGCTGCTGCCCCGCCACTAGGCCCGCTACCACCACCACCGGTAGCGGTACCCTGCCAATCCGCCCGGCGGACCAACCTGCAGCAGAAGCTCGTGACCGCCCTGATCCGCTTCCATGGAAGAAGCCGAAGGCTGAAGCCGTCAGCAAAGATGCACCGGAGGCACGGCGGGGATGCGGCTGCCAGGAGGCAGAGCAGGCCATGTCACAGCGGGGTCCCTCATTACTGAAGGTGCCGGTCGTAGCCGACATGGAGGGACTCTGGCTGGGCCCGTCCCCCGCACACGCTGAACCGGAGCAAACAGAAAGTGCTCCCGGCTGGGAGCGACGGCAACAGCAGCTGCGCAGGGAGATCGATGCCCGAGAGGGGTGTAGAGCGGATGTGCATGCCCGCATGAATATGGAGGAAGATGACCCGCAGCTAGCTACCATCGGGGTCCACGGCGGTGCACCATGTGAAGGTGGCACTAGAGCCCCGCGATTGAGGATGGACTGCTAAGCCGGCGGTCCTCCGCCTAAAAGTTGTCCCCGTTGGGACCAGAAGTCAGTGTGTTTGTTTGAAAAGTTTGAAAAGAATGATAAGAAGAAAATGATTATACCGAGTTTTTCACCTGATTTGCTTGTGATTTGCAACCGGCTGGAGCCGGCACCGTTGTCCCTGTGGGGACCGTTTAAAGTTAGCATGGGAACTATCCATGGACAAGCCCGTGAACTTGCAGGGCACCACAAACGTTAAGTGGCTTGTAAATATGTTGGTTACCGTTACCGTTTCCGCAATGCCGTCTCCGGAGAGGCAGGTTGGAGGGAGGGCCCTAAGCAGAGCAGGCTAGGGCCCAGCCACCAAAGGAACCGGTGGCTACCCTCTGGAGGGGAAGGACAGATCCCGCTCGGGTAACTTGTGCTGGACTGTGGGTCAAGGGGTGCTGCCTGGGCTTTAGGGGCAGCATCAGGGCCAGGTTGCTTGGGTGGGAGAGAGCGGAAACCGTAGCCGTAAACCGTTGCAACGTTTAAGTAAATGTGCCTCCCGTTTTGGGAAGAGTTATTTATGTTTTGCTTAACCCTGTTATCCCCTTTTTACAGAAAAATAAAACCGGTGTAGGACGGCAGCCCGCGGACGGTCTGCATTTTGCTAAGGGGGAATGTGTCGCCCTGGGCAAGCCAGGGGACACGGGTCACAACACCACCACACCCCACACTCCAGGTAGGCACACCAATGCTAACCAAAAATCCTTGTTGCCTTCCTCCAGGAGTCTGATGATGCACACCAGGGGGTGGGCCAGGCGGTTGGCTCCGCCCACCGAGGAGCTCACAACTCTGGAGGCGGGAAAAACCAGGCAGTTGAGCCCAGGAGACAGCTCAGGGAAGAGCTTGAGAGAGGAGTCTAGTCAGGGAGGAGGAAGTAGAAGGAGTGGAGGAGAAGCCTAGACAGGGCAACAGTAAACAACGAAGTGAAAGGAGTGAAAGTAAGAAAGTGACAGAAGAAAGAAAGCCTGAAGGGTCCAGCTCTGTGTAGGGCCAGAACAGCAAGGTCAGCGACGGCGGTGACTGTCTGGAGGGGGACCGTTTGAAAGTTCCTGGAAGGACCCCATTGGCTGTGTGCCCGGTGGTCTGGAGCAGTGTTCCGAAGGACAGTCAGCACCAGGGCAGGGGCCTCTCGGACCCCGGCAAGGCTAGGAGTCGCCAAATTTGCCGAATCCGTCAGTGAAGGGGACGTAGATCCCCCAACAACCAAGTCCCGATTGACGGCAACAGCCCAACCAGTACGGGGGAGACACCGCCACCGCCAGGGCACCAGTTTCCCCAGGGCCAGCGCCTGCGGGCAAAGTGTAGAGCTCCTCCGGCCCAGATTGCAGTCGGGGAGCGGGTAACCGGAGGGAATCCACCGCTACCATCCATCAAACATAGGTGCAAGGAAGAGGGACATCACCGTCACCTACCGGGAGTGCAGGTGCAACCGTCTGTGGGACCGTCCTACCAGCCGTTGGTTTACTGTACAAACTGTGTCCACGTCTCAGGCTGAGTGAGTACCACAGTGCCGCAAGGCACAGCGCTGCCCCCGCGTCCCTGCGCCCACCAGGCCCCGCACCTCCTTCTCCACCACCGGGCCCCGGGATCACCAACCCCTACCCACGGAGGGGCAACACAACACCTGGCTGCTCCGCATCACCATCCCCGGGATCCCCGAATTGAGCAGCGGTGGTGAAATCACCACAACCGTGGGTGGCGTCACGAACTATAACAATCCCCACACCCAACCACAAAACCCCCCTTTCACTCACGGGCGAGGAGTGTCGCTCGAGGAACCCCGGGATCCGGCCCACCGCTCGAGCCACCACTGAGCAGCTGCCGGACCCGAGCAGAAGGGGTGAGCGTGGTGTGCCGACACCCTCCTCCCCGCCCGCGACAGAAGCTCAACTCCCAGACCTACTGCCAGTTTCTGGAAGACAACTGGAAGACAACTTCTTCAAGGAGTGGTACAGGAAGAAGTCGGTATTGTTCAAGAAAAACATGATTTTCATGCAGCGCAATGCTCCATCATAAATAATGACATGGCCCCCTTATTCACAGATCTGAACCCCTTAGAGAACCTGTGGTCCCTCATAAAATGTAAGATCTACAGGGAGGGAAAACAGTACACCTCTCGGAACAGTGTTTGGGAGGCTGTGGTGGCTGCTGCACGCAATGTTGATCGTAAACAGATCAAGCAACTAACAGAATCTATGGATGGTCGGCTGTTGAGTGTCATCATAAAGAAAGATGGCTATATTGGTTACTAATTTTTGGGGGTTTTGGTTTTTGCATGTCAGAAATGTTTATTTCTAAATTTTGTGCAGTTAGATTGGTTTACCTGGTGAAAATAAACAAGTGAGATGGGAATATATTTGGTTTTTATTAAGTTGCCTAATAATTCTGCACAGTAATAGTTACCTGCACAAACAGATATCCTCCTAAGATAGCCAAATCTAAAAAAAACAAAACACTCCAACTTCCAAAAATATTAAACTTTGATATTTATGAGTCTTTTGGGTTGATTGAGAACATAGTTGTTGATCAATAATAAAAAAAAATCCTCTAAAATACAACTTGCCTAATAATTCTGCACACAGTGTATGTATATTATTCTGTTTGTTGTGTCTTTCAAGAATCAAGAATCACCCTCAGTGGATATCTTCAGGCTCTTTATTTCAAGAGCTGTTATCAGCCATTACATCTGTCTGCTGCCTGCACCCTGTTGGCAGTACCAGTGAGTTACCTCTTCTCGGTAGTGCACACATACAAGTAATGAGACCCCTAGAGGAGATACAGCATATAACATATTGCTTCATATATGACAAATTAAATAGTGAAAAACAAAACACCTGCCCCCTCCCCTTATGCTATGTTCCCTCTTAGGGGTACTTTGCACGTTGCGACATCGCTACTGCGATCTCGAAAGTGACGCACATCCGGCGCCGGTAACGACGTTGCAACATGTAAAACCTAGAAGCACCGATAAATGATCGCAAAAGCGTCGAAAATCGGTGATCTGTGTAGTGTCGGTCATTTCCATAATTTCGCTGCAGCGACAGGTACGATGTTGTTCCTCGTTCTTGCGGCAGCACACATCGCTGTGTATGAAGCCGCAGGAGCGAGGAACATCTCCTTACCAGCGCCCCGCCTGCAATGAGGAAGGAAGGAGGTGGGCGGGATGTTTACGTCCCGCTCATCTCCACCCCTCCACTTCTATTGGCCGCCTGCCGTGTGACGTCGCTGTGACGCCGCACGGCCCGCCCTCTTAGGAAGGAGGCGGGTCGCCGGCCAGAGCGACGTCGCAGGGCAGGTAAGTGTGTGTGAAGCTGCCGTAGCGATAATGTTTGCTACGGCAGCTATCACAAGATATCGCATCTGCGACGGGGGCGGGGACTATCGCGCTTGTCATTGCTACAATCGGCTAGCGATGTCACAGCGTGCAAAGTACCCCTTAGCGTTTTTGCACTCCCATTGCTTTCAATGTTGAAAAAATGCTGCAAAAACGATGAAAGAATTGGCACGCTGCTTCATTCAAAAAATGCACAAGTTTTCCATTTCAGTTAGCAAAAGCAAAATAAATTGTGAGCATTACATTTTTGAAATCTCATCACTTTTGCTGGTACTGTAAAACTCAACTTTTAATTTAATTAAAACTCATGAGAAATTGAAGCAAAAATACTCAGCAAAAATGAAACATGTAAACATAGCCTTAGTAACCGGACTATCGCTCATCATATTTATTAACAGGAGGGATTGCAATACACTCTAGAAGAAATGTAGAGAAGGGACTAAGAATAAATTATTTTATCATTTTAAAAAGAGTGGTACTCCTACACTGGTAAAGCCTATGCTCTAATTGCACGGCCTAGCAAAAACATAATGGAGGGATTTCAATACACAGTGGAAAACATGTATAGGAAGACCTTAGAATAATTTTTTTAGAATTTTAAAAATAATTGTACTCCTACAGTGATAAAGCCTATGCATTAAGTGCAAGTTCTAGAAAAAAAGATAAAGGAGGGATTGCAATACACAATGGAAGACACATAGAGGAGAGTTTCAGAATACATTTTTGGTCAATTTTAAAAACAGTGGAAGCCCTACAGGGGTAAAGCTTATGCACTAGTGCAATTGTTTAGTGTTTGGACCTGTGGACGGGTGGGTGGCTGCGTATTTACACTTGCGTTCCAAGTCGTTTGGTAGGGACATCTGCTTGCTGCACTGGGACAAAAAAAACAGTACATGGTTATGAGGGTGCTAGAGAACGTGAAACAACAGATGCAGGGCTAGAGGCTTTCATACCTACATCCTGGACAGGGGATTGGCAAGCACATAGCACAGAAGAAGAGTCAGTGGTGTCACCCGCAGACAATGGTTGTGGACAGAGGCTTTTAGGCCACCTAGTCGGGTCTTTTGATGAGATGTGCCTGAGTATGCTGATGGTGGTCAGTCTGTAAGTGGTCAGGTCCCTGCTGATCTTTGTATGACAGGTTGCAAATGACAGGTTTTTTATCGTCTGTACTTTCTTTTAAAAACCGCCAGACGCCAGTGATCCAAGTGTAATACCTTTTTTTGTGTTACCGTGGAGCTTGGCAGTGAGGTACTGAGGTATCTATATATTCTATGAGCTGGAATCAGTGATATATATACCATACCCTCAATGTGAGCACCCCAATAATTGGACTAATAGTGGAAACTTTCGCAGCCTCATTTATTTATCATCAGTCAATTGCATAATTGTACAGTTGATAGGGGGCAACAGAGGGCTGTCCAATGACAAGTTGGTGGCAGTAGTGGACTGTGTGACTTCCCGCCTGTCTCAGTCTGTCTGACCCCCCAGCTGTTCATGACAGGTCCTCATTGCCTTGAGAGTTCCTAACCTAAAATTGAAAGCATTCACAGAAAAGAATACAAAAATTAAAGACATCAGAAAGAAAGGTAGCTGAAATTCCCAACATCGAAATGTAACATCAAATGCACTACACTATGATTGTAATAATACTACTGTCTACTTAGCACAGGTGCAGCTGATATATATTCATCCCATATACATAATGAGTGCCTCTGAATTAAATTTGATATAATACTTAAACTTTAATACAAAATTACATTGTCTAAAAAAAACCAAAACAATATACTAACTAATTATAACTAACTTTATGCCTCATCCATCTGTATAACCATTCAGAGGTCATGGCCACATGGTCAAGGCAATAATGGGACAAACAGATACCCCATTCTGTAAAAGTGCCCACTTAGAGCTCCTAATATGCTGCACAAAATAAGTGTCCCTCTTCCAAGGAAATTGAACCGCCTTAAGCACCCCCACATACTGTCACAGCACCCTCTTTGTGTACCTCACAGTTAGTGATGAGCGAGTACTAAAAAGCTCGGGTGCTCGAAGCTCGGGCCGAGCCTCCCAAGATACTCGTGTACTCGGGCAGAGCAACGAGCCCAATGTTATCCTATGGGAGACCCGAGTATTTTTGTGAAATGACCCCCCGGCAGCATGGAGAAACCCTAAAAATGGCACAAAAGTCTCAGAAGAGTGCTCAAATGACATGGCAACAGCATGGGGAAGACCCCTTGAAGCATTTATCACTCAAAAGTCACAGCTGTGAACAATTTTGTCCGCGTTTCACGCCATTTTTACGGACTCACCAGAAAATCTTCCAAAATGACCCCAAAATGATTTTTCATGGCAGAAATGTTAAGGGCACATACCCAATAGTGAGATAGAGCTGGTGTATGTTACTTTTTGAGATTAATACATGAAAGATTTTACGTGAAAACATTGTGTGGCACTCCGATGTCCCTGAGAAGAGACGTACATGAAGGCCTCTTGAGTCTAATGTGCCCATTTTGAGGAAGTGAGTCTTTGTAGTATTTTCCTTTGCCAGGGCAGTCCAAAATTTTGAGGTTCACCAATGCCCCTGCATACAGACGTGCATGATGGCCTGTAAACCTGAAGTGCCCATTGTAAGGAAGTGGGTCTATTGTAGTATAGCCCTTTGGCAGGGCAGCCAAAAATTGGGAGGCTCCACGTTGTCCCTGGATAGAGACGTGCATGATGGCCTGTAAACCTGAAGTGCCCATTGTAAGGAAGTGGGTCTATTGTAGTATAGCCCTTAGGCAGGGCAGCCAAAAATTGGGAGGCTCCACGTTGTCCCTGGAAAGAGACGTGCATGATGGCCTGTAAACCTGAAGTGCCCATTGTCAGAAAGTGGGTCTATTGTAGTATAGTCCTTAGGCAGGGCAGCCAAAAATTGGGAGACTCCACATTGTCCCTGGATAGAGACGTGCATGATGGCCTGTAAACCAGAAGTGCCCATTGTAAGGAAGTGGGTCTATTGTAGTATAGCCCTTTGGCAGGGCAGCCAAAAATTGAGAGGCTCCACGTTGTCCCTGGGTAGAGACGTGCATGAGGGCCTGTGAACTTGAAGTGCCCATTGTAAGGAAGTGGGTCTATTGTAGTATAGCCCTTTGGCAGGGCAGCCAAAAATTGAGAGGCTCCACGTTGTCCCTGGGTAGAGACGTGCATGAGGGCCTGTGAACTTGAAGTGCCCATTGTAAGGAAGTGGGTCTATTGTAGTATAGCCCTTAGGCAGGGCAGCCAAAAATTGGGAGGCTCCACGTTGTCCCTGGATAGAGACGTGCATGATGGCCTGTAAACCTGAAGTGCCCATTGTAAGGAAGTGGGTCTATTGTAGTATAGCCCTTTGGCAGGGCAGCCAAAAATTGAGAGGCTCCACGTTGTCCCTGGGTAGAGACGTGCATGAGGGCCTGTGAACTTGAAGTGCCCATTGTAAGAAAGTGGGTCTATTGTAGTATAGCCCTTTGGCAGGGCAGCCAAAAATTGGGAGGCTCCACGTTGTCCCTGGGTAGAGACGTGCATGAGGGCCTGTAAACTTGAAGTGCCCATTGTAAGGAAGTGGGTGTATTATAGTATAGCCCTTTGGCAGGGCAGCCAAAAATTGGGAGGCTCCACGTTGTCCCTGGATAGAGACGTGCATGAGGGCCTCAAAACATTAAGTGTCCATTGTCAGGAAGTGGGTGTATTATAGTATAGCCCTTAGGCAGGGCAGCCAAAAATTGGGAGGCTCCACGTTGTCCCTGGATAGAGACGTGCATGAGGGCCTGTAAACTTGAAGTGCCCATTGTAAGGAAGTGGGTGTATTATAGTATAGCCCTTTGGCAGGGCAGCCAAAAATTGGGAGGCTCCACGTTGTCCCTGGGTAGAGACGTGCATGAGGGCCTGTAAACTTGAAGTGCCCATTGTAAGGAAGTGGGTGTATTATAGTATAGCCCTTAGGCAGGGCAGCCAAAAATTGGGAGGCTCCACGTTGTCCCTGGGTAGAGACGTGCATGAGGGCCTGTAAACTTGAAGTGCCCATTGTAAGGAAGTGGGTGTATTATAGTATAGCCCTTTGGCAGGGCAGCCAAAAATTGGGAGGCTCCACGTTGTCCCTGGGTTGAGACGTGCATGAGGGCCTGTGAACTTGAAGTGCCCATTGTAAGGAAGTGGGTCTATTGTAGTATAGCCCTTTGGCAGGGCAGCCAAAAATTGAGAGGCTCCACATTGTCCCTGGATAGAGACGTGCATGAGGGCCTGTAAACTTGAAGTGCCCATTGTAAGGAAGTGGGTGTATTATAGTATAGCCCTTAGGCAGGGCAGCCAAAAATTGGGAGGCTCCACGTTGTCCCTGGGTAGAGACGTGCATGAGGGCCTGTAAACTTGAAGTGCCCATTGTAAGGAAGTGGGTCTATTGTAGTATAGCCCTTTGGCAGGGCAGCCAAAAATTGAGAGGCTCCACATTGTCCCTGGATAGAGACGTGCATGAGGGCCTGTAAACTTGAAGTGCCCATTGTAAGGAAGTGGGTGTATTATAGTATAGCCCTTTGGCAGGGCAGCCAAAAATTGGGAGGCTCCACGTTGTCCCTGGATCGAGACGTGCATGAGGGCCTCAAAACATTAAGTGTCCATTGTCCGGAAGTGGGTGTATTATAGTATAGCCCTTAGGCAGGGCAGCCAAAAATTGGGAGGCTCCACGTTGTCCCTGGGTAGAGACGTGCATGAGGGCCTCAAAACATTGTTCCCATTGCAAAGGAGCGGGTCTCCTGTCGTTGTAATGTCCATTCTGCAAAGAATGGGCGAAAAAATTTACCACTGGGGGTATACCTGAAACAAAGGCCTAAGTATTGCAATTTGTAACGGTCATCATGGTGGTGCATGAGGAGAAGGAGGAGCAGTCCAGCGATTATCCAAAGTCCAGAAGTGTGTACCCATGGGTGAGTGGAGGTACATGGCAAACTTTAAATTCCGCTCTCATTTGCTGGTGGTGTGGTGAAGTCTGGCCCAATCCAACCCTTGTTCATCTTGATCAGAGTCAGCCTGTCAGCATTTTCAGTTGACAGGCGGGTGCGTTTATCTGTAATGATTCCACCTGCGGCACTAAAAACACGCTCTGACAAAACGCTAGCGGCAGGGCAGGCCAGGACTTCCAAGGCGTAGAGAGCCAATTCATGCCACGTGTCCAGCTTGGATACCCAATAATTGTAAGGCACAGAGGAATGTCGGAGTACAGTTGTTCGATCTGCAAGGTACTCCTTCAGCATCTGGGCAAACTTAGGATTTCTTGTGGCACTACCCCGCACCTCAGGGGCTGTGCTACGTGAGGGGCTGAGAAAACTGTCCCACATCTTAAAGACTGTTCCCCTACCTCTGGCGGATTGGACTTGTGCCTCTCTCGGCTGTACGCCTCGGTTGTCCACTGATTCCTGACCTATGCCGCTAGCGTTTTGTGAGGGGAATGCTTTGCCTACTTCCGTGACTATGGCCTTCCGGAACTGCTGCATTTTGGTTGACCTCTCCTCCACGGGAATAGGAGACAAAAAGTTCTCCTTGTAGCGTGGGTCTAACAGTGTTACCAACCAGTAATGATTGTCGGCCAAGATGTTCTTAACGCGAGGGTCACGAGACAGGCAGCTTACCATAAAGTCAGCCATGTGCGCCAGACTCTTAACAGCCAGGACTTCAGTAGCCTGACCAACAAGATGACTGAACATGCTGTCCTCCTCCTCCTCCTCCTCCTCATCTACCCTGTCCTCTGGCCAGCCACGCTGAACCGAGGATATGACTGGTGTGCATGTCATATCCTCAATTTGGCCGGAGAGTTGCTCCATGTCTTCATCCTCCTCCTCGTCATAGTCCTCCACTGCACGTTGTTATGAGACGAGGCTGGGCTGTGTGTTATCACCCACACCCACTACTGTTTCTTGCTGCAACTCATCGCGCTCCGCCTGCAATGCATCATGTTTGTTTTTCAGCAGAGACCGTTTTAGAAGGCAGAGTAGCGGTATGGTGACGCTAATAATGGCGTCATCACCACTCACCATCTTGGTGGAGTCCTCAAAGTTTTGGAGGATGGTACATAGGTCTGACATCCATCTCCACTCCTCAGGTGTTATGTGTGGAGTTTGACCCATTTCCCGACGGCTTAGGTGATGCAGGTACTCAACAACTGCCCTCTTCTGCTCACATATCCTGACCAACATGTGCAGAGTTGAATTCCAACGCGTGGGGACATCACACACCAGTCTGTGAGCTGGAAGATGCAAACGGCGCTGAAAGCCGGCAAGGCCGGCTGAAGCAGTAGGTGACTTTCGAAAATGTGCAGACAAGCGGCGAATTTTTACCAGCAGATCAGACAGCTCTGGGTATGACTTTATAAACCGCTGAACCACGAGGTTGAGCACATGGGCCACGCATGGAACATGTGTCAGCTGGCCTCGCCTCAAAGCCGCCACCAGGTTCCGGCCATTGTCACACACGACCTTTCCTGGCTTTAGGTTCAGAGGTGTGAGCCAGTGATCTGCCTGCTGTTTCAGAGCTGTCCACACCTCTTCTGCATTGTGGGGTTTGTCACCGATGCAGATTAGCTTCAGCACAGCCTGTTGCCGCTTCGCCGAGGCAGTGCTGCAGTGCTTCCAGCTTGGGACTGGTGTGGAGGGTACAGTGGATGAGGATGCGCAGGAGGAGGAGGAGGCTGAAGAGCATGACATTCCTGAGCTGTAGAGTGTGGGTGAAACACTGACTGAGGTAGGGCCTGCAAACCTTGGTGTGGGAAGGACGTGTTCCGTCCCTCGCTCAGACTGGGTCCCAGCTTCCACAATATTAACCCAGTGTGCCATCAACGAGATGTAGCGGCCTTGCCCACAAGCACTTGTCCACGTGTCTGTGGTTAGGTGGACCTTGGGTGAAACAGCGTTGTTCAGGGCACGTGTGATGTTTTGTGACACGTGGTTATGCAACGCGGGGACGGCACACCGGGAGAAATAGTGGCGGCTGGGGACCGAGTAACGTGGGACAGCTGCCGCCATCAGGTCGCGGAATGCTTCTGTCTCCACCAGCCTAAAAGGCAACATTTCCAGCGCAAGCAGTCGCGAAATGTTAGCATTTAGAACTGTGGCATGTGGGGTGTTGGCAGTGTATTTGCGCCTGCGTTCAAAGGTTTGCTGAATGGATAACTGAACGCTGCGCTGGGACAAGGACGTGCTTGATGATGGTGTTCTTTCTGCGTAGGCAACTGCAGGTGCAGGAGTGGAGGAGGCTTGTTCGCAGGCAGCATGGACAGGGGATTGGCTCGCATGCACAACCAGCGAAGACGTAGCAGTGACATCAGCAAGCACTGCTCCTCGACTCTGTTGTACTTCCCACAAAGTCGGGTGCTTGGCTGACATGTGCCTGATCATGCTGGTGGTGGTCAGGCTGCTAGTTTTGGTACCCCTGCTGATGCTGGCACGGCAGGTGTTGCAAATGGCCTTTTTAGAATCATCTGGAGCCAACTTAAAAAACTGCCAGACTCGGGAAGACCTAACATTTGTACAGGCACCTTGTGTCGTCGTGTTGTTCCGGGGAACGGTTGCCTGACTTCTGCCTGGGGCCACCACCCTGCTTCTTACTGCCTGTTGTGATGCTACGCCTCCCTCCCCCTGTGCACTGCTGTCCTCGCTCTGCATATCCTCCTGCCAGGTTGGGTCAGTTACTGGATCATCCACCACGTCGTCTTCCTCTTCCGCACCCTGCTCCTCCTCCTGACTTCCTGACAATTGTGTCTCATCATCGTCCACCACTTGTTGAGACACGTTGCCAACTTCGTGAGAACGTGGCTGCTCAAATATTTGGCCATCTGTACAGACGATCTCCTCATGACCCACTTCAATATGAGCTGGCGAGAGGCCAGAATGTGTGAATGGAAACGTGAACAGCTCTTCCGAGTGTCCAAGTGTGGGATCATTAATGTCCGAGGAGGACGTGTACTCAGCCTGGTGGTAGGAAGGAGGATCAGGTTCAGAAATGTGCGGTGCAGTATCACGGCTACTGACACTTGACCGTGTGGAAGACAGAGTGTTTGTGGTGGTGCCAATCTGACTGGAAGCATTATCTGCTATCCAACTAACAACCTGTTGACACTGGTCTTGGTTCAAGAGCGGTGTACTGCTGCGGTCCCCAAGAATTTGGGACAGGATGTGCGAGCGACTAGATGTGGCCCTTTGTTGTGGCGAAATTAGAGCTTGCCCACGACCTCGGCCTCTGCCTGCACCACCATCACGTCCACTTCCTTGTTCCTTGCCAATGCCCTTGCGCATTTTGCAATGCTGTGCTGACGTGTATTCACTACTTGTGCGTTATATCAAAGTTTGTGGAAATTGCACACAAGTGCACCTGTACGCTGCCACCGACAGGCACACACGTGCGGTTTTAAAAACCAAGCACGGACGCACTAAGAACCTAACAGGTTTTTTTGGGGAGCGACAATTACAGACAAGTCAGACACTATCTGGACTGTTTTAGACTGTATACACCAGCCCCAGATATGATGAAGGCTGGTATACGGTCACCACTAGGAATGGCTATATATACCCTGCCTGCCTGCCTGCCTGTATACTGGTACAATAGTCCTGACAAGGACTCTTCT
Source organism: Anomaloglossus baeobatrachus (assembly GCF_048569485.1). Classification (NCBI taxonomy): domain Eukaryota; kingdom Metazoa; phylum Chordata; class Amphibia; order Anura; family Aromobatidae; genus Anomaloglossus; species Anomaloglossus baeobatrachus. Next base: position 364,018,868 of record NC_134356.1, read on the forward strand.
GGTCACTACCCTGTATTCAGACCTGGCTATACCCTGCCTGTATATAGCAACAATAGTCCTGAGAAGGACTCTGCTACTGTACTCCGACCTGGCTATACCCTGCCTGCCTGTATACAACTAGAATAGTCCTGAGAAGGACTTTTGGTCACACTGTTTGCAGCCCTGCAACTGAAAAAGCTATAAAGGGCCGCAAAGCTTTCCCTGAATCAGCGACACTCTCCCTGCACTGACTGTCTGGATAGCTGTGAGCAGAGCACAGCGCGCCGGCCGGTATAAAGGCTCGGTCACGCTGTGCAGGCCGGCCAATCACTGCAATTCCACAACTAACAGGGCTGTGGCATTGCAGTGGTCTGCCAGCCAATCCCTGCATGAGGGCTGGCTCTCAAAAGAGCGCCAACATGCAGAAATGAAGACCACGAGTACAGCACGAGTATCGCGAGATTACTCGGTCCCTGCCGAGTAGACCGAGTACAGTGATACTCGTGCGAGTACCGAGTAGTAACAAGCATGCTCGCTCATCACTACTCACAGTAATAGTACCCCTCACATAGCCATAATGCTTAGAGCCTCCCTCACAGTAATGTTGACGATTTATTACTCTTTAATTCAATCTTTGTACACCACATAGTATTAGTTCCCCCATAGAGTAACACCAGCTGTTGCAAAGTAAACAGAGAAAAAAATGGTCTAGTGACCCATTACACAATGTAAGGCACTGCTTACCTGTTACTGTGCTCCAAAGGTTTCACCTGACACTGATGTGCTGTATTCTCTCTCCTATATCGTTCCCTTAGTGATCCTCCCAAGAAGACTGCCGCTCTTAGTGACCTGAGGCCTCCTCCATTGTGAGCTGACTCTTGTCACTCTTCTTATGTCTTCCTGCTAAACAAATACTGTATTCATAACATTATATATTTTGACAGGATTAAGGTTTTAGCTCATTAGATCGATGTCTCCTTGACTAGATGGACACTTCAGGCACAATTCACACCAGGCAGGTTTGGTACAGCTGGCCACAACCAAAGCCAGAAAGCCAGGAGCTGAGTAGAAGATTTATATTAGAACATAGGAAAGCTTGGTGGGGGTGGAGGTGCAAATTTTAGGGGGGTCGATTGAACTCTAGTTACGCCACTGTTCACTACAGGTCTTCCAGGCCAAGAGAAATAGAGCCGTCAGCTTATGGATTCTCTGCCCTTTTAAATCATACCTGAACATTGCAGGTGATTACCGAAGGTCATCATAAACACCTGGGGTGGCTCAATAGAGGAGGAAAAATACACAGTTCCCTGCTACTAAACTGCCTGGCTGGTTTATTTACACTTGTATAAGATGGGAATCTAGTGGAAATGTATATATGTATCATTTCAGGTTATTCAGGTTATATATCCTCTGCTCCCAAATTGACCTTGTGGACCAGAACATTCAGCTCCTAAACATGCCTGGACATGACCTGGACATGACATATTCATTGCCAAGCAGACTCTAAAGAAAAACTAAAATGTTTTATCACATTCGTGTGACCTGGGAGCTCAGAAAATAGATCCTTATTATTTTGTACAAATTCCTTTACCCCTTGGACCAGAGCACTTGATAACATGTCTGACCTTTTCACCTCAAAGACAGAAGAAATACAATCAACTTTAGAAATATTGTGGCATTTTAACTTTAGCTACCACTCCTTCCAGACCGGGTCGTATCAGATTCACCTGGTAAACTTCGTAGGGCTTGTGATTCCGCAGCTGATATAACTTCTACCTCTCCCACCTTTTCCACATTTTCATAAGGCGCTCGCCATTTAGCCTTAATTTTACTGTGCACTGTGTAAATATGAACCAAGACTATATCATGGGGGTTGAAGTTCCTTATTTTAGTAGGGCATGATCTAACTGTTCTCTAGGCTTGCTGTAAGTGTAACTTTACCATGGGCATGACTTTTGACAATTTTACCTTTTCTTGTGCATGGGTTAATTTGAGATCTCTGAATTGAGATTTCCCAAAGTAATCTTTGGAAACTGACAAGTCAGGGAAACCAATTTTAGGTGGGACTTCACCATCAATTATTGCAAAAACCCCTAAGGTAGAACTCTCACTTTTACATGGAGTCATCGCTAGAGCTTGTACATTATCAAGCTCACCCATATGAATCACCAATATATACATTTGGATTAGTTGAACACATTTGTAGAATTCTCCACCGTTTCCAAAACAAAGAAATAAAGAAATGTAGCAGGCTATAGTCACATCATGCATTAAAGTCTTCACCATTATGACTTCATAGGTCACTTTTCTTTATTGCAATTTAATACAAAAGGACAGAGGTAGGATACTACTTAGTGTACCCATGTATACAGGTGACTTCCATTAATCTGTTCTGCTGTTTTTAGGTTTCCACCAAGTTGGCATGGAACAGAATCACCAGACTAACTGAGGCCAGCAGAGCAATAAATGTCCTTCTACAATCCCATCTCTGGGTTATGAGACTGCAAGGTAAAGTAGCAAACAGTTAGTTTCTCTGCTCACTACTAGACTTCGTAGGTACAACCAATAGTGGACAATTGTCAACCAATGACCCAGTGCCTGGCACCACCATCAAACAATGTTCTTGCTATAATAAGACCTTTTAGAGCCAACTGGCTTTAAAGGCCTGGCTACCAAGTCTATATCTGCTACCCCTTTTTGGGCCTACTTAAGTCCCTTAATTAGGAACAGTTGGGGCCTGGCTTAGCTTGACATGCTGTAAGACATGCGTGAGAAGTCTCCTGCTATTTATCCAATCTAAACCCTGCTACAAAAATCACAGCAAGTCACAAGAGACACTGGTACAACAAACATACAGCTCTGCAGCCTGCTGCAGCCTTCTACTCACTACAGCACAGATATACCAAAAAGGAAGAGTTTGAAACTCCATGAGGTGAGCATAACCAATTTTCAAGATTGTGCTGACGGGGACCTCACTTCGGCTGGAGCGGAGGTTAAGTAGCAGGAAATAGCCATGTGGCTCAAAAAATATGCCTGCTCATAGCAAGACAGTGTCACAGAACTACCAATCGATGATTGGGATCAGAGAGGTGGCGCTACTGAATTAGATGGGGGAGACACCTCATCAGATGATGGTCAGTCTGAGGGTTTGATGGGGGATGAGCCTACTGGCGAGAAAGCACCTACGAAAGGCACCACAAAACAATCTAAAGAGCCTATGCTTAAAGACCTTATGTCTGCCATATCACAATGTCATAGATCCATTAACTCACTAGCTTGCAAGTGGGCAATTTGAGAGAAAATCTAAATGTAATGAGACTAGATCTAGAAATTCTTGAAACGTCTGAGGACCTTCAACCTACAGACTTTATTGAAACATGGCTGTTGCAAAAATTTGGGAAGGATGTATTGTCCTCTTTATACGCTATTGAGTGGGCACATAGAGTGCCAGCATGTCCTCTCCCACCTGGACACCCACCAAGACCAATCTTGGTTAAACTTTTTCAGTACAAGGACTATGATACTAAATTACTTCAAGTATGGGACCACTGGAACCCTACATTTAATGGGAACAAGATCTCCATCTTTCTTGACTACTGTATGGAAATCCAAAAAGAAGTCAAGTTTACAGATATCAAGAGGCCACCCCCTGAAAAAGGTAGCACCGAAACGCGCATGTCGGGGAAGGCGTCACAATTCCTAGCCTGCCGCTCCTGTTACACCTTGGTAAATATAAATGTTTAACCGTTTATATCCCTCTCACTTACATGATTGTTTGGCATGATTTTAGCCATTACTTATTTGCTATGATTTCTGTAGCAGTCCTCTATCATATTAGGTGCCTGCACCCCCATGTGGTCGTTTACTGACAACTACATGTAGATTGGTTTCCTTTGTGCACAGGGTACCTGGACCTTATATTCTGTGTTTCCATGGTCTCTAGCATTGTAACATATTATGGACTATTGTTTGGCACAATACACTTTATGTAGGTTGATGCGCTTTTTACATTTTTGATGTCTAGTAATTTTTTGCATATTTATTTAATTTGGCACTTGGCAACTATTTAATAATATACCCTCTATATGCAAATTATTTTTGTGCACATGCAGGTCTCTATTCTTTGTGATGCCATTGTCATTCCAGCTAATTGGTTGATGTTTTTTATGAACTCATAACTATATATATATTTTTACACTATTTATTGACCTTTTGTTCGGTTCCTTTTCTTTGGTTTCAGATTTCAAGAAGCCAGATGCGTATCTAGGGGGGGCTGGCGGGGCATCTGCCCCTGGCGCAGCTGTCAGGGGGGTGCTGTCAGGCTGCCTGATGCAGCGCTCTGAGAGTCTCCCTGGCGGCTGCGTTTGCCGCTCTCCGTGGTGGGAGACTGCTATTCTCTGCAGAGGCAGACTGGCCCTGGAGACAGAAAGGTAAATACCCCCGTGCTGGTCTCCCAGCGGCAGTTTCAGGCTGCCCGGCTGTCTGCTGCAGGGCTGCTAAGTGCCTCAGACAGAGCCATACTTAGTGCTGTGTGGGCATCTGCTGACCTGACGTCCCCAGCGCGCCGGCCATGCTGCTTCCTCATCAGAGAAGAGAAGAGGTGGCAGCGTCCGTGCAGGAGGTCGGGGCCCGCTCCTGTGTGTCTGTGGAGGCTCCGAGATGTGGTGATTTATGGCTCCAGCCTCTGCACAGATCCGGTCGCACAGATCAGATCACACGGCCGAGCTACCTCCATAACTCACAGTGAGGGACAACAGACACCAGTGCACAGCACCACACACTGACTGCTCCTGTGCCTGGCTCCAGGACATAATACATCGTATACAGTGTCTTACATTATATATGTACATTATATATATACAGGTGTGATCAGTATATATATATGTATGTAAAACAGTATATGTACAGATTAGTGTATGACTGGTATATGACATACTGTGATTCAGACACCACATATTGGTATATATCATCTCCTGGGTGTAATCACAGTATTTGTAACTCTCCACCTGCTCTACCTCCTGACCAGCAATAGTGATCGGTAAACATTCCATCTTTCTCCTGCTATAGTTGGCCACCAACTCCTTAGTTTTCGTAACTATCTACAACTAAATGTTAAGAAAACTAAGGAGTTGGTGGCCAACTATAGCAGGAGAAAGATGGAATGTTTACCGATCACTATTGCTGGTCAGGAGGTAGAGCAGGTGGAGAGTTACAAATATTTGGGGGTCCACCTGTATAGCAAACTGGACTGGAGATGCCACTCAGAGATGGTCTACAACTACAAGAAGGGGATGAGCAGATTGTATTTCCTAAGGAAACTGAGGTCTTTTAATGTGTGCAGCAGAATGTTAGAAATGTTCTACCAGTCTGTAGTGGCAGGTGCCATCTTTTTTGCACTCATATGCTGGGGTAGTAGTGCGCGGGTCTCTGATGCTAATAAGCTGAATAAGCTTATCAAGAAGGCAAGCTCCGCTGTTGGTTGCAATCTGGACTCTTTTGAGGAGGTAGTGGAGAGAAGAACTCTGAAAAAGTGTATGGCGATTATGAATAAGAATGCACATCCATTATATGAGCTATTCATGAGACAGAAGAGCACCTTCAGTAACCGGCTAATCCTTCTGAGGTGTAAGAAGGAAAAATATAGGAAATCATTTGTGCCAACTGCTATGGGAATGTACAACAATAACATTAGTGTTAAATCATCAAGGTGAATGTCTACTTTATTTTTTCTACTTTCAGTTCACCCGCTGTGTATGTCCTAATCTAATGTATAATGTTCTTCTGTCAACTCTACTGTCTTGTCAATTATGTAATTCATGTTATGATTTCAGTTGTGCTGCTGTGATACCATAATTTCCCACGGGATCAATAAAGTGTATGGTATCGTATTGTATACCAGACCTAGGAAAATACTGCCTGCAGGCTATATCTGGCCCTCTGGCTGCTCAAGTCCAGCCAAGACAGTCAAAGGGCTGAAATCAGTGGCCCACGGGTCGCATTGCACCCTCCCACCCCCACATCACGCTTCCCGATGTCACCGCTATCCGCAGCCTCAAGATGCAGATCGCAGTAAATACATTGGTGGAGACCTTCATTTACCAATCAGCTCATGCGACTGAGGCAGCGAATGCGATGACGTCACCTCATCCTTGGCATAATGTGCGGAGAGTGAGTGTAGCAAAGACCGGGGCAGAGTGCCAGGGAATGGAAGCGAGGTTTTTTTTTTTAATATGTGTATATGATATGTGTCTGTATATAGGAGGGAAGGCGTGTCTTATAATGAATTTACGGAGACCGTGTGGGAGCTCATGCTGTATATGAGGCTCCTACTGTATATACATCGCTGTGTGTGAAGCCACAGGAATGACAAACATCTCCTTACCTGGTCCACCGTCAATGCGGAAGGAAGGAGGTGGGCGGGATGTTATGTCCCTCTCATCTTCGCCCCTCCGCTTCTATTGGCCGGCCGCCTAGTGACGTCGCGGTGACATTGCTGTGACGCCGAACACACCTCCCCCTTGAAGGAGGGATTGTTCGGCAGTCACAGAGACGTCGCCGACCAGGTATGTGCGTGTGAAGCTGCTGTAGCGATAATGTTTGCTACGGCAGCAATCACCACATACCGCATGTGCGACGGGTGCGGGTGCTATCACGCTGGACATCGCTAGCAATTGCTAGAAATGTCGCAACGTGTAAAGCCCGCCTTAGTGTACATAGGTAAGGATGGTTGACCTCGGGGAGATAAACATCCAACACCGCGGAGACACCATCACGTGTTACTCAACACAGTGACACTAGAACAAGGCCCCCTGGGAAAATATGCAAAACAAGAATGCCGCTGAGACACCATCACATGTTTCTCAACGCTGGTAGGAAACTAGCCAGGTCTTTCACCGGAAAGGAACAACCACGAGAAGGGCAGTCTCCAGTCAGGGAAACCGCCTTGTATGTTAGTGTACTGCAGTGTCAGTGCGTTAATATATTCACCTAGTGCCTTCTCCGGTGTCCAGCACTGCTGCGCTGTTCCACTTCTGAGTCATGTGATGCCAGTTCAGACTGTGCGGATTACTTTGCTCTGTGTGTGAGTGACGTCTCAGTGTAAGTCTATGGAGCCTTGTTCTGGGCCTCATTCTGACACTACATAGACCTACGTTGTAAAAGCCTCTTCTGTGTTGTGTAGAACAGAATGTGACCTGGAGAGTATGTAGAGCAATCAGGTGACTCAGGAAAGGACCGGAGCGGCGCTAAACACCGGAGAAGACAGTGATCGGGGAGTATATAACACACTGACACTACACTAACATTTACACAGGTTTAGAGAAGTTGCTGTGCGGCTTCTTTAGATGGACGGTTTTGTCTGTTTACAATGGAGTCGTGTATATCTGAATCAATTCTGATGACAACATGCAATTTCCAAGTCACACACTTTTTTTCTAACACTGTTTTCTGAGCTGTAGACACATTTCTGTAGTCACTATGTGACAGCAGACTGATGAATGGTGATGGAGTACTGTGCACACTGTCAGGATTCCCCTGTAGTCCCAGGATAGGTCATCAATGTCTGATTGGATGGGGTCCAGACCCCTGCCAATTGGCTGTTCTTGGTACCAGCGGTGGCAGCAGATAACCAGAGTACTCAATGTTGCTCCGTCTCCTGATAGTGGCCGCGGCCAGGTACTGCACATCTTCTCCTATTCAAATCAATGAGGCGGATGTGCAATACCCGGCATACTTGTGCTCATATGACCGTCCACTCTCGCCACTGACATGAGAGAATCCTAAAAGTGTACAGAGCATGCGTTGCGAGAATTCAGAAGTCTGCAGTTACCTAGAGTGACTACATACTTTCATCATAAACCTGGACAACCCCTTTAATTATAACATTAAGCTCTGTAGCCCAGTCCCAGTCCTAACGGCGTGTAATATACTCCCTATCAGGATTCAGGTCTGCTTCTGGCTCCAGCAGTCATCACATTGACACTCCACTCCTGCGATTTTCAAATTTAGTCATGTGACAGCTTCTCTTTTTGCTTCTGTTTTTCAGTGAACATCGAGAGAATTATGAAGAGCAGCTCATCTACATGTGACTAAGTCTGCAAATTATATATGAATGAACGGTCACATGACAACTACTCAAACGGTGGGGGGGGGGGGCGCCAAACAGGATTCTTTACTGGATGCCAGAAAGCCTAGATACACCTTTGAAGAAGCACTCCAAGAGAGGTGGGAGTTGCATATTACATGATTTATCTTTGAAAATTCAGGGTGGTGGACCTGGGATCAACATACTTTTTTGAAGATCCAAAAGAAACGTAGACATGGCTAGACATTAATGAGAAGAAAATGAAGGAATGACGAGAGAACAACAACTAAAGAACTTCTCCTGATTGACTATTATAATCCCCCCTTTTTTCTACAGGTTTAGCATTCACTTGCAGTTTATTTTGTTTCTTAGCAACCAGCAGAGTATACATATATACGTTGTAGATAATAGTTAAATATTACAGGAGATTGTTTATAGCTTAACACTGGTGAAGGATAACTTGCCCATATATATTATTGTTGCCTTGAAAAGAGATTGATGATGGTGAGTAAGGTGAACACGTATATTTACGCCCACTCTCTGGTATAGAAAGGTATTTTTATTGCAGTCAATATGACTATTTAGGTTTTTGTTTGTGGTATATATGTTATTGGGTTCATAAAAAGGAGGGGGGGAGCATTCACAAAAATAGGTATGATAAGACAGGTAGATATGACGATATGACACAGGTACATATCGGTAGAGCCCATATAGATATTTTTTAAATAATGGCTGAGAATGTGATATTAATAAGCTGGAAAGTAGAGAGTCTAGCTAACACAACAAAAACAAATAATTCAATATTTACAATGCTGTCACCCAACCATGTATATCATGCAAGAAATGCACATGACAGGTGACAAGGTAGTTTTACTAGCAGCTAAAAGAAGGCTTGGATATACTTGCCATGCAGTATTCTATTCCAGGTGAGTGAGTTTGAATGCAAGTAAAAATATTCTATTTGAAAGTAGATATAGACAAAGAAGTGCAATACATAAGCCTGTTAGGTAACGTTTATAGCACACTTTTAATTATAATAGGTAGTGATGAGCAAACCTGTGAATAATCGAGTTCGCCAGACCAGCACGAGGGAAAAATAAAAAAATATTGGATTCAGTGAGAAAACGTGATGCTAAACTTGACCCTTAACAATGCACCCCATACATGCCAAAGGGGACCAGACATTTGGGACTGTAAAATGGCCTTAGTAAGCGCTAGGGATCTTCAAATAAAGTTAAATCGTAGTAAGAGTAGGATAGTTATACATATCGTGTTCCCCGGAGGATCATATGCTGCAGTCAGACTCTCTTCCAGGTCTGTTAATTAAGGTTCATAAATAACTGCTTCCCCTGGTCATCAGTGTGCCAGTTTCTGTAGGTGGTTGCCGTCTGCTACACACGCCCCCCACCTTGTGTCTACATCTGTGATTTGTTGCAGTCAGTTTGCTGTATAGTAGTGTAAAAATAATTGAATTTTAAAAAAAGGACATAGGCTCCCGCCATATTTTATTATCCAGCATGGGTAAAACAACAGTTGCAGGTTGCAGACCCCACCTTTGAGCTTTACCGTGGCTGGATATCACATCAGAGGGGGGAAAGAAAAATGTAGGGTCCCTCTCAGTTTTGATATCCAGCCATGGTAAAGTAGACAGGTGGGGGCTGGTATTATCAGGATGGGAGAAGCCATGGCTATTACCCCCCCGACTAAAAATACCAGCCCGCAGCTGCCCAGAATTGGCACATACATTAGATGCGACAATTCTGGCTATTCACCTTCCTTATCCTGGTTGCCCTGGTGTAGTGGCAATCAGGGTAATATAAGGGGTTAATGACAGCTGTGATTTGTCAGCTGCCATCAAGCCCTAGATTAGTAATGAGAGGCATCTATGAGACCCCCCTCCCATTATTAATCCTGTAAGTGAAAAGAAATAAAATCACAAACACCGAAAAAATTCTTTCCACATTAGAAAATCTGACTGCCTGCTCTAGCTTCAGGTAGACACTGACTAAGCCGCAGCTGTGACGTCACTGAGTTTACCTGTGGTACCAGCTGGAGGTTCCCATGGTCCCCCACATGTGACTGCAGGTAAACTCACCTCAGGTGAACTCATTGAGCTCAGTGACCTCACCTCAGGTGAACTCATTGAGTTCAATGCAACCTGCATCTCCTGTCAGAAGACCACGTTTTTTTTTGCCAATAGATGCAGATTTGATGCTAGAAATTATACACAAAATTCCTGCACCAAATCTGCATTTTCTGGCAAAAAAACAAATCTAAAAGTAATGGTGTATTGGTGCAATATTGATGCATTTTTTTTGCCAGGAAATGCAGATTTGGTGCAGGAATTTGGTGTATAAATTTCAACAGCAAATCTGCATTTCCTACCAGAAAAATTGAACAAAACCTCGGTTTCAATGCCATTTTGGTACGGTTTTCTGCCAGGAGATACAAATTTAGTGCTAAAATCTGGAGCAGACATTTCTGCACAAAACGGAGTCAAGTATGGGCCGACTATAATATCATGGGGTGGCAAGAGATTACAGAGGACCAGGCTTCTGAAACTGGCCTTCAGGCTACACGGGCCCTAGCTGTCCATGATCCCAGAGATATGTCTGATGGTGACGATGGCTGGACCGCCTTCCTACCCGTTATCTAGTACCCAGTCCCTCCCGACCCCGGGGGGACAGGAACGTGTAAACACTAACAGTGATAGACAAACAGGGGAAGCCAAAACTATCACACAGTAAGATCACACAGAGTAGAGTAATCAGTCAAAAAGTGACGAGGAAAATGAATGCATTCAGGAAATAATCAGATGACAAGAGCAATTCTACTGCACACCAAGCAGTACGCATTAAATCACCAGACTGGAAACCGATTGAGCAAAAAGCTATAGTCGACATAGGAAGCCAAATTCCTCCATCTTAAAAAGGTAAGGCATACCTTTGAAATGACTCTCTCATCATGTGATCAAAAAGCTAACCAGCAGGCTAGCAGAAATTAACTTCTGCCAGTCCGATTACTAATGAGCACACAGCTGCTTGCTGCCCGAGCCTTCCTATGCAACTCCAAAGCACCAGAGACAGTATAGTGAGGCGTGTCAGAGTCTTTGGTCTGAACAGCGTCTGATCCTGCCATACACTTGGCTAGTTTAGAGCAAAACACTGTGTGACACCTGACAGTGCACAGCACCTCTCCCAGAGGCTCCTTCTGACAGACTGAATATATGCCAAAGCAACAGTCGTCCATCTTAACACATGAGACACACCCAAGGGCACAAGGTATGTGGATAGCCAGATCCACTCGTCTCTCCTGCTTTCTGTACAACTTGGCCCATATACGCCCTAGGAAGACTTGGGGCATTACATGTAACCAGAATGGACACCACCTCTGTGATACATACCGACCACCGCCTTGTTACTATATTAGATATACTGTATATACACAGTATATCTCAAATATATATATATATATATGTATATACACACACACTATTGTTTTGCAGCACTGGGGTCATGGGTTAAAACCTGTGCAAGAAAAACATCTGCATTGAATTTGTATATACTACTTGTGCTTGCAGTGAACTACCTTAAGTTAATAAAATGTATGCAGATGAGACCATATACAATAATGGGCATGTTTACAGCATAAACTATTTCCTAAGGTCATTTTCTGGCAGAAATGTAAACAAACTGCAGACCAACTATGTAAAGTAAGAACTGAGCCATCAGTGTAAAAAGTGAGTTGTGTGACAACAATCTTGTCTACTGTTCCAAATGACAAGCTGAGCTCACAGATTGTAAACACTCTATGGTATATATATATATAATTAGGACAACCAAAGAAAAATATATACAATTAAAATAAATCTTATTCGTTATGCATTAACCTATTAACGACACATGACGTACTATGTCCGTCGCGAGTCGTCTCCTTGTCTTTGATTGTGGCTCGCACGCCGAGCCCCATCTTTCCCTGCACATGTTGGCTGACCTGATCAGCCGACATGTGTCTCTACTAGCTGTGGGTGAAGTGGAGATCTGTTCACGGTTCTTAACCAGTTAAATCTGACAGCGATATTTAACACGCTCCAGCAGTGAACGTGTCATTCCCTGCTCCCGTGACGTGATCACGTGGTGTCAATGGGTTGTCATGACAGTCAGCGGTCAGTTAACGACTCCTGTGTCTGTCTTGATGATCCTCCTATGAACTCCGTCTGCAAGCTGTTGTTCATAGAAGATCGTGATTTTAGTTATACAGGGCAGTGCTAATGCACTGCTCTGTATAACACAGAGGATCAATCAAGTCCCCTAAGGTGACTAGTAACAACAGTAAAAAGAGGAAAAAAGTTTTTAAAAATATGATTTTTTTTTTTTAAAAAAAACCCCAAAAAGTTCAAATCACCCCCCTTTTGTCCATTGAAAATAAAACAAACAAAAAATAATTACACATACTGTATTTGGTATCACCGCATTCAGAAATGTCCGATCTACCAAAATATAAAATAAATTAATCTAATTGGTAAACAGAAATAAGAAAAGTAATTAAAAAAAAAAGAAAACAAATCAAGTCTCCAGAATTGCAGTTTTGTCAGCCCGGCAACAGAAAAAAATGTAATAACCGGCGATCAAAACATCATGTACACCCCCAAATAATATCAATAAAAATATCAGCTCGGGGTGCAAAAAACAAGCTTTCACACAGCCAGGGCAGGTATCAGCACCAGGGCAAGTGCCGGGGCCCTGAACTGCCAGGGGGGCCCACTTGCCATCGGAAGGGGCGGTGATATATTCGGTTTCTCCTGGGTCGATTTCCGAGAACCACAGTGCTTGGGCCGGCAGCTGCACTTTGATGGCTGCCGGCCCTTTAAATCCACACTTGCATGCAGCGCTCACTGAGGCCCACAAAAGCCTGGAGCCAGCCCTGAACACAGCCCCAGATCCCATGAACTGAAAATATTACGGCTCTCGGAGAGTCATGACACAAGCTTCAGAATTTTTTTCACCACTTAATTATAACAAAAACTATACAAGTTTGGTAGCTACATAATTGTACTGACCTTTAGAATCATACTGCCTGGTCAGTTTTATGGTAAAATGAATGCTGCCAATAAAATAATCCAAAAAATGATAGCAGAATTTCACTTTTTTTCTAGTTCTCCACATTTGGATTTTGTTTTCTGCTTTTCCTTACAAGATATGATTATACGGATGGTGTAATTCAAACGTACAATGCATCCCAGAAAAAACAAGCCTTCATGTGGTTATATCAACAGAAAAATAAAAAAGTTATGGTTCTTGGAATAAAGGGAGGAAAAATAAAAAATCACCTGGTTATTAAGGGATTAAAATAAATTATATTCAAACAATCCAAATATTCAGACTAAATGATATTGTATATTATATATTATCAATAACAACCGGGCATAGACCCCAACAAATAGCTATATGGATCTGTCCATGTGAATAAGGACCCTAAAATAGCCCTACCTGTCTGCAGAGGTTGGAAGCCTAAGTAACACATGACGCCCCTACATCAATGAAGGTTGGCCCTAAGGCTATGTGTCCACGGTAGAATGTTGCTGCGGATTTTTCTGCATGAAAATCCGCGACTTTCCCGGCAAATCCGCACCTTTTTTAAGGTGCGGATTTGCCGCGGATTTACAGCGGATTTACCGCGGAATTGCCGCGGATTTTGGTGCGGATTTTTTTTTTTTCCCCAATTCTATAGCCAAAATCCGGATCAAAATCCGCAACAATAATTGACATGTTGCAGATTTTTCCGGATCAAAATCCACGGCAAATCCGCCGCGGAAAAATCCGCAGCATGGGCACAGCATTTCCAAAAAGCCATAGAAATGGCTGGGAAGTGCCGCTGCTGCAGATTTTCGGAAAATCCGCGGCTTTTCCGTGAGAAATCCGCGGCAAAATCCACGCATTTTCTGCAGCGTGGACACATAGCCTTATGATTCCTAGCAGGCCCTAAATAGATCAGAGCAGATAAATAATAAGTCTCGGCCAATGTGTCAAAAGCCAAATAATACACAGACTGACAGACCAAAGAGAATCCTTCCTAAAAAAATATTTGCATACCTATAAATACATAATAGTTACAAGAGTTTCAGGAGGTCAAGAGATGAACGCAGATAACATGGCAAAACATGTGTGAAAGTATTTTCTTGACAGTAAATGTATTATGTAGGCTATATATACACCAAGGGGGCCCATCTACGGAACTGGAAGTGGCTAATATTCCCCTATTCTTCTTTCTGTATGCTTGTTATGTATTTTTTTCTTTGTGAAAATCTTTAATAAAAACTAATTGGTTAAAAAAAAAAAAAATACTTGCATGATAATAAAGTCCCCTCCATGGGATCAATGAGGACCATCTATAAACAATTCACATAAGCAACCTGTTATCAATCCCTGTTAAGTTAATAATATTAAATAATTCTAAAACACCAACATGCTATTAATTACTATAAGGATATTCCTGCTTGGGAACAGTAGATTTTGTACAAATATAAATTATGCAAGTATAGGTAATCTTGTAATAATAACCATACTCATAACCAAAAGAGGACTTATGCGGGCGTCACACGGGACCATCTATCATGCGATCGTACCCGCCCCCATCGTTTGTGCATCATGGGCAATTAGTTGCCCGTGGCGCACAAAGTCGTTAAACCCCCCATCACACTACTTACCTCCCGGACGACCTCGCTGTGGGCGACGAACATCCTCTTCCTGAAGGGAGAGGGACGTTCGGCGTCACAGCGACGTCACACAGCGGCCGGCCAATAGCAGAGGAGGGGCAGAGATTAGCGGGACGTAAACATCCCGCCCACCTCCTTCCTTCCGCATTGCCAGCGGGATGCAGGTAAGCTGTGTTCATTGTTCCTGGGGTGTCACACGTAGCGATGTGTGCAGCCCCGGGAACGATAAACAACCGGAGCACAGAAGAAGAAACGACTTTTTGAAAATGAGCGACATGTCAACAAGCAACGATAAGGTGAGTATTTTTGCTCGTTCACCGTCGCTCATAGCTGTCACACGCTATGATATATCAAACGATTCCGGATGTGCGTCACTTTCGACGTGACCTCGCCGACATATCGCCCGATATATCGTACCGTGTGACGCCCGCATTAGAGTAATTATGATCAATGCATATATGAGCAGGGATATATTATGCAAATCAGATGAAACCCCAATAATGTATTATATGACATATGTGATTAATATGACCTTATTATTATAGCATCATATTCGTGCTTGCATATGACTGCAGGAAAAAAACTAGAACACACAAAGTTGTACCATACTCATAACCAAAAGAGGAGTTATGCGGGCGCCACACGGGACGATCTATCGTGCGATCGTACCCGCCCCCGCCGTTTGTGTGTCACAGGCAATTAGTTGCCTGTGGCGCACAAAGTCGTTAACCTCCCATCACACTATTTACCTCCCGGACGACCTCGCTGTGGGCGGCGAACATCCTCTTACTGAAGGGGGAGGGACGTTCGGCGTCACAGCGACGTCGCACAGCGGCCAGCCAATAGCAGAGGAGGGGCAGAGATGAGCGGGATGTAAACATCCCGCCCACCTCCTTCCTTCCGCATTGCCAGCGGGATGCAGGTAAGCTGTGTTCATCGTTCCTGGCGTGTCACACGTAGCGATGTGTGCGGCCCCGGGAACGATGAACAACCGGAGCACAGAAGAAGAAACGACTTTTTTAAAATGACCGACATGTCAACGAGCAACGATAAGGTGAGTATTTTTGCTCGTTCACCGTCGCTCGTAGCTGTCACACACTACGATATATCAAACGATTCCGGATGTGCGTCACTTACGACGTGACCTCGCCGACACATTGCCCGATATATCGTACCGTGTGACGCCCGCATTAGAGTAATTATGATCAATGCATATATGAGCAGGGATATATTATGCAAATCAGATGAAACCCCAATATTATATGACATATGTGATTAATATGACCTTATTATTATAGCATCATATTCGTGCCTGCATATGACTGCAGCAAAAAAACTAGAACACACAAAGTGTTTCCATTCTGCAACAGAGGTTTCTTAAGAGTGTATATACTTGTACTATTAGATTTTCAGCATACAAAACAATCACAAAAAAAGTACTTAGCATTTAGTATAGGCCCATGTCACCTTTTTTTAAGAAGGAAAAGTTCCATGAGGAAAAATTTTCCCAATGCTGTATAAATATCTTGAATGGAGTAAAGTAACCCCATAACTGGTTTTTGACTGTGTTTTATTTTGCTATTTTCTTGGTTTTGTCTGTGTTTGTTTTTTATTGATAATTTAGTCTGAATATTTGGATTATGTTTATATATAATTCCCTTTAATGCATATAGAATAACATTTGTAATGGTATATTTTTCTTTGAATGTTGTTCCAAATGACAATCAGCAGAACTGTCAGTCCGGTGTGAGGGATTACTTGCTATGGTAGCCGTTAAGGTAAACGCACAAGCCTATTCATTCTGGTGCAAAATACTTTGATGTTTATTGTCTATCAGAAACTTCAGAAATGTCCACATGAAAATGAAATAGTTTTTCTCCTGGTCAAAGGAAGAAATAAACAAAATAATCCATACAGCAATATGAGCTCACCCATTTAGATATGGTGTACCGTTTTTCCCCTAATCAGTCCCAGACCAAGACTGACCAGCACATACAGGTCTTATTCCTCTCTCCACACAGAGACCACATCTGAGGCAGCTGAACTGTTTTAAATTTGCCATATCAATACCTAGAACTGGAAGGAAGGGAGCAGCCACTGACACACACCCGAGCCCGGACCCGAGCGGCTCGGCGACAGCAGCCGAGCGTGGGGCGGTACACTGTTAGCAACACCAAAGGACCAGGACTCGTAACCAAGGAGGAGTGGAAACTGTGCAGAAGGGCAGATTGCACAATACCCTGTGATGACCTGATAGGCCAGGGCGTCACACTTATACTTCTCTCCTCACAAACCACATCTGCAGCAGCTGAACTGCCATTCCAAGACCTGAGTGGAGGTAAAGGAGCAGCTGATCCCACCGAGCTCTAACATTTGGACCCAAAATCCGGAATATTAAAAAAAAACTCTCAGCAATATCTATGCTGGAGTCTGCTTTCTGAGTTTCACATCAATGAGCCTAGGCACCTCAGTGACACGCTCCATCCAGGAATTGTCTGGCTGCAACCTTACAGTGGCTTTGGTACTACAATGTTTGCATAAACTTACTCAAATTTTTGTATGGGTTATATTTACAAATAAACTCCAAAATAAATCAAACCAATTTCTGGGTAACAGGACCCACATGGTAAGAAAACTGGAGCAGTGTAATATTCACTGGATGTCATAAAAAATGTTTTTTTATCATTGAAATTTCTAGCAGCTTTTTATACTTGTTAATGTTTCCTAAATAAGAGTTATAATTTACAATCGTCAGTAAGATATCTGGTCATTTATATAACACCTATTAATTGATAGTTCAACGTTACAAATAATTTTTCCAGTAAAAACAATAGAATTTGTGCGCCAACACAAGATGTGAACATGGACTGTTCCTATCAACCCTAAATCAAAGCCTGACACAGACATTGCAGTTATGGTATTTCCTGAAGGCTAAAATAGTAAAAGTAACAACATAAACCAGAGAGGTCATTTGTCTAGAATAAACAGCAGCAATACCGCATTCAGTACATCAGCTCTGAGGTTTGTGAACACTGCTACACAGCAAACATTCAGACAGAGATATCAGAGGCTTATGCAACGCACCCTGGTGACTGTGGTTATGAGAAATTTTTATCAGGGACATATTTCACCTAAGGAATAAAAGGAAGACAGGTTGAATAAGTGGACGATGGAGCAAAATATGTTCATGATGGTACAGTACATGCAAAGCAAATAAAATCATTTCCATGTTTAAAAGGAACTGTTTTAGACAGTTTTACTCAATATTTATTTCGAAAGGTTGATTAAAATATCCACCAACCTAGGAACTCTAGGACCGGGCATTTCTTCCTGTCCAATCTGGTGATGAACGAGTGTTACCATGCTCAGGTGCACCAGGGACATGGAATAAATATCAGCCAGGTTATTAATAAAGTAATCATATAAACTGTGATGTGCGAAACCGAACTGTAAAGTCCGGGGTCCATACCGAACACAGTGTTCGTGCACATGATCCTGAACACGAGCTTTCTTGGAAAGCTTTTGTTACAGTTTGGGTCCAGTTCGGGTCCAAGGGCTGTAAAAAAAAAAGCACATTATTAAAAAACATTATGATTATACTTACAGGTCCCGCGACGTGTTCTGCAGACTGTCTCCCGGCCGCTTATGCGTTCGCGTCCGATCATTGCTGTGCCCCTGGGTAACCACCAAAAGGACCTTACATGACGTCATCCATGTGACCAGTGTGGTATGAATGTTGTACAGACATTGGCTTACAGACTGGTCACATGGCTATAACTTCATGTAAGGTCCTGTTAACTTCCGGGGGTATTCACTGCACTGCTCGTTACTCGGCAATCTATGTCTGTTTTCGCCCATTTTTGCGGTGAAGTCAGGGTTCACCCGAGTCCATGGCTCATGGACTCAATTGAACTTTGACTGTCAGAGTGCGAGTCTGGCATCGCATTCACCCGACACGGCACACACTCTCCCGACAAGAGCAGGTCGGCTGCATGTATTTCCATGCAGCTGAGGCACTCCTGTCAGCAGAGTGTCAGGCCGTGTGGAGTGATGCAATGTGAGACTCGCATGAGTCATAAGCAAGTGGAATCATACCCTCAGTGTCAGCCTGCTTCTCTTTCTGTAGAGATGCTTGTCTGGTGCAGAGTGATGAAGCAGAGCTGACATTGCTCTCCCTGCTTCTCACTCTGTATATGTCTTTACAGAGTGATGATGCAGAGCTGACATTGCTCTACCAGTGGACTATGTCAGACTAAGGATTTTCTTATAATAAAGATGGATTCTCTAAAATTTGTTTTGTTTTATTTCTAATAAAAAAAAATCTCTGTTGTGTTTGGTTTTTTTTACTGTTTACTAGAAATTCATGGTGGCCATGTCTAATTTGGCATGACACCATGAATTTTGGGCTCAGTACCAGCTAAAAATACAAAGCTGGTATCAACCCCTTTATTACCCAGCGTGCCACCGCCATCAGGGCTGCTAGATAAGCTGCGTAAAGCGCCTGGATATTGTGCTAAGAAGCAATGCGCCATTTCCAGGGGCAGCTTCGGGCTGTGGTTATTAGCATGGGGGGCCCAGAATGCTTGGGTCTTAACACGCTGAGAATTCCAGCCTCTAGCTACCTAGCTTTACTTGACTGGTGATCAAAATACGGTGGGAGCTCAGGCAATTTTTTTTTAATTATTTTTTAAATAATTAAAAATAAATTAATGAGCTTCCTGTATTTTGATTGCCAGCCAAGGTAAAGCCAGGCAGATGGGGTGGCAGCCCGTAGCCATCCACTTTATCTGCGCTAAGAATCAAAAATCCTGTGGAGCGTTACATCATTTTTTAAATTATTTATTTTTACACCACTATATGTGTGAGGGGCCCAACAGCCAATCACAGACACTGTCACGCAGAATGGGCGTCTGTTATTGGCTGTTGGAGTAACCTGGAATCTGCCCATACATTCTAGATGCTAGAATGTATAGGCTAGTTTCAGGTTACTTCAGCATCCAATCACAGATGCCCACTCTGTGACAGCATCTGTAATTGTCTTTTATTTTAACAGTAAAATAAAACAACAACACAGAGAAAAAAATATTGTATTAGAAATAAAACAGAAGACATTTAGGACTCCATCTTTATTACTCAAAAAAAAACCTTTGATGTAGTCCAAAGGTGGGCAAGCATCTTCAGCTCTGCTACATCTGACTTACAGGACCTTTCATGACGTCATAGACATGTGACCAGTCTGGTGTGAATGTTGTTACCTCGTGGGTTATAGGACCTTCTGTGACATCATAGCCATGTGACCAGTCTGTAAGCCATTGTCTGTACAACATTCACCCCAGACTGCTCACATGGCTTTGAAATTATGGAAGGTCCTTTTGTCAGTGGTGGCTACCCAGTGGCACAGCAATGATCGGATGCAGAGCAGAAGCGGCCGGGAGACAGAGTCTGCAGGACGCGTCACGGCTGCGGGACCTGTAAGTATAATGACAATGTTTATTATTAACAAGCTGTAGTGCCCGGGCGTTGCCCGGGATAGTAACTATCTCTCTTTGAGTTTCTGTCTGTCTCTGTCTGTCTGTCTCTGTGTGTCTGTCTCTGTCTGTATCAGTTTCTCTGTCTGTCTCTGTATCAGTCTCTCTGTCTATCTTTCTCTATCTCTGTGTCTCTCTCTTTCTCTGTGTCTCTCTCTTTCTCTGTGTCTGTCTGTCTCTCTTTCCCCGTCTGTTTCTTTCCCCGTCTGTCTTTTTCCAGGTCTGTATCCATCCAGGTCTGTCTCTCCAGGGCTGTCTCTTTCCAGGGCTGTCTCTTTGCCCGGCTGTCTCTTTGCATGGCTGTCTATTTACAGGTCTGTCTCTTTCCCCGTCTGTCTCTTTCCCTGTCTGTCTCTTTCCCCTTCTGTCTCTTTCCAGGTCTGTCTCTTTCCCGGTCTGTCTCTTTCCCGGTCTGTCTCTTTCCCAGTCAGTCTTTTTGCCCGGCTGTCTCTTTGCCCAGCTGTCTCTTTCCAGGGCCGTCTCTTTCCAGGGCTGTCTCTTTCCAGGGCTGTCTCTTTCCAGGGCTGTCTCTTTCCAGGGCTGTCTCTTTCTCAGGCTGTCTCTTTGCCCGACTGTCTCTTTGCCCATCTGTCTCTTTCCAGGGCTGTCTCTTTCACCATTTGTCTCTTTCCAGGGCTGTCTCTTTCCCTATCTGTCTCCTCCAGGTCTGTCTCTTTGCCCGTCTGTCTCTTGCAGGGCTGTCTCTTTCCAGGTCTGTCTCTTTGCCCGTCTGTCTCTTTGCCCGTCTGTCTCTTTGCCCGTCTGTCTCTTTCCAGGGCTATCTCTTTCCAGGGCTGTCTCTTTCCAAGGCTGTCTCTTTGCCCGGCTGTCTCTTTGCCCGGCTGTCTCTTTCCAGGGCTGTCTCTTTGTCCGTCGGTCTCTTTGCCCGTCTGTCTCTGTCTCTATCTCTCTGTCTCTTTCCCTGTCTGTCTCTGTCTGTGTCTCTGTCTGTCTTTTTCTGTCTCTCACTCACACATAAGCTTCTTACACTAACAGTTTATTTTGTTCCTATAGCAACCACTGACAGTTGCTATTAATAGCCTGTATCTTCCAGCTCCATTCAGATTAATGGAGGCAGGATTTTTGGGAATAACTGTAAAGCGCAGGGTTAATTTTTCCCATCAAAATATAGTCTATGACGTTTCCTGGGTCACATGGGGCGTCTGTGCAAAATTTCATGATTGTAAATGCAACGGTGCAGATTCCTTTAGCGGACATACACACACACATACACACACACATACACACATATATACACACATACATACACTGAGCTTTATATATTAGACTACATCATATTCTTTATTTTACATTCCCACCACCGCCCCCCCGCCCCATCCCATAACTGTAAAATCCAAGTTCGGTGTTCGGACGCAAGTTCGTGTTATCTCAGAAACCGAACTGGAACTTTACAAAACGTTTCAGCAAGGCACCTGAACACGAACATCGCGGGGGGTTCGCCCATCACTAGTTATTTCAAAGTACAATTCATCTTATAGTGTATTTAAATGCATCAGTATATTATGAAATGAACACAGTGTGTCATTATAATTCATGCATATATAAATAAATAATAACTGATAAGGTGCTCCGTGCTATATAACAATGACGCTAGTTTATATAATGTGACAAGAAAGTACAATCATTATGTCTAATAGTGCTCCTGCTTTATCTAATATATAAAGCTGAGTGTATGTGTGTATGTGTGTATGTATGTATGTCCGCTAAAGGAATCCGCACCGTCGCATTTACCATCACGAAACTTTGCACAGACTCTCCATGTGACTCAGGGAACGTCATAGACTATGTTTGGGCGGTAAAATTTAACACCACGCTTTACAGTTACTCTCCAAAAATCCTGCTTCCATTAAACTGAATGGAAGTGGGAGCTATAGGTTATTAATAGCAACTGTCAGTGGTTGCTATAGGAACAAAATAATAATAATAATTAATCATTTTATTCATTTATATAGCACTATTAATTCCACAGCGCTTTATACACATTGGCAACACTGTCCCCATTGGGGCTCACAATCTAGAATCCCTATCTGTATGTCTTTGGAGTGTGGGAGGAAACCGGAGAACCCAGAGGAAACCCACGCAAACACAGGGAGAACATACAAACTCCTTTCAGATGGTGTCCTTGGTGGGATTTGAACCCAGGACCCCAGCACTGCAAGACTACAGTGCTAACCACTGAGCAACCATGAGAAGCGTATGTGTGAGGTAATAAGATGTCGGTGGGGAGATGGATAACGAGAGACAGAAAAAGACAGACAGACACAGACAGAGACAGACGGGGAAAGAGACAGAGAGATAGAGACAGACAAAGAGAAAGACAGCAACAGATGTGGAAAGAGGCAGACAGAGACAGACTGGCAAAGAGACAGATGGGCTAAGAGACAGACCTGGAAAAAGACAGACCTGGAAAGAGACAGCCCTGGAAAGAGACAGCCAGGCAAAGAGACAGACGGGCAAAGAGACAGACCTGGAAAGAGACAAACCTGGAAAGAGACAGACCTGGAAAGAGACAGACAGGGAAAGAGACAGACGGGCAAAGAGACAGACAGGCAAAGAGACAGACCTATAAAGAGACAGATGGGCAAAGAGACAGATGGGCAAAGAGACAGACGGACAAAGAGACAGACCTGAAAAGAGACAGACCGGGAAAGAGACAGACCTGGAAAGAGACAGACAAGGAAAGAAATAGATGGGGAAAGAGACAGTTGGGCAAAGAGACATACGGGGAAAGAGACAGACCTGGAAAGAGACAAACCTGGAAAGAGACAGACCTGGAAAGAGACAGACGGGGAAAGAGACAGACGGACAAAGAGACAGATGGGCAAAGAGACAGACAGGCAAAGAGACAGACCTAGAAAGAGACAGATGGGCAAAGAGACAGACGGGCAAAGAGACAGACGGGGAAAGAGACAGACGGGCAAAGAGACAGACGGGGAAAGAGACAGACAGGGAAATAGACAGATGGGGAAAGAGACAGACCTGGAAAGAGACAGACGGGCAAAGAGACAGACGGGCAAAGAGACAGACGGGCAAAGAGACAGACGGGCAAAGAGACAGACCTAGAAAGAGACAGCCCTGGAAAGAGACAGACGGGCAAAGAGACAGATGGGCAAAGAGACAGACAGGCAAAGAGACAGACGGGGAAAGAGACAGACGGGGAAAGAGACAGACCGGGAAAGAGACAGACCGGGAAAGAGATAGACCTGGAAAGAGACAGACGAGCAAAGAGACAGACGAGCAAAGAGACAGACCTGGAAAGAGACAGACCGGGAAAGAGACAGACCGGGAAAGAGACAGACCAGGAAAGAGACAGCCCGGGAAATAGACAGACCGGGAAAGAGACAGAAGGGGAAAGAGACAGATGGGGAAAGAGACAGATGGGGAAATTGACAGACCTGGAAAGAGACAGCCCTGGAAAGAGACAGACCTGAAAAGAGACAGACCTGGAAAGAGACAGCCCTTGAAAGAGACAGCCGGGCAAAAAGACAGCTGGGCAAAAAGACAGCCCTGGAAAGAGACAGCCCTTAAAAAAGACAGACGGGCAAAGAGACAGACGGGCAAAGAGACAGACGGGCAAAGAGACAGATGGGGAAAGAGACAGACAGGGAAAGACACAGACAGACAGACACACACATAGAATGTAATAAACAGATGACAGCATCCTCCTGAGTGAAAGATTTTTTTCTCCTTTTACTCCATCAAAGTGCAGGAAACATGCAACGTTTCAATACAAGTTGTCTTTGTCAAGACACACACATAGAGACAGACACAGATATAGAGACAGACAGACACAGAGATGGAGACAGATGGATTGATACAAATACAAACAGAGAGATAGAAACAGACAGACAAGGAAAGAGACAGACAGAGAGACAGACAGACAGCGACACACATACAGAGACTGGGAGAGAGACAGAGACAGTTACTATCCCGGGCAATGCCCGGGTACTACAGCTAGTAGCCATATATACTTGATCACCCAGGACCATACTGATATAAGAGTCACATAAACAATAATGGCACCTACTTGTAATAGCTGGCAGCTTGATCCACGTCCCTCTACCCCCATTGCTTTGGTCTCGAGAAGCATATAAAGCATTAATAAACTTCTTGGATGTGGTTTTGAGCAGTGTGAGGGGTGCAGTTTTTAGATTGGCGTGACTTTTGAGTATTTTCTGTTACCTAGGCCTCTCAAAGTCATTTCAAATGTGATGTGGTCCCTAAAAAAATGGTTTTGGAAATTTTGTTGAAAAAATTAGAAATTGCTGATGAACTTTGACACCCTTCTAACTTCCTAAAAAAAAAAAAAATGATACTTCAAAACTTGCACTGTGAAAAGTGGGCGTGGGAAATGTAATTCATTAACTATTTTGTGTGACATAACTCTCTGGTTTAAGGTATAAAAATTAAAAGTTGGAAAATTGCGATATTTTCAAAATTTTTGCCAAATTTTTGAATTTTTCACAAATAAACTTAAAATATATAGTCTTAATTTTACCTCTGTCCTGAAGTACAATATATCACAAAAAACAATCTCAGACTCACCAGGATCCGTTGAAGCGTTCCAGAGTTATAACCTGTCAAAGTGTCACTGGTCAGAAATAAAAAATTGGCTCGGTGATGAAGGCAAAAACAGGCTCTGCTGCGAAAGGGTTAATTAATTATTAAATTGCAATAATTAGTAATTTGTGAAACAAGAGATTTAAGGAGTTATACCCAAAAAACAAGTTATCCCCTATGCAATCATAGTCTCAACTCCATTGATTAACTATGGGTCTAGTGGAGTAATGCACTTGGGAGTCCCATATGGAATGAATGGAGTGGTTGTCGCTCATGCGCACCTTCATTCCATTTATGATTGAAGTTAGAATTCATTTCTCGGAGTTCTAAAACCCTGATCTCAGTATCGCTGAGGGTCGCAGCAGTGAACCCCTAGCGATCAGCAAGTTATACACCATCACTTGGATAGAGAATGCCTTGCTTTTTATGAATAAAACTTTAAGGCCGGGGCCACAAGGGGACTACTGCTATCCTCGCATGACACTTGGCTCACGCTGGCAGCACAGTGTCATGCGATGTCATTGCGACTGAGGTCCGATCATGCAATCGGACCCCAGCTGTGGGGGGTGGGCTGGCACTGAGGAGGGGCGAGCCGGCGCTGTGGAGGATAGGGAGGAATTTATCTCCCTCTCTCCTCCGTTGCCGGCTATTGCCATTCTCGCACTGCTCTCGCGTTACACTGGTGTACTGTGAGTGCAGTGCGATTTTTCTCTCGCCCCATAGACTTGAATGGGTGCGAGAGTAACAAGGATCGCATTGCACCCACAGCATGCTGCGACTGTTTTCTCGGTCCAATTAGGGCTGAAAAAATAATCGCTCATGGGTGCTGGCACATGGGTTAATATTGGTCGAGTGGAATGCGATGTTTTATCGCATTCCACTTGCTCCGATTTTCATGCCGTGTGTCTTAGGCCTAAGAAGAAAAATGATTTATCTTAGTTTTGATGGCAACTAAGATAATACCTGTATTTCTGTATTTTGAGGGACAGCCTCATGTACAAACACTGAATTACAGCAATAATACCATAACACCCACAGGTGTGTGACTAATATACTTCACATTCGGTTAAACAAATCAGCATTAACCAGGGATTCAAATAGCCAAGTTGTTAACCTGGTTGTGTCTGATAGGGAACAATCTCACCCAATTGCTGGTGTCTTGTCTCCCAAATACGATGAGTTAGTCCTCATATTCGGCGTTTCCACAAAAGACCCTCACCACACAGGTCCTGGACCCCTTATGAATGGACTAACTGTCCTCTCCCAGAATCTCCTTCTCCCTTCTCCCGACGCGTTTCCTATACATCATTCATCAGGGGAGTCAATGAGGAGACAACCTCTACTGGGTTAATCTAGAAAAAATGAGAACATGGGGAGAATAAAGGGGGGGGTTCTTTTCATATATATATATATACAGTAGCCCCCAATAGACCTCACCCTATATAGAAGAAACAAAGAGAAACCAACGACTTACCAGACGGTGACAGCACAAATCTTATTAGCTGTACACCGCTGCCCAGCCAGAGCACTTTTAAATAGTCGCCGCTCTCCTGCCGGCGTCTGACGTCACATCCATGATTGCGCTCACCGCTTCCGCTCTATGCGGTGGAGCGCATCAGTGGAACGCACAGCGTCCCATAGGAAGTGACGTCAAATCATATCCGGTGCGCTCTTAGCACCACACTCGTGATGCAAGAGTAGGACGCACCAGCGCCCGGCAGCCCGCCCCCTCACCCAGATAGGACAGCCATCGCAACATACCTCACCGCGCATGCGCCTAGTCCGTGACGCGGACACTCCAAATGGTGGAAGACAAAGTGTTATATAATAACGTACTATTCATAGAACGGGTGAAAGCCGCCAATACCAGATATTATATGCAGGTCTCAAGAGTACATTTCAACAGAAAAACAGATACTAGAAAGCAGATCAGATGTAAAATCTCAAAAATTGAAAAGACCAGAAAAAAAAGACCCCCACTCGTCCGATGGCTTTCCCTCCTAACAACCACTATGGCCTCCACCTACAAAAAGGGTGCGAAAGAAATACATTCGTTAAGACCAAGAGGATGAATTGTTTTTAGTCGGAAGATCCACCTGCACTCCTTCTGGAGGATTTTCTTATCCCAATCACCTCCCCGCCTAAGTGGTAAAAAAATTTTCTAAAAAGAAAATCCTCCAGAAGGAGTGCAGGTGGATCTTCCGACTAAAAACAATTCATCCTCTTGGTCTTAACGAATGTATTTCTTTCGCACCCTTTTTGTAGGTGGAGGCCATAGTGGTAGTTAGGAGGGAAAGCCATCGGACGAGTGGGGGCGCCAACCACCGTTCTTTAGGGTGCCAACCCCCGCAGCTAGGTAGGGTTAGTTTCATCAGTCTAGCTTAGCTGGTGGTGGAGTTGGCTAGTTGTCTTTTCTACTATCTCTCTTTTATATGTTAATATTCTCAGCCCCATTTGTGTCCATTTTTCTTTATCCCAGTGTAGTTACAGTGTTAAACTAATGTTATTTACCTTCCAGTACCTCTCTCTTTAAGCTGACTTGCTCTATGTAAAGTGTCTGAACCTATTCCTAAATCTATAATGTTCTCTGGCATTTCTGGTCTTTTCAATTTTTGAGATTTTACATCTGATCTGCTTTCTAGTATCTGTTTTTCTGTTGAAATGTACTCTTGAGACCTGCATATATTATCTGGTATTGGCGGCTTTCGCCCGTTCTATGAATAGTACGTTATTATATAACACTTTGTCTTCCACCATTTGGAGTGTCCGCGTCACGGACTAGGCGCATGCGCGATGAGGTATGTTGCGATGGGCTGTCCTATCTGGGTGAGGGGGCGGGCTGCCGGGCGCTGGTGCGTCCTACTCTTGCATCACGAGTATGGTGCTAAGAGCGCGCCGGATATGATTTGACGTCACTTCCTATGGGACGCTGTGCGTTCCACTGATGCGCTCCACCGCATAGAGCGGAAGCGGTGAGCGCAATCATGGATGTGACGTCAGACGCCGGCAGGAGAGCGGCGACTATTTAAAAGTGCTCTGGCTGGGCAGCGGTGTACAGCTAATAAGATTTGTGCTGTCACCGTGTGGTAAGTCGTTGGTTTCTCTTTGTTTCTTCTATATAGGGTGAGGTCTATTGGGGGCTACTGTATATATATATATGAAAAGAACCCCCCCCTTTATTCTGCCCATGTTCTCATTTTTTCTAGATTAACCCAGTAGAGGTTGTCTCCTCATTGACTCCCCTGATGAATGATGTATAGGAAACGCGTCGGGAGAAGGGAGAAGGAGATTCTGGGAGAGGACAGTTAGTCCGTTCATAAGGGGTCCAGGACCTGTGTGGTGAGGGTCTTTTGTGGAAACGCCGAATATGAGGACTAACTGATCGTATTTGGGAGACAAGACAGCAGCAATTGGGTGAGATTGTTCCCTATCAGACACAACCAGGTTAACAACTTGGCTATTTGAATCCCTGGTTAATGCTGATTTGTTTAACCGAATGTGAAGTATATTAGTCACACACCTGTGGGTGTTATGGTCACTATAGTGATTAACGCCACTGCTAATTTGTGAATGGGATCTAAGTGAGCGTTCGTATGAATAATCTTGACCATTTCGGTTAAATTTGTTTATTTTGCCAGCACCAATTATATGTAGGTGTCATTGCGTGTTTACAGGGTATGCCAGTCCCCCGAGTTGTATGGAGGATCTTGCAACCTATTGAATTTTATGCATAGGCAAGGTGATCCTTCCCTATTTTTAGAGGAATTATTAAAAGTTATATTTTAGGTATTATTGCTGTAATTCAGATTCTTCAAAATATATACCATACCAGTGGCTGCATTATTATTCATGTACAAACACCTAACATATATTCCTTCACAGAACACAGACAAGGTCTGTATTACATCAATCAAATGTTTTTTTTCTGTGGCCGCACTTCTCTACTAACAAGTTTTGGTAGCATAGAGTTTGCTTATAGGGTGTATGGCGTGGAAAATGTGCAGACTATTATCAGATTGCAGTGAATTTGATTCCACTGCAGCTTGTGTATTTTAGATTTCAATTCTGATCCTTTTAATATACTATGTAACACAGTGATCTCATATATAATCCAAGGTACACTAATATCTGACCTATCCGTTAAATCTAAATTTTACTGTTTTATGTCACACAAAAGCTTTTTGAAGATCCACTGTTCCTTTTGCCTTTACTAGAGAAATACTCTTTAGTCTATTCAGTTAATGATTGATAGGAAAAGGGAATGAAGTCGGTTAAGTTTATATCATTTCTATCAAGCGGTTTAAAGTCTTCTGTTATTGTCTGCCAACGTAAAGCAGGCCTATCTCTTTATCTATCCCAATATCATTTAATTCAGTAGAGAAAAGGGAATAAACTTACTTATTCAGCTGCAGCTTATCTCCAGTGGAACAAAGCTTAAAGTGGTTGTCCATTACTAGGACAACCCCTTCTCATTCCTCATGTTTTCCTCTATTAAAATAAGAAAAATTATACTCACTGTCAGCATGGTTCTACCAGTGCTGGCATACGTGTTCCTGGGGCTTACAGGAGGTTGTTATATCACACAAGCTTCGCACCTAATAACCACTAGCTTCCCTCTCTCCATCTTCTGATGCATAAGCAATTAACAGGAAGTGAGTTGCCTGCCGCTGTCGCGGGCGGGGAGGACGCCGCTGCTGCACTCGCTAACGCTCGGGTCCGGCGCTGCTGCTGCTCGGTGGCTCGAGCGGTGGGCCGGATCCGGGGACTCGAGCGGCGCTCCTCGCCCGTGAGTGAAAAGGGTGGTTGGTTTGGGGGATTTAGTCCGTGACGCCACCCACGGGTTGTGGTGAAAATGGGCACCACCGCTGCTGGTGACGGAGATCCCGGGAGCGATGGTAGGGAGCAGCTGGGATGTTGTTTTCCCCCTCCGTGGGTAGGGGTCGGTGGTCCCGGGGCCCGGTGTTGTGACGGTGAGGCAGATTTGGTGAGGTGCAGGGTTGCAGGGACAGCGCGGCACGGTGCCGGATGGGACGGGTGTACTCACTCAGTATAAGATGCACAAAGTCCTCGGTAAACCAAACGGCTGGATGGACGGGTCCCGCAGCCGGCTGCAGTGTCTCTCCCCGGACAGATTATGACGGCTGTCTTTCCCTGCACCTTTGTGTACTGTTTGACTACGATGGGTCCCCAACGGTAGTCCGCTCCCCAGTGTATGGATGCCGGAAGAGCCCGTTTGCCCACAGGCGCTGGCCCTTGGGTCTCTAGCCTTAGGCAGTAGCTGTATACCCTCACGGTGCGGACGGTTGCCTTCTAACGGGTCTTTGGCTGTTAGGAAACCCCTGGGGTTCCTGTCACACTTGGATTTGACTGTTGACGGCGACTCCAAGCCTAGTCGGGGTCCAATGGCCCTGCCTGTGTGTGCTGGCTTCACTTCGCTCCCCGGTCGGTACCGGCGGGCCACCGCCCGACCCCGGTCTTACGGTTCCGCGTTGATTCACCACTCCTGCAGACGGCCACCACCGTCTGCCAACCTTGTTGTCAGTGCCTGGGCCACAAACCCAGACACTCTCCACTTTACTCCGCTCACTTCAACCTCCTAAACTGCTGTGTCACTTTTCCAGCCTCCAGGCCTGTGAACTCCTCGGTGGGTGGGGCTAACCACTTGGCTCCGCCCCACCTGGTGTGGACATCAGACCCTGGAGGGAGGCAACAAGGGTTTTGTGTTTGGCTAATGTTACTGTCTAGTGGGGGTGGGGGGGTGTTTGTGTTACCTGTGATGACCTGGCTAGTCCAGGGCGCCGCATTCCCCCTTGGTGAAATGCAGACCGTCCGCGGGCTGCCCGTCCATCACCGGTTTTATTTAATTATTTATTTTTTTCAAAACTGTAAAACATAAATAACATGTCAACATATCAAACATAAGCATTTTTGTCTGGTCACTGCAAACGTTACACATAAAAACATTTTTAATAATGACGGACGGATGTCTTCCACTCTCCCACCCAAGCAACCTAGCCCTGATGCTGCCCCCAAGAAGTGGGCAGCACCCCTTGACCCCAGTCCAGGTTCAGGCTGCCCGAGCGGGAACGGGTACGGTAACTCGCACCCGACTGTCACTTCAGGGGACCCCACATCCAGGGGGACCTCTGACCCCCGGAGGATGGCCACCGGTCCTGGTGGTGGCAGGGCCCCAGCCTGCTCTGCTGCGGGCCCTTTCTCCAATCTGCCTCTCCAGAGGCGGCAACGGTATCCATCCCACAACACTATTTACAAACCCACCAGTTCGTGGGTGGCCTGCCAGTTCTCGACCGTGTTCATGAGCAGTTTCTCATGTGGGTGGTAAAAACACACAGAGTCCCTCCGGGGACAACTTGCTGGCAACGGCCGGGATAATCACGTAGATAATCAGATGATCTTTCGGATGATTATTGTCATTCACTCACATATTTACACAATCAGCAGGTTGCACCCCTAAATGTCGGTTTCCCTATACCTAAGCGGGGGCCTACCTAGGTTGGAGCGTGTGGACCTTCGGGGCCCAATGTCAGTAGTTACAGGCGAGGGGACAGAGGAGACAACCTGTTCCTCTTCCCGTATATCGTGTGGGGCAGGCGGAGACCCAAGGGGACTGGGTATAGGTGCAGCCCTGGGCACTGGTTCATTGGCGGTTACTTCCATTTCCTTTTCCTCCACGGGTTGTGGGAACATTATTACCAGAATAATTACCGCGCCATTCTGCGTAGGCCAGTCCACTGGGAAATCCCCCATTATTGTGTGGATCACCTATTTTTCTTTCTCCCCGGTTGGTCTGGGGGCCGGAACTTCGGCTGCCACCTTCAATGGAGGTGGGCACCTCTTCAGGTGGTCCCTGGAAACTGTGGCCGAAGTCTTCCCCTGGTCACGACTGATCTGGTAGGCCTTCTCATTCTCCCATTCAGTGGGCTGTACGACATACAGGGTTTTCTCCCACTGGTCATCAAGCTTATGGGTTCTTCTTTTCCGTTTTAGTACTACATCCCCAGGTTTAAAGGGACCAGCTGGAGCCCACTTGTTGAAGTACTTTTCTTGCTGTTCCCGGCTTCGACACAGGTTCCTTTCTACGTACTCCTGGACCTGTCGGTACTGCGCTCTCCGCCGAGTGTCCTTCCCAGCAGTCGAAGGGAGGGCCTCTGGAGCTTCCAAGTCCATTTCTAGGTCCACCGGCAACCGGCCCGGCCGGGCTCTCATCAAATACGCTGGTGTACATTTGGTAGAGCTAGAGGGAATGTTATTGTACATGTCGACCAGGTCAGGCAGCTTTTCTGGCCACAGGTTCCGCTCTTCTAACGGTAGCATCTTATGGAGACCCAGGACCAGATGGTTCATCTTCTCACACATGCCATTAGTCTGGGCATGGTAAGGCATGGTCCGAATCTTCTTGCAGCTGTATAACTGGCAGAATACTTGAAACACCTCCGCTTCAAAAGCCGGACCCCGATCGGTAAGCACCCTCTCCGGGTACCCGTGCGGTCGGCAAAAATAGGCCTGAAATGCTCTAGCGGCGGTACAGCCGGTCAGGTCCTTGACTGGGACAACCACCATGAATCTCGAATAGTGGTCTACGATGGTCAGGGCGTAGGTGTACCCACTTCGGCTAGGGTAAGTTTGACATGGTCCAGGGCGACCAATTCCAGCGGTTGATGGGTGATGATTGGGCATAGAGGGGCCTTCTGGCTGGCCTCGTCCCTTCTTCTCAGTGCACAGGGACCACACTCTCGGCACCAGGCCTCCACAGACTCCCGCATCCCACTCCAATAGAACGGCTCCCTCAACAGCATTTCCAGCTTCTTCCACCCAAAGTGCCCGACACTGTCATGGTAAGCCCGTAGAACTGTGGGCACACTAGCCTGAGGAACCACCAGCTGACGAACCTTCTCATGAGTCTTCGGGTTGAACAGTTCCCGATACAGTTTCCCCTGGTCCAGATGCAGCCGGGCTCGTTCTTTCCACAGCCATTGGGCCTCGGGAGGAGCAGCAGGGTCCATTCTAGCAGAACCTTGTTCAATCATGGTCTTGACCACTTGGACGGCAGGCGCTTGGTCTTGGGCTTCTTGCCATCACTGACTGGGCAGCGGGTCCAGGTTCGCCTGTTGCTGTTTGACATGCAACTTCTCGACCAGTGGCCGGTGAAATGCGGGCAACTCGATTTCTTCGAGATCATCGCCTTCCGACCCCTCATCCGGTAGGTGGGGCATCCGGGATAGCGCGTCCGCGTTGGTGTTCTTGCGGCCAGCTCGGTACTTGATTGTGAAGTCATAATTAGACAGCCTGGCCACCCACCGCTGCTCCAACGCGCCCAGCTTGGCCGTGTCCAGATGGGTTAACAGATTATTGTCCGTATAGGCTGTGAACTTAGCTGCTGCGAGGTAATGGCAGAATCGCTCGGTAATGGCCCACACCAGGGCTAGGAACTCAAGCTTGAAGGAGCTGTAATTCTCAGGGTTCCTTTACGTGGGCCGGAGTTTTCTGCTGGCGTAGGCGATCACTTTTTCCCTTCCGTTCTGGACCTGGGACAGGACTGCTCCCAAGCCTACATTACTGGCATCGGTGTAGAGGATGAACGGGAGACTGTAGTCGGGGTACGCCAGGATTTCTTCCCCAGTCAAGGCCGTCTTCAGCTGGCGGAAGGACTCTTCATGCTTTTCTTCCCACGCCAACGGGGTTCCAGGGGACCTGCCACCCTTGGTCTGTCCCACGAGGAGGTCTTGCATGGGGGCGGCCATCTTTGTGTATCCCTTAATGAAGCGGCGATAGTAGTCCACCAGGCCCAGGAACTGTCTCACCTCTCTCACCGTGGTCGGCCTTGGCCAGTCTTGAATGGCAGTGAACTTTTCGGGATCTGGGGCGACGCCTTCCGTGCCCACCACATGTCACAGGTACTGCACCCTGGGTTTCAGTAGGTGGCACTTAGAGGGCTTCAATTTCATCCCATATTTGGCTAGGGACGTGAACACTTCAGCCAGATGTTCCAGATGGGCCTCGTACGTCTGGGAATACATGATCACATCGTCCAGGTACAGTAGGACCGTTTCAAAATTGAGATGTCCCAGGCAGCACTCCATGAGCCGTTGGAAGGTTCCAGGGGCATTGCACAGCCCGAACGGCATGCTGTTAAACTCGCAGAGTCCCATGGGAGTGGCGAATGCCGTCTTCTCACGGTCCTCTGGTGCGACCGCTACCTGCCAGTACCTGCTTCAGCGTACGGAGAGCTGTTTGCAGAAGCAAGGCATAGTCTCTTATATTGTCCGCAGGCCGCTGTCGACACTGATAAAACTGCATCCACAGTCTCAAATGCGGGTCTCAAAAGCGATTTGTAGCTTCTCGAAAATGGTAGTCACTGAGGCCCGGTCTGCGTCGGTCCAGGTCTCCGTCTCCTGCTCAGCCGCGCCGGTTAGCTGCCCTAGCACCACCGCTGCCCGTTGCCTATCAGTCAAGGGATATAAATCGAGGACCGGGCTAATCTTTTTCTGGAACACCTGCAGAGCATCAGGTTTCCCATCGTACTGCGGTAGCCAGGTAGCACCGGGCACATAGGGCAGGGAGAACGGCATCACCTGGGCGACCGCTGGGCCCGCGGCCTCCCCCGCTCCTGTGGCCGGAGCGTGGGCTATCCCGTTTCCATCTACGGGTGTGGCAGCGGCTGCGACCACCACTCCTCCGGCAGCTCCGTTGGGCGCAGACATCTTCTTCCCGTCCCCCCTTGGTTCTCTTCAGCACTTTCGCTTGTTGGGGGCGGGGCTTCGCTTTCGCGCCTTCCCTGCTCAGAGAAGACACTCGAGCAGGAGATTTTCGCACCCAAGATGGCGGCACTTCAAATTTTTCAGCCGGACGCCGCCGGAGGAGATCACAAGGCGCACTTCTACTGGTAAGTAGATGGGTTAGATCCTGTTCGTGACACCAAGTTGTCGCGGGCGGGGAGGATGCCGCTGCTGCGGTCGCTAACACTCGGGTCCAGCGCTGCTGCGGCTGCTGCTTGGTGGCTCAAGCGGTGGGCCAGATCCGGGGACTTGAGCGCCGCTCCTCGCCCATGAGTGAAAAGGGTGGTTGGTTTGGGGGATTTAGTCTGTGACGCCACCCACAGGTTGTGGTGAAGATGGGCCCCACCGCTGCTGGTGACGGGGATCCCGGGAGCGATGGTAGGGAGCAGCTGGGATGTTGTTTTCCCCCTCCGTGGGTAGGGGTCGGTGGTCCCGGTGCCCGGTGGTGTGACGGGGAAGCAGGGTTGGTGAGGTGCAGGGTTGCAGGGACAGCGCGGCACGGTGCCGAATGGCACAGGTGTACTCACTCAGTAAAAGATGCACAAAGTCCTCGGTAAACCAAACGGCTGGATGGACGGGTCCCGCAGCCGGCTGCAGTGTCATTCCCCGGACAGGTGATGGCGGCTGTCTTTCCCTGCACCTTTGTGTACTGTTTGACTACGATGGGTCCCCAACGGTAGTCCGCTCCCCGGTGTATGGATGCCGGAGGAGCCCGTTTGCCCGCAGGTGCTCGCCCTTGGGTCTCTAGCTTTAGGCAGTAGCTGTATACCCTCATGGTGCAGACGGTTGCCTTCTAACGGGTCTTTGGCTGTTAGGAAACCCCTGGGGTCCGATGGCCCTGCCTGTGTGTGCTGGCTTTACTTCGCTCCCCGGTCGGTACCGACGGGCCACCGCCGACCCCGGTCCTACGGTTCTGCGTTGATTCACCACTCCTGCAGACGGCCACCACCGTCTGCCAACCTTGTTGTCAGTGCCTGGGCCACAAACCCAGACACTCTCCACTTTACTCCTCTCACTTCAACCTCCTAAACTGTTGTGTCACTTTTCCCGCCTCCAGGCCTGTAAACTCATCGGTGGGTGGGGCCAACCGCTTGGCTCCACCCCACCTGGTGTGGACATCAGACCCTGGAGGGAGGCAACAAGGGTTTTGTGTTTAGCTAATGTTACTTTCTAGTGGGGGTGGGGGTGTGTGTGTGTTACCTGTGACGACCTGGCTAGTCCAGGGCGCCACACCGCAGATTTCACTTCCTGTTAATTACTTGCATATCTGAAGGCGGTTAGAGACAAGCCACTGGAGATTGAGCAAGGGGCTCGAGTGATATCACAACCTCATGTAAGCCTTGGGAATGCTAATGTCTGCACTGCTGGTGTGGAGTTCATGAGGAATTAGAAGGGGTTGTCTTAAGGTACCGTCACACTTAGCGACGCTCCAGCGATCCCACCAGCGATGTGACCTGGCAGGGATCGCTGGAGCGTCGCTACATGGTCGCTGGTGAGCTGTCAAACAGGCAGAGCTCCACAGCGATCAGAGATCAGCCACAGGCCACCAGCGACCCGTGTAACGACACTGTGCTTCATAACCATGGTACACATCGGGTTACGAAGCAAAGCGCTTTGTTTATAGTTACCCCGTCTGTACCTTGGCTACGTGTGCAGGGAGCAGGGAGCCGGCTTCTAGAAGCTGCGGACGCTGGTAACCAAGGTAAATATCGGGTAACCAAGCAAAGGTTGGTTACCCAATGTGTACCTTGGTTACCAGTGTCCGCAGAAGCCGCCTCCCTGCTCCTTGCACATTCAGATCGTTGCTCTCTCGCTGTCAAACACAGCAATGTATGCTTCACAGCGGGAGAGCAATGACCAAAAAATGGTTCAGGACATTCATCAACGACCGGCGACCTCACAGCAGGGGCCAGGTCGTTGCTGGATGTCACACACAGCGACATCGCTAGCAAGATCACTGTTGCATCACAAAAACTGTGTCTCAGCAGCGATGTCGCTAGCGATATCGCTTAGTGAGACGTGGCCTTTAGTAGTGGACAACCCTTTAAGGCATGCAAAGTCAATATATGACATCTGCTACCTGGGAGTAAATTCTCATGTCTATACTTCAACGGAGTCCGTCAAAATTCTTAGGTTTGGAAAAACATTTATCTGTTTTGTATGGCCAATTTTGAAGCATAAACAATATGAATAGAAGCTGTACCATTCTAACACAATCATTAATTTTACACCTGACTAGCAAACTGTCCAGTTCGATGACACATTTTTAAATGTAATCCTAGGAGACCTTTTTACTGAAACAGTGAAACATATAACTTAATGAGCTCCACTGTTTCAACTCATTGCTATGGATTTCTAATTAAAGTCTACTTGTGATATACTAGTTAGCAAATTACACTGACGAGCAAAAGGGTAACAATGCTTGGAACTTTTTACTTTCAGGCTCCATATCTCACTGTTCACTACAGTTTCAAACGTGAGACTAGTTTATTTTATAGACAATCATCTTGACTATCTCATGCATAAATTTGACTTAAGCATATGATTAGTTGTGTAGATTCTCGTCATGTTACTGCATTGTTACTGCTTTGCTCCTAAAGATCTAAATTTAATTTTTTATTAGTATTTTGTAATCCATCTTTGGCTTTCCACACTGCCTGGGAATGCTCTCAATCATATTCAAGCATGTCTCAACTGAAATTTGATCCCAGGTCTCTACTACATATTCCCAATGTTGGTACATACTGGTCAACTCACTTGGGTATGTGTGACGCCCTGGACCCCAGGGGTCACAGGTCACAACACTCACCACATACACCCCCACACTAGAAAGGTACCACCAGTCAACCACAAAGACCTGATTGCCTCCCTCAGTGTTAAACAGGCACACCAGGTGGGCGGAGTCAGGTGGAAAGACACGCCCCCCGAGGAGTCTGCTGGCCTGAGGTAGGAAAACAGTAAACAGTCCAGTTCAGTACAGTGAAGTGGAGAGTAGTGGAGTACAGTTCTGCTTGGGGCCTGGTCTGGAGCCTAGGACCCCAGATCAGTCATGCAGGCAGACGGTAGTGACCGCCTGCAGGAGACTGGGAATACGACCAGCGGAACCGTAAGGGACCGGGACAGGGTAGTGGCCCGCCGGAACCGAACCGGGGAGCTAACAGGATACCGGAGCACCAGGCAGGGTACTCAGACCCCGAACTAGGCTATACGCCACCACCATAGTCAAATTAACTGATTGCGGTCTGGACCTCAGGGGTTCATTCCCACCAAAGTCCCGATTGAAGGCAATAGCCCAACCAGTCCGGATAGCAGCCACCGCCAGAGGCCAGAGATCCAAGGGCCAGCGTTTGCGGGCAAAAGGGGCTCCTACGACACATATGCGCCGGGGAGCAGACTACCAGTGCCCAGGCACAGTGGTCACACTACAAACATAGGTGCAGGAGAAAGGCGGACATTGCCAACCCGACTAGGAAGCTGCAGCCGGCTGCAGGCCCTGTTCATACCTTCGTTTGGTTTACCAGTGACTCTGTGTGGTTTAATCGTGAGTACACCAGTGCCATCCGGCACCGCGCCGTATCGCAGCCCTGCGCCCTGCACCCCGGCCCACGCACAACCGGGCCCCGGGACCAACATCCCCTACCCACTGAGGGGTCAACACCTAACTGCGCCATTACACCGCTCCCGGGAGTCCCCGCAGTTTCACCGCAGCGGTGGTGTCCACCATCACCACAACCCGTAGGTGGCGTCATGAACAATCACCCCAAAACCCAAACATCCGCATTCTTCCCGCGCGTAGCGCCAAACACCCTTCCAGAGCGACGTGACCCCCGGGTCCGGAGGCG
The DNA here is from genome assembly GCF_048569485.1 of Anomaloglossus baeobatrachus. NCBI lineage: Eukaryota > Metazoa > Chordata > Amphibia > Anura > Aromobatidae > Anomaloglossus > Anomaloglossus baeobatrachus. The sequence goes on from NC_134356.1 coordinate 364,057,393, forward strand.
CTCGAGCCACCGACACACGCGAGCTCGGACCCGAGCGGCTCGGCGGTCGCAGCCGAGGCCGCGGGGCGGTACATATGTATACAGCTTTTTCTTCCACTCTACCCACAAGTGTTCAATTGGATTGTGGTCTGGGGACTGTGGAGGCCAATCTAGCACCTTTACTTCATTGTCAATGAACCATTTCTTTGCCAATCTTGACATATACTTCAGGTCATTGTCCTGCTGGAACAGTATGCTGTCCTTTTAATACTCATAGTACTTGAGTGTATGAAGTAACTTGTCTTGTAGGTTATTCACATATAGCTCTGCATTGAGACCAATATTGATCCTGGTCAAGTATCCAATGCCTTTGGATATGAAACAACCACATATTATCAGACTTCCTCCACTGAACTTGACAGTTCCTTAAATTTTCAGATCCGTTAGCCCCTTTTTCCCTGGTTTCTTCCAGATCCATTTGCACCCATCAAAGCCTACTCTATTGACTTTCATCTCATCACTTCAAGTCACCTGTTTCCATGATTTACTAGTTATCTCATGTGTTCCTATGCTTACCTATGCCCTGTATATCAATATACTTATTTATCCTGATTGTATGCTGTTAATCACCTAATATGCATCACATTACATGGATACAGTCCAGTGGTTAGACATAATACAATATTGTTATTATTCTCATATCGCAGTAATTGTCATGTATGATCTCTGTCATGTTAATTTTTACCCACGATGGATATCTTTATGTTTATAACTATGAGTAGGATCAAAATATCTATATGTTAGAAAGTTATTCATTTTTGTTTATATACTTCTTGGTACACATTCTATACAGATACCCTTGAAAAAGGCAATTGATAGCTAAAATGTTGAGACATTATCTGTCATCTTTTTGCCAGTACATAAAATAAAAATACTTTACTCTTGTAAAACTATTCAAGTGTTATACTTCCAGTGCCAAAGGTTGCTATATACTCTACTCTACAATATTCCTTCTGAACACAGAGCTTTTCTTCAGAGTGCTAACCTTTATACCTTTTCTATTAGTTGGTGCTGTCATGGGGTGTAAGGGTATAACAGGGGACTGAGGCTCCTAATCTGGCCCTCAGGCTAGAGAGCCCTAGCTGTCCCTGATCCCAGAGATACCTTTGATGGTGAAGATGTCTGGGCCGCCTTCCCTGCCTTGCACCTATACAGCACTGATCGAATACCCCCTCTTTCCCATCCTCAGGGGAAGGCCGGGACAGGAGTGGTTGAACCCACAGATAAGAACATATGTACAAAAGGGGGAAACCAAAATTCTATCACACAGCTAGTACACATGGAGCTATAAGACAATACATGATAAGGGGGAAATAAAGAGCAGGGATGAAATAATCAGACAATGAGAGGATTTTCACAGCAAACCAAGCAGCAGAGAGTAAATCAGCAGCAACTGGAACACAACATCACAGGGACCAGATTACTAAAAGCTATAGTCGGCATGGGAAGACAAATTCCTCTATCTTAAAAAGGTGGGGAGTAACTGTGATAGGTCTCCTGCAACATTTGATCCAAAAGGTAAATTAACTCCGGCTAGCCCGATGACCAATGAGCTTACAGCTGGTCAACCACCGAGCCTGCCTATACAATTGAGAAGCACCAGAGAAAGCACAGTGAGGGGTTTCAGAGTATGTAGTCTGCACAGCATCTAATGTCGCCATGACATCCAGCAAGTTTAGAGCCAAACTCCATGTCACAGGTGCAATCAGACTGCTGTACTTACCAGCTATTACTACAAAATGAAATATTCACACCTTCCCCATTCCACCCCTTTGTGGCAGCCTCAGTGACTCAGTCAGACTGCTGTATTCCTGGCCCAATGATCGCATCGCAATCCTCGGACTGGCAGGTGACTCTATTGACCTGAGCATGACTACTGTATAGAAATATATATGAGACAAATGCCCCAACTAGCCATATTAATAGTTTACAGTAGTGGTACCATAGTAATGGAAAACCAGCAACCAGCAGTGTGGACATAATAAACTCCAAGATACATCAAAAACAACAGGAGAAACAGGAGCATGCTGTGCCAAAAACAAGAATAATTTTAATTAGACAAAGACAGTGGTAAAATAAACACTTAGGTTAAAAATGCAACAGGTGTGGCCGGAAGATAAATTATAGGTATAACACAGCTCCAACAGGGCACAAGGTGAATATAGACAGTCTACTAACAAAAGCAAAGTGCTCATTATATACCAAGCCTATAAGGACAATGGCAGGCAGAAATCAAAGCACCATATGTTCGCCCATAAACAGACAAGAAATCAAAAGTACATACGCATTGTAATAGAAGTCAAAATAAATGGAATGCTGCCATCACTGGATCAGAGACCCCAACGTACATTTTGCATTAGATTTGAACAGTCACCACCGTGGCCATCACTTCATCAGGGGTAAATAGAAGTAGAAATACATGCTGTCACACTCAGGTCAGGAGATCCTCCGGCCAGTCTGAAGATTGCGCTGAGATCATTGGGCAAGGAATACAGCAGTCTTGCTGAATCACTGATACAAGCACAAAGGGATGGAAAAATGGACAGGAAAGGGGGTGAATATTCATTTTGTATTGACAGTGGGCACGCAACTATAAATGTACAGTAATAAAAGTTGCAAATACTAAAAGAGCTGCACAAGCCCTATTTCAGGATACTATTAGTATGGTGAGCTACTACTTGGGCTTATTTTTGGAGTACGGCTTATATTATAAGCATACGCCAAAAAAAGGCTGAAAAATCCTGCTAGGGCTTACTTTCGGGGTAGATCTTATTTTCGGCGAAGCAAGGTACTTATGACAACTTTTATGCAGGCTTACAATAAAATTACGTTTTTATTATTTCATCATTATTGCATTATTAGTAGTTATTCTATTACATCATCTATTTAGACTACACTGTGTGCAGAATTATTAGGCAAGTTGTATTTTTGTGGATTTTTTTATTATTGATCAACAACTATGTTCTCAATCAACCCAAAAGACTCATAAATATCAAAGCTTAAAATGTTTAGAAGTTGGAGTGTTTTTTTTTAGATTAGCTATCTTAGGAGGAAATCTGTTTGTCCAGGTAACTATTACTGTGCAGAATTATTAGGCAACTTAATAAAAACCAAATATATTCCCATCTCACTTGTTTATTTTCACAAGGTAAACCAATATAACTGCGCAAAATTTAGAAATAAACATTTCTGACATGCAAAAACAAAACCCCCAAAAAGTAGTACCCATTATAGCCACCTTTCTTTATGATGACACTCAACAGCCTACCATCCATAGATTCTGTCAGTTGCTTGATCTGTTTACGATCAACATTGCGTGCAGCAGCCACCACAGCCTCCCAGACACTGTTCCGAGAGGTGTACTGTTTTCTCTCCCTGCAGATCTTACATTTTATGAGGGGCCACAGGTTCACTATGGGGTTCAGATCAGGTGAACAAGGGGGCCATGTCATTATTTTTTCATCCTTTAGACCTTTACTGGCCAGCCACGCTATGGAGTAGTTGGATGCTTGTGATGGAGCATTGTCCTGCATGAAAATCATGTTTTTCTTGAACGATACCGACTTCTTCCTGTACCACTGCTTGAAGAAGTTGTCTTCCAGAAACTGGCAGTAGGTCTGGGAGTTGAGCTTTACTCCATCCTGAACCCGAAAAGGTCCCACAAGTTCATCTTTGATGATACCAGCCGATACCAGTACCCCACCTCCACCTTGCTGGCATCTGAGTCGGAGTGGAGCTCTCTGCCCTTTACTGATCCAGCCTCTGGCCCATCCATCTGGCCCATCAAGAGTCACTCTCAATTTATCAGTCCATAAAACCTTTGAAAAATCAGTCTTCAGATATTTCTTGGCTAAAGCTGGTGTCACACATAACGACAACGACATCGCTGTTACGTCACCATTTTCTGTGACGTAACAGCGACCTTGTAAGTCGCTGTTATGATCGCTGCTTAGCTGTCAAACACAGCAACGCAGCAGCGATCATAACGTCGCTACATGTGCAGAGAGCAGGGAGCCGCGCACACTGCTTAGCGCTGGCTCCTTGCTCTCCTAGCTACAGTACACATCGGGTTAATTAACCCGATGTGTACTGCAGCTACATGTGCACAGAGCAGGAGCTGGCACTAGCAGCAAGAGCGGCGGAGGCTGGTAACGAAGGTAAATATCGGGTAATCAGGGAAAGGTCTTCCCTTGGTTACCCGATGTTTACAGTGGTTACAGCTTTCCGCAGCTGCCAGACGCCGGCTCCTGCTCCCTGCTCGCTTCATTTCGTCGCTCTCTCGCTGTCACACACAGCGATGTGTGCGTCACAGCGGGAGAGCGACGACGAAAAAATGAAGCAGGACATTCAGCAATGAGCAAGGACCTCACAGCAGGGGCCAGCTCGTTGCTGGATGTCACACACAGCGACAGCGACGGGACGTCGCTGCAACGTCACAGAAAATGGTGACATAGCAGCGACGTCGTTGTCGTCATCGCTGTGTGTGACACCACCTTTAGTCTTGACAATGTATCTTATGTTTTTTGTTCAGAGGTGGCCGTTTTTCAGCTTTTCTTACCTCGGCCATGTCCGTGAGTATGGCACACCTTGCGCTTTTTGATACTGTAGTAACGTTGCAGCTCTGAAATATGGCCAAACTGGTGACAAATGGTATCTTGGCAGCCTCATTCTTGATTTTCCTCAATTCATGGGCAGTTATTTTGCGCCTTTTTTGCCCAACACACTTCTTGCAACCCTGTTGGCTATTTGCCTTGAAATGCTTGATTTTTCGGTGATCACGCTTCAAATATTTGGCAATTTCAAGACTGCTGCATCCCTCTGAAAGACATCTCACAATTTTGGACTTTTCAAAGCCCGTCATTTTGCCAAAGGAAAGGAAGTTGCCTAATAATTAAGCACACCTTATATAGGGTGTTGATGTCATTACACCCTACCCCTCCTCATTACAGAGATGCACATCACCTAATTTACTTAATTGGTAGTTGGCTCTCAAGCCTATACAGCTTGGAGTAGGACAACATGTATAAAAATTATCCTGTGATCAAAATACTGATTTGCCTAATAATTCTGCACACAGTGTGCTGAGCCTTCAGTATTTTAGTGTGACCAATCAAAAATCGCCAACTCAGCTCCAATGACATAATCCTTATCACATTTGCATTACCTACTTTTATAAATGCTATGCGTAAGTTTAAACACATTAAATTGCCGTAATTATACTGGTAGATACCGTCAAAGCAATGTATCTGAAACTGGCCACTCTTTATCTTATACCAAAGATATACACAAGAATATATCTAACCCCCCAGGTAGGCCCATCGTATCTGGTAAGTTGGGGTCTTTGTGAGATCATATGTTCAATCATAGATTTTTATTTGAAACCTTTGGTAATGGAGTTGCCATCCTATATTAGAGACACAACATCGGTCCTATGAAAATTAGACAATTTGCAACTGTAAGATAATATGGTACTGGTCACGGCCGATGTGAAGTCTCTATATAGTTCTATTAAACATCAAGATGTCATCAGGGCTGCTGCATTTTTTCTGAATAACAGCAATTTGGAGAAACCCTTGATTAAACTCATACTCACCCTTCTGTAATTTATTTTAACACACAATTTGTTCACTTTTGATCAGAAAATTTACATTCAGACACAAGGGACAGCTATGGGGGCATTGTGTGCCCCCTCATATGTCAATTTACTGTATTCATGGGGGCATGGGAAAGGGAAATTTTCTTAAACAACGATATTCCGGGCATTAATAATGTTCACAATTGGATGCGCTTTGGGATTGACCAATTTTAGATTCATATGTATAATATAGAAAGGATAAATCCTATATATAAATTTGCGCTGAACCACAACAATGTAAACTTGGAAAAAAAAATAGTATTTTATTTCATTTTATTTTGTTCTCCACTCACACTAAAAAACAGGGGGTTTCACACAAACTCTATTATAAAATACCACAAGTCAATAAAGCATATGGAGCCTCGGCCGACGGCTACCATCTGCTAATATAGATTACAAAAATACAAGTGCTTGTATACAATTTGGAATTGTGATAAAGTTACTAAATAAATAAAAATATTAGATTATTAAATAAAAACCTCAGGGAAGGTTTTCTAATAGTTCACAATGTGCACAAAACAAATCTCCGTTTTAAGGATAGATGACTTCTGTGCTACAATAACATAAGATCTTCAAATATTGCTTTAATACGTGCAGTCCACAAAAGCCGCAATTGCCTTTATCAGGATTATTATTGTCAGCACATCTAGCGTATTACCGCTCAATATTTCCAAGAATGTAGCAATTTAGCAGATAGTTGTAGTCTCTGCGCTACAGGTTTCTCGGTACCTTGATACAAAGTCTCCAGCAAAATAAAACAGGCTGTCTTTTCGCTGTGAGTTTTTACATGTACCTGAGTATAGGGTTTAAGCATGAACACAGCAGGTTTTTCCCTTGTGCAGGCTCCTGGATTCCTGGAGAGAAAATACCGCCTGAGCGCTTTTTAGAAGTACCTGATCACAGGATTTTCAACGCAGATATAACAAATTCCTCCCCTGTGTAGGTGCCTGATTTCCTGAAACGAAGATACCGCCAAGGCTTTTGAATTGCGGCAGAGCTCCTAGGTGCAGGATCATTCCAGATTCCAGAGGATTAGCTAGGGCGTTAACCCCTTTCAGCAGATTTGAGATCCAGAAACTTGATTAGACTCGAACCGACTGTTCCGCCGTGAAAAGAAAATAGGTGCACTGAACTTGATCCGACGCGTGTTTCGGGGGCGTTACCGGTCCCCTTCCTCAAGGATAGCCCAACCACCAGCTGAGACCCTATTTATACTATAGCTCATTGCAATAACATTAGAACAAACTACAGAGAAAAAAAAATGGTATGAAGACACGTTTTACTAATTGGCTATTTGCAAGCCAAATCTAACACCCTCAATTTAATATAATATATTTGTATTTGACCAAATTTTAGAACTCCATATATTGCTGATTTCTCTTAACAACAACAACAACCAAAACAATAAATTAACCTATAAATTTAGCCCTAAAATTGTGTTTCTGGACATCCTAATTGACACTTTACCTAAAGGGAAATTGCGCAATTCTAGGGTGCCGACCTCCGCAGGATAGGTAGGGGGGAGTGACAGGGTGTTTGCCCACTCCCCATGCGGCACTCCGGCACTGATTTGTGTATATATGCATATGTGTGTATTGTCCTCTGGGATACGTGTTTTAATCTTTAATAATAAAATTTGAAAATTTTAAGGGTTTTTTCTCACGGTTTTCAATATATGATCCCTTAATAATCATCTATAACGGTTTTTTCTTGAGTTAAGTGATATTATGGCTGGTTTTCTCACTGGATCCATGAATGTCAACAATTGGTTGGATGATGCTAGGGAAGCGTTTTCTGAATTGTCTGTAAGTAACAGCTCCTCGACAGGCCCCTCTCTTAGGAACATATTTTCCGACTTAACCACCGCATATAAAGAGAACATCAAATCTTGGTGGGAAGTCCAGTCTTTGGACAATTATATTAAACAGAGGATTGTCCCTAGAGGACTCCGGATCACGGTTGTACCGGAAATTAGGTCCAGGTCTACAGCCTTGTTAGCCAAGTGGGAGGAAGAATCAGTATCATCATCATTACGGTTTATGGGTATTTTGTTAGAGGAAGAGAAACTTACGCTCGAAAGATCCTCTAGTGCCTTACAGAAATTAATCGAGGAGGCTTTAAAATTTAAAACAGACCCTGAATTTGCTAGTAGAGAGACTGCTCTCCAAGCAACAATAGAAAAATATCGATTGAGCATAAAAGATCGTAAACATAAGAGGTTTATCAGAGACTTGTTTGAATTTAGGGATAAACAGGCGTATGCCTTCCTAACAAAAGAACCACAACCGAGTGAGGTCTCCTCCACTGATCCAGAATCTTCAGACACTGAGTCCAGGAGGGTCAGAAACAGAGGTTTCTCTAGGAAGAGATGGAGGGGAAATACGAACAGAGGAGGGAGACAATTAACACCCAGAGATGTCCCCTCTGGACCATCAGCATCTTCCTCATCATGTGGTTTGCCCTCAGTTATGACAACTCCCTCTTTTTTAGAAATGAGAGATCTGGGGCCATACGACCTCAGACAGAGAGCCCCTCTACCAAACAGAAAGTGAGAGTAGATCCTAAAGATCTGAGGATCATTAATCTCTCAACATACACCCCGACAGACCTTGAAATGTCGGTTTTGTACACAGGCCTTTCTTTTGTCCCCACTGTTAAATTCGATGCCTTCACGTGGGTGAAAGACATTAATTTGTTTATAAGAAAACTAAAATGGAAAAAGTTTTTTGCCAATAACGATCGGACTAAGTGCACACAATTAGGGATACCCATAGACTTGATGTCGGACTTCAATGTCTTAATGAGTCTGGAGGAAGAGAGTAGTAGGCCTGAGGGGGAGGGACCCTTTTCAGGTTTAAAACTCAAGAGTAAGAGGATGCCTCCTGTTAGTGAATTTAACAGCACTGACATCTTCTGTAAGCTTGTCTGTGAGGATATAAAAAAAAAAAAAAAATCAACCCGAGGTCAGCACCAGCTAGACCAAACTTGACAAATGAACAAAGAATGGCCATCCAGAGTTTGGGTAATAATTCAGAAATAGTAATAAAGCCCTCCGATAAGGGGGGCAATATTGTTATTATGAATCAAAAGGAATACCTGATGATGTGTCAGGTTATTCTTTCGGATCGATCAACATACGAGATCCTGAAGTCGGACCCTACCCTATGTTATCTGAAAGATCTAAAAGGGATTCTTTGTGAGGCGAAAGTAAGAAAACTGATATCCTCAGAGGAATTTGACTTCTTACTACCCAAAACACCAATGGTGGCGACCTTTTACGCCCTACCGAAAATCCACAAGGGGATATCTCCAGTGAAGGGTCGTCCCATTGTGTCTGGGATTGAGGCACTCTCCCAGAACTGTAGTATTTACGTGGATGAGATTCTTCGTCCGTTTGTTGTATCATTACCATCATACCTGAGGGATACAATGGACTTGTTGAATAAAATTGAGGGCCTAGTGGTTGATTCAGATTCTCTACTAATGTCTATCGATGTAGAATCCTTATATAGTTGTATCCCTCATAACATTGGTTTAGAAGCAGTGGAGCACTATCTTAACTCCAGAGGTACCTTTATGTCTCAGCATAATGATTTTGTCTTACAAATGATCAGGTTCATCTTAACACACAACTATTTCATCTTCAATGCAAAGTATTACCACCAACTCAGGGGCACGGCAATGGGGAGCCCTTGTGCTCCCACATATGCAAACTTGCTCCTGGGTTGGTGGGAGGATACGGTTGTGTTTTTGGATGATGATGTGTGGGGTCCCCAGATTCAGTTCTGGGGACGCTACATAGACGATATTCTGGTGGTGTGGCGTGGATCAGCTGAGTCTTTTGTTGAATTTGTTAACCAGTTGAACGTCAATTATCTGGGGCTGAGGTTCACGTTTGAGATTGGGGGCGATAAACTCCCCTTCTTGGATGTCTTGATAACGAAAGAACAAGATGGTACCCTGAGTACCTCTATCTTCAGAAAACCAAATGCCACGAATAGTTTGTTGAATTGGGAAAGTCATCACCCGGTCAGTTTGAAAGCAGGGATTCCGAAGGGCCAGTTCCTGAGATTGAGGAGGAATTGCTCATCGGTCCCGGAATTTGAGAGGCAATCTATCCACCTCAAAAGGAGATTCAGGGAAAGGGGTTACCCTTTAAACATCATTGATAAGGCATATAAAAATGCTATTGAGAGGGATCGAAGGGACCTTTTGGCCACCTCCCCCAGAAATGATGATGGTCAGATCACACGGCTTATTGGGATGTATGATGATCAACATCCAAAGGTGATGTCCATTTTAAGGAGACATTGGGGCATCCTAAAAAGTGATCCTGACATTTGTGGAGACATAACGGCATACCCCTCGGTAACTTATAAGAGAGGAAAGACAATAAAGGATGAGGTGGTTCACAGCCTATATGTCCCCCCTAAGAGAAGTGGCACGTGGCTGGACAGGAGAGATGTGGGGACGTTCAGATGTGGGTCTTGTGTATATTGTAAACATGTTGTCCAATCCAAAGAGTTCTGTAGTGCAGTTACTGGACGATCTTATAAGAATCGCAATTTTGCGAATTGCAAAACAGAGGGAGTCATCTACCTCTGTACATGTACATGCCCGAAAGATTATGTGGGGAAGACCAGGAGACAATTCAAAATACGGATTGGAGAACATCTGGGTGATGTGAGAAACAAACGGGACAGACCCTTAGCCCGGCATATTAATATGTATCATGAGGGCGATCTGGGGTCTTTCTCGTTTAGGACAATTGAAGTAATTCCCCCATCAATTCGTATGGGAGATTGGGACAGAAAACTGCTTCAAAGGGAGACACGTTGGATTTTCTGGCTGGAGTCGATCAACCCTGGCGGTTTAAATGAACAACTAACCTTCTCTAGCTTTATTTGACTTCCTAGAGGCATTCGGTATATTAGGGGTATTAATCCCACTCTAGATATGTGGGAACTCATCTACATATATATACAGCCATCCTGTATAGGTCTGTTTTTGACTACGGGGTTTGCCTTTGATCTTGGACCTATTGTCCTTGGTTGCTTGAAGTGTATATTTGTGGGCATATTGGTCCACAATTTTATTCTTTTGATATCCCCTTTGGATTGTAAATGTAATAATAATGTATCTCTATAGGGCGTTCTTCCCTTTTGAATTGGCTAGCTTAGGTAAGGAGGATTGTGTGTACCATCTCCCTCCTGAGCCATAATAAGCCCATTAAGCGATAATGCCGAGTGCAGAAAACGTATGATTTATTAGTCATCTTTGTCATAATTAAGGGCTTATATTGGGTTACCATGGCGAACATATATAGCGGAGTTAATAGGGGACGGTACATTTGCACGCCGGTTCTATCATCTAGGCCATTTTCAAAGTGTGAATTATGTTTGTGGAGCGCATATTTGCGTTCCACGATCATGTACCTGTGAGATGACGTCACATTGAGTGACGTCCTGTGATGTACCGACGAGCCGCGGTGGAACGCATGATGCGTTCCACGTAAGCGTCACTTCCGCTTTAACAGACGCCACTTCCGGTGACGTCGCTAGGCGCCATTTTTAAAGAGCGCTCTGCTCCCACGTGTAGAGGCGGGGATTAGGACCGAGGCAGAGCGGCAGATTGTGGCCGTGTTTGCTGCGCCCGATTGTGGGAGCTCCTGAAGAACCCTGGCGGGACTGTATGCCAGGGGGAAACGCGTCGAGCAAGCGGTTTCCAATACTGTGCCTGCATCGAGACTCCCGGTGATTTCACTGAAGGATTGCTGGTGATCTGGCGATTAGTCCATATCTTCATTATAAGCTAAGTGCATGAGTACATTATCGTTACATGCTCTACAGTGAAACATCTGAAGTGGGATTTTGATCCACGAGACTGTCATTTGGCTATGCTTAGAGACTATAGATGTGTGTGCTGACGGGGGAGCCAACTGTATTGTTGTTGGCATACGGTTATCGGCCTGCTCACAGTGTGTTCTGGTGATCAATTATCACTATAGACATGAGTCCATTTATGTGCCATGATTGAGTGTGTAGGACAATAGATTTTTGTGCAGAGGGCTCTCTGAGTGTTATACCAATACAGCCACACTATGTCTTATGAAGGATTGCCTTTTTGAGGTGTCCTGTATTTAACTTGGTACCTCTTATAGCCATTTTTGGATAGTTAGCCTGTAGTGTCACACCCATATGTGTGTCATATGTCAATAGGGTTATCCCCAATATTTTAAGCATTTGCACCTTTTGATAATTTTTTGGCAGTGCAGCAATATCCATCCTAAGCACTCCCATACTCCCAGACTAGTTGCACTTTTATTCTAGTGCAGGGAGAGGAGGGCGAGCCGACGGTGAGCGGGGGCGCCATTGCGCAATTCTAGGGTGCCGACCTCCGCAGGATAGGTAGGGAGGAGTGACAGGGTGTTTGCCCACTCCCCATGCGGCACTGCGGCACTGATTTGTGTATATATGTATATGTGTGTATTGTCCTCTGGGATACGTGTTTTAATCTTTAATAATAAAATTTGAAAATGTTAAGGGTTTTTTCTCACGGTTTTCAATATATGATCCCTTAATAATCATCTATAACGGTTTTTTCTCTTAACAACAACAACAACCAAAACAATAAATTAACCTATAAATTTAGCCCTAAAATTGTGTTTCTGGACATCCTAATTGACACTTTACCTAAAGGAAAATTATCCACAATGGTCTACAGGGAAGATACAGCAACTAATACCATATTACATGCAAGTTCGTCCCACCTTCGAAGAACCATAAAAATTATCCCAATCGGACAGTTTCTAACAGTCAAGAGGATATGTTAAGATGAATTGCAATTCTTTCAACAGTCACAAGAATTGTCCCAACGACTATTGGAACAGGGGATACAGCAGAAGGTAGATCAGAAGGGCTAAGAAAACGTCAAGAAATTCATTGCCATATAACAGCATCTCCAAAAATAAGGAAGCACAGAACAATCAGGTTCACTTCATTACAGGATTCCATAACCAATGGCATTCAATGACCAAAGTTTTCAGAAAACATTGGAACTTCAAATTATCGGACCCCATTCTGAAGAAAGTATTACCAAAAACACCATCGATTGTTGCCAAAAAATACCCAAATGTGGGTGACAATCTGGTACACAGACATTATCAGACCCAAGTAGACAATGAAAGCAGAAGTAAATTGTTAGGGTTCTTTCCGTGCAGCCTTTGTAAGGCTTGTGCCAACACAGTTAAAACAACAACACTTTCTTAGCACGACGGCTCACGTATATTTGATATTCGGAAACATATTACTTTCTCCACAAAAGGAACAATTTACCATGATCAATGTCCATGCAAAAAATAAATGTGGGCCTAACAACATGAGAATTACAAATAAGGATATGAGAACATTGCCATGATATTGAAAAGGCCAAAACATGTAAAGATGACTCACAGTTAAAAACTCTACCCCAACATTTTAAAAAAGAGCAAAATTGCAATCCCCATTTCTTTAAATTTAGGGTTATTGACACAGTCGTATTAGGATTCAGGGGAGGAGATTTGGCTAAGGTATTGGCAAAGGTAGAAAGCCGATGGATATATAGATTAGGTATCTTAAGATCCAAGGGTCTGAATGACACCATGGGATTTGCAGCATTTTTTTAATATATACCGTAGTTATATAGAGAGGAATTTTATGGGTTGGGTGGGGGAATCTGCAAGGTTTTTAAGTTTTCAGAGAAAAACTTTCAGAGAATTGAAACTTTTATGCATTAATTATATATAAAGAAAAAACAAAAAGCCAGCACTAAATGTGCACTTGTGCACTAAAAATTCCAAACTGTACTTATAAAAATGTTGAGATTTTTGGCAAAAAATTGCAATTTCTTGAGCTACCCCGCCACGTCACGGCAAATCTCATTTGGGGCAGTCCTACACTAAAATATTTTTATAAAATGTGCCATACGGCCTCACATATGAATAGTAGAACTGCTCTTAGCAGCACTCACCTGGTCTATTTCAATCCCGTACCCATGACTCAGTCATGGCTGTGGGCGGGACAGGTCCAAGCAAATGCTGCATGAAGTAAATAGCCTGTGGACAGGGCCTGATGACTGAATGTGAACAGTCACCAACCGCCAAATTCTAGACAGGTGGAATACATCCCAAATTGGGGTGCATTAAGGTGGGGGTCAGCCACCGACCAATTTAATAAAGAAAAAACAAAAAGCCAGCACTAAATGTGCACTTGTGCACTAAAAATTCCAAACTGTACTTATAAAAATGTTGAGATTTTTGGCAAAAAATTGCAATTTCTTGAGCTACCCCACCACTTCAACACCAATGATGAGGAACGTCCTGGACGACCGAGAGTGATTGTTGTTCTGGAGATCTTCGATGCTGTGCACAACCTCATACTGGACAATTGATGAATTTCAACTAAAGCAATGGCAGATATAATGGGGATTTCCCTTGAACGTGTTTGTGTCATTATCCATGAACATTTGGACATGAGGAAACCATCTGCAAAGTGGGTCCCCAAATGTTTGACAACAGGTCAGAGAAACACGTGAGTGAAAACTTCCTGGTCCATTTTTCAGCGTTTCCGGACTGATAAGAACTTCCTGGATCTACTGGTCACTATGGATGAGACCTGGATTTATTTGCATGACCCTGAAAATACGGAGCAGTCAAAAGAGTGGAGGCACAGTGGTTCTCCTTGTCCAAAGAAGTTCAGGGAGCAAAAATCAGCCACTAAGGTGATGGCATCTGTTTTCTGGGATAAGGAGGGCATGCTGTCAGTGAACTACCTTCAAAAGGGTTCCACCATCAATGCAAAGTATTACATTGAACTTTTGGACCAATTGAAGGCAGCTCTAAAGAAAAAAGGTGTGGCAAGCAGTCCAAAGGAATCTTGTTCATGCAAGACAACGCCTCTGCTCACACTGCAGAAGTGACCACGTCAAAACTGGCAGAGCTGGGCTTCCAGCTGGTTGACCTCCCACCTTATTCACCAGATCTAGCTCTCTCCAACTATCATCTGTTTTGAAACCTGAAGAAACACCTCAAGGGTACCAAATTTCACACCATTTCTGATGCCATGGCTGCTACAGACGCCTGCTTTGAGGCACAACCGAAATCCTTCTTTTTGCTAGGCTTACAGAACTTGGAATACTTAAGTAAGAAGTGTATTGGCATCAGTGGAGAGTATGTGTAATAAATGTAAAGTTTCATCATCTTATTTCGTTTCTTTCTGGGTAAAGCCAAAGACTTATCAGCATCCCCTTGTAAAACAGTGTAATGAATGAATGAAATATTGAAATGGCTATTTTGTAAGATAAAATATGACAGAATGCTTTCAGCTGACTGTATCATAAGTTGGTGTGCAAAACCCCTGGAGAAGTGGTAGAGTCGTGACTTGATGAGTACATTTTTAGTTCTGAAATAAAATCCACAATGAATGTTTGCCTGAGTTAACAATTGCCTTTGGTGATCTTCTAGTAGTGCATCTGTCAGAATTACCCAGTTCCTCATGCATCTGAGCAGGCGGATTAGCTTGTTTCTATTTGTATGGACAGTGCTGAGCAGTTGAAGATGACTTGAGCTGAAACATACCAAAACATCCCACTCATATCCTGCATGTTGACATTTACCATTTAACTGAGCTATTTCTACATTTTCAGCTTTTGTTGAGAAGGAATCATGAATGTAATAGTGAAAAAAGCTGAATTTAAAGACAGGAATGTTTAATTGTTGAATTTCATTGCTTGTTATAATAAGAGATTTCCAAAGTACCATGAAGCATGCGATCATCTTGTGTTATATAAGTAAAGTACATGATTGTGTAATATAAACCTATAAATTTAATAATTCAGGTTTTCAGACTTATGATTGCACTTTTTGTCTGAAGAATTGCCAAAAACATTTCCTAGTTAAGCTCCCATTACAAATCATCTTTGGCTTGAGCAAGTTATTCCGGGAGGGCAGGAGGAGATGAGCAGCTTTCATAGACTAGGCATAACCAGGGTCTTACTGCGGTGTGAGGGTCCTGCTGAAGCCTGATTACAATATAGTATAGGCTGGGGGGATATAATGTTACGGTGCCTACCAGGGAAATTGACGCTAGTGGCCCGCACTATAGCTACCATAAACGTTTTTGGCTTTTCTCACTATAACGTGTGCCTTTTAGCAAACTATGCATTCTACAAAAGAATCCTGTATTGTGCACTGCACTATATCCAATCATTTCTTGCTAGTTAATAATGGAATATTTTATTTACAATCAGTCGCAGTTTTTCTTACACACGGACGTTCCTTGTCCTAGGAAAACCACCGAGTCCATCAGCCAAACAATATTCAAAGTGAAGTAAAATGTTATCCAGCATCTTCACATGGAAAGGTTTACTAAAATTAATACACCGATGCCCCATCTATCCACCCATATAGGGTCTTTTCCAAATGACTTGGGAAATACCCTATAAGGCTATGTGCGCACACTGCGGATTTGTTTCTCCAGCAAAAAACGCAGCTTCTGGCAGAAAAACATACCTACCTGCGGAAAAAACGCAGCAAAAACGCATGTGCTTTTTCCACGGTTTGGTACGTTTTTGTTGCAGATTTACAGCATTTTTGCCTGAACACAGGGAAAAATGCAGAAAATGCAGAAAAGAAGTGACATGCTATTTCTTTTTGCTGCAGAAATTCTGCACGCTGCTGGCACCGGTACGATGTTGTTCGTCATTCCTGCGGCATCACACATCACTATGTGTAACACCGCAGAAGCAACGAACAATTCCTTACCTGCGTCCACCGGCAATGCGGAAGGAAGGAGGTGGGCGGGATGTTACGTCCCGCTCATCTCTGCCCCTCTGCTTCTATTGGCCAGCCGCTTAGTGACGCCGCAGTGACGTCGCTATGACGCCGAACGCACATCCCCCTTGAAGGAGGGATTGTTCGGCGGTCACAGTGACGTCGCTGCACAGGTATGTACGTGTGACGCTCCCGTAGCGATACTGTTCGCTATGGCAGCGATCACCAAATGTCGCACGAGCGACGGGTGCGGGTGCTATCGCACTCGACATCGCTAGCAATCGCTAGCGATGTCGCAGCGTGTAAAGTACCCCTATAGGTATAGCGATTTCGAGCGCGATAGCACCCGCCCCCGTCGTACGTGCGATATGTGGTGATCGCTGCCGTAGCGAACATTATCGCTACAGCAGCATTACACGCACATACCTTGTCAGCGACGTCGCTGTGACCGCCGAACAATCCCTCCCTCAAGGGGGAGGTCCGTTTGGCATCATAGCGTCGTCACTGCGGCGTCACTAAGCGGCCAGCCAATAGAAGTGGAGGGGCGGAGATGAGCAGGACGTAACATCCCACCCACCTCCTTCCTTCCGCATTACCGGTGGACGCAGGTAAGGAGATGTTCGTCGCTCCTGCGGTGTCACACATAGTGATGTGTGATGCCGCAGAAACGACGAACAACATCGCAACGTACGAGACAACGATTTTTGATGTTGGATGTCACCAACAATCACCGCAACCCACGGGTGGCGTCACTGACAAACTCTCCCCTGTAAATAAACCTCTTTTTCACTTGTGGGTGACGGACGGCTGCACGAGCCCGGGTCCGGCTGCCACTCGAGCCACAGCAACCACCCGGATCCGAGCGTTTCAAGCAGCCCCCTTGCCTTTGGTGAACACAATAGAGAGCTGGAAGCATGGGGGACCAGTATGGAGAGGTGCATGTGTAGCGCCCCACGGGGCAAGTGGTTAACCTACTTGTTGCTGGGCCTTTTCAGGTTGGGTCAGGCAATGTCACGGGTGGCCTTGTCTGGTTCCATTGCCCCGACGCGTACAGTAAATGGTGGGGGAAGCGGGGTATTTGGGAAAGTGTGTTGTGACACCACCTGTGGTATGCGGCCAGGGAGTAGCCGCCGCTGCAAAATTCCTCGCTGGGGCAGGCATTATGGCAGCCGGGATGGTGTCGCTCCCCACAGGCGGAGCGGGCCCCGGGTTGATAACGGATGAACTGGCAGTCCCTTGGATGCCCCAGAGTGCGGGGCGACGGTGTCACTAATCACAGTCTGAGTCACCAACTGCGGTTCCAGGTTCTTTTACTCACTGATTGAAGCTTCACCCAGGTGCTGGTCTCTGCTGTCGTGGGCTCCATTCAATCCCAGGCAAGTAAGGGGCCACCACCAGTGTTTTAAGAGAGAGAAGGAGAATGTCCCTTTTCTAGAATGTCCCACTCAGCAGTTAGGTACCCTGGCCAAGCTCCTGGTCCAAGCCCCGGGCCCAGTAAAGTCAAAGAGTTCCAGAGGTGTCTTGTGGAAGTCCTATCTATCGTGATGGCCACCCCAATACCTACCCTGAGCCAAAAAATATGTAGGGAATTATACATAAAATAACTAATTGCAATCATTAATTCTAGTTTCTACTATTGCCTGTATTTCACAATAAGTTTCTGTTGACTGCATAATTATTGTTCATATGAATATTTTTTAAACCTTTTGTTTAAAAATATGCAAAATATAAAAATGTTTTCATATGCAAGGAGGCTTACAGACGGCAGATTCGGAAATATAATATAATTTCATGATTCTACCATAATTTATACAGAATAGAAAAATATGCTTTGTTTCGGGAACATTAAATCAAAGGATTGAACTTTCTGTTCTGTAATATGTGTACTGCTTCTAGTGTGGAAGCCTTGTTTCCAGTGGTGTCATCAGAATAATAAATTTACAGCAAAGGGGTTCTGCATATCAAGCAATTTGGAGGAATATTAGTAGGCTCTGCCATGAATGTCTGAGGGTATATGCGTTCTGTGTATGTGCCACGATTGTCCGTGGGTTATGTGGCATTTTGAACACAGCATATTTTCGTTGCATCCACTGTGTTTGCTCGGGCAGTAGACTCAAGCGTTTCCCGATTACAAATTGACATGCTGCGGATAGGAAACTCTCATCGCAGCTCAGTTTATGCAGCGTTAAAAAGAAGCACAGTGGGGAGGAAATTTCTATAAATCCCATCCACTGTGCTTTCACTGTACAATGCAACATTTTGGACGTAGGGAAAATACGATGAGTCCAAAACGCTACTAATCCTCATTCTGGGCAAGTACCCTGATCGTATTAAGTATGACGGCTGTGATCCTCCTTAGTAACAAAGTGCCAGTAATGTGTGGAAGCGGCTGTAAGATGGCAAATTATTGTCTATACAGTACTGGAGCTTTTATAGTAATGAAGAAGTGAAAATACTGATTATCACAGCACAGGTAGACAGGAGTACTGTATAAGTAGCAATAAAGTATATCCCTCAAAGAAGTGCTACTAGACATGCAATCAATTCATTCACATCAGTGAGACAGCGCCCCTGATAGGATTTGGATTAGATTGGATGCCTCAAAGCACCAAAATTATTGTGGCTAATAACAGTCATTCTACCCGTGCCTATGATGAGCTTCCTGCAGATTTGCTCTCTCTGCAGCATTGTAACTTAACGTGATGTCAAGTTGTAATTGCTAAAAAAGTTGATGTGCATTGAATATTTTGTAAGCTCTCCGAGACCACACTGTCCACCATATATCAATTATACTGAAAACGCATCATTTCTAAATAGTGTCAACAATTTAACAAATTTGGTAACAATAGAAATGCCATGACTTTATTGTCTGAATTCAGAGTGAAGTTGAAGATTAAAACTTTCCACAACATCAGCAATTGGTTGACTCCATCAAAACTTCAGAGTATGGAATCATCTTTTTGTACAATTAAAAGTACTGTTGCTCCAGTTACCCAAAATGTGTGCAAGTCTAAATCTGTGAAATTACTAATATACTTTAAATCTGAAAACTGTATAGGTGGTCAGATGTTAGTTCCATAATATCATGGTCCTCTAAGCATAGCTTAATTTACCTATTTGTCAGTGGTCTTGTGAAAGGAGCCGATTGCTTAGCGCAGTTCATTTACTAAGCCAGGCCTATTAGCTGTGCTGAAGATGGGGACTCACTTAGGTAATAAAATGGGACAGCCAGCCCCTTTTTCTCATCTCTTACCCAAAGGCAGTGAAATGAAGCACTCTGCTTTGGTTGGAATGACAGTATATAAGTTTTATTAACTTACATTTACAAATGACTGAAGGATTAGACTCACCTGGTGAAGTGGATTCATGAAGCCGCAGGTAAGGGTGGATATGCAGACCTAGGTTATTGGCACAGCGGGCTGTAAAGCAGGTGGAACAGTAGGACCAGGACAAATGATTACGGAGGAAGGCATACAAATAATAGTGGCTGGACATACTGGAATCCACAGGAGGGCAGATGAAGGGGATAATGGCAACATACAAATTTAGGTGACAGAATCTTGAAGTGAACAGTCAGTTCATGATGTTCATAGTAAACAATGGTTCAAGCCGTATAGAGCTTGCAGCTGGTTAGGAGGAGGTCTGAGGGTGTTCATAGAAATCTCAAGGCTACGTGAAGATAAATGCAAAATAGTGCCTAGATGTCAGTCCATAGTGCTTATGTAGCGCCCCACAGGGCAGGTGGTTAACCTACTCATTGCCGGGCTGTTTCGGGTTGGGTCAGGCGATGTCACGGGGTAGCCTTGCCTGGTTCCATTGCCCCGAGGCATACAGTAAATGGTGGGGGAAGCGGGGTATTGGGAAAAATTTGTCGTGACGGCACCTGTGGTATGCGGCCAAGGAGTAGCCGCCGATGCCGGGCTCCTCGCCGGGGCAGGTGTTATGGCAGCCGGGATGGTGTCACTCCCCACAGGCCGGGTGGATGATGAGGGTTTTAATAGCCATTGGCGCCTAAGTGCTGGGCAGCGGCACTGGTAAGGACGAACCAACACAGTCTATGCGGGTTCAGAGTGTACTTTACTCACAACTTCAGCTGCCAGCCCGGTCACACTGGCCACTGCCGTGATGGGCTCTGGACAATCCCAGATCCGGTCAGGGGCCACCCCTGGTGCTTTGAGAGAAGGAGTGAGAGTATTATTTCTAGGGTGTCGCCCTCCGCTGTTAGATAACCTGGCTGAGCTTCCGCTCCAAGCACTGGGCCCAGTAAAGTCCAAGTTTTTCAGAGGTGTCTTGCCAGATATATGATCCTGACGGGTCTGTTTTTGATGTGCGTGTGTTGCGCCTATTTCTACCCGCCCCTCCAAAGTGGTTGGCTTCAGTGACCGGGAATTCCCATGATTGTTAAGACCACCCCCCTGCCTACTCTGAGCCAACCTGTGTGAAGGCTCCTAAGCTGTATGTAGTGTGTGAATGTGGAACACCGGTGATTAACCTCCCCCTTACCTGAGAGATACTGCACCTTCATTGAGGTGCAGTACCCTGTGGTGACCAGAGCCTCAGGGGCGCCACACTTACTGCAAACGATGACTTAACCAGCTGGTCCTGAGGAGTTGTAGGTGCTAGATACAGAATCCCAGAAGTTTGAGGAGATAGTGGTAACAGAATGAGCAAGTTATTAACAGAGTCCAAACAAATGGAAGCTGAACGCAAAACTGTCTTAACATCTCAGACACAGGAGTGTGTCGAACTGGATCTTAAGTGGCGTAGGGAAATTATATCACTGTGATATGATGGCCAACTTGTAAAACCGTGGAGAACATGAAAGGGTGGTGGCCATAGGAGAAAGGTGTGGAGCCTGCTGCAGCCAAGTCAAACAACAACTAATTAAGATGGGCAGCATTGTAACGAAGCACTAATAATAAACTGAACCTAAGAGGTTATACAATCAAATTATATTTCAGTTTGCCCCCTAAGACAATAGAAACGCTACGATTTTGCAATGATTCATGCGTTTTATTTCCGAAAATATGTGAACTGCAGAAGTGGGCTGTTTATTTGTCATGTAAAAGTAACAGAAATCATATAAATTCTTCAAGTATATACTATATTACTAGACTTAATGCTCTGGTTCA
The DNA here is from genome assembly GCF_048569485.1 of Anomaloglossus baeobatrachus. Taxonomy (NCBI): domain Eukaryota; kingdom Metazoa; phylum Chordata; class Amphibia; order Anura; family Aromobatidae; genus Anomaloglossus; species Anomaloglossus baeobatrachus. Next base: position 364,079,006 of record NC_134356.1, read on the forward strand.
TTTTAATGTTAGTCAAGGACATCCTGTCTCTGGCAGGATAAGTGTTCAATCCCCTTTTATCTCCCTGAAATGTAGACATATTTTTAGACACTTGGCACTTAACGTTCAATATTTTAACATGCTTCTAAAGACATTACCTTGCATAAAACATTTCATCGTAAATGAGATAGCATTAGGGTGAATAAAGTTGGAAGACATATATTTTATGAATAATATAACAATACGTATAATAAAAATTATAAGTAGAATTCCACTTATTTTATGCTACATGACTATTCTATACTGTACTGTTTTTGTTTTAATATAATTTCACATTGGTTGCATTTATACAGAATTACACACATGATCGAAAATGTTGGTATCCTCCTCTAAAAGTAAGAAAAGCCCTCAATGGTCACTGAAATAACTTGAAACTGACAAAAAGTAATATTCAATTTAAATTGACTGAATATCAACCAATTAAAATCAGACATTGCTTTTGAATTGTGGTTCAACAGAAAAAACAAAACTAATGAAAATGGCCTTGACAAACATGATGATATCTTTAACTTAATATATTGTTGTACAACCTTTTGAGGCAATCACTGCAATCAAATGATTTATGTAACTCAATTAAACTTCTGTCCACAGGTATTTTGGCTCTAATTGTCTTAAGTGTGAAGATGCCATCTCCAAACTGGGTGTTTCTACTCCTTCCACAGATGTTCAGTAGGATTTAGATCAGGGATCAAAGTGGTCCACTTCAGAAGAGTTCAATGCTTTGCTCTTAGCCATTTTGGATGTTTAATTTGTATGTTGGGTTATTATCCTGTTAAAGGACACATGGCCTGCAACTCAGACCAAACATTCTGACACTGGACAGCACATTTCACTTCTGAATGCTTTAGTAGACTTGAAATTTCATTGTACCCTGTACAGATTCAAGTCACACTGTGCCAGATGCCAAAAGGAGCCCCCAATATAACTGAGACTCCTCCATAATTCACAGTTGGTACAATGTTCTTTAATTTATTTTTGTGTCTTTGAGCATATAGTTGAGGTGATTTGCCAAAAATCTTCAGTTTTGTCTCATCTGTTCAAAGGACATTCTCTTAGAACCTTTGGGGCTTGTAAATATGTATTTTTTAAATTTTAGTTTGCGTTTTTATGATTTGCTTCCAAAAGTCCAACCTTGCCAAGACAGTGATGCATGGTGCGATCTGACGCTGATATAACTTGACCTAGAAGTTTACATCTACTCTCTTTGGAAGTTCTTCTGGGCTCTTTGGTTACCATTTGTGTTATATATCTCTTCAATTTGTAATAAATTTTCCTCTTGCGGCCACATCCAGGGAGGTTGGTTGCAGTCCCATATACCGTAAACCCCTGAATAATATGTACAACTGTGGTGACAGAAACATCAAGCTGTTTAGAGATGGTCTTATAGCCTTTACCTTTACAATTTTTGTTGATCAATTTCTTTCTCATCTCCTGAGACAACTCTTTGCTGAGCTTTCTGTGGTCCATGTTTAGTGTGGTACACCTCATGATACTAAACAGCACAGTGACTACTTTTCACCCTTCAAATAGGCAAACTGGCTAATTACAAGTTTGGTGACACCTGTGATGCTAATTAGGACACATGTTAGTTTAACATGTCCCTACTCGTCAAATAATTTTCAATCATTTTTAGGATTACCATCATTTTTGTCCAGGGCATTTTCATTAGCTTATTTTTTTATCTGCTGAACCACAATTCAAGAGCAATGTCACTAATTCCATTAGTTTATATTCAGTAAATTTAAATAAAAAATTACTTTTGTCAGTTTCAAGTTATTTCAGAGATTATGGTGGATTTTTATTAAATGAACAGAAGAGTACCAATAAGTTTGTCCATGTGTGTATGTGTGTATAATGTATGTAATTATGTAGCTATGTCAGTAACTAAGCAACTAAGTAACTAAGTAACTATTGCTCATCTAACATTCTTGGTTTTGTGCTGCTGTCTGTGTGACCCAGCGAGAGTGGTGATGAGTAGAGATGAGCGAACCGGTCCCGGTTCGGCTCGAGGCCGGTTCGCCGAACGGGGGTCCCGTTCGAGTTCGGTTCGTCGAACGTTCGACGAACCGAACTAGAACCAATAGGCTATAATGGGAGGCAATCACAAACACATAAAAATGCATTATAAATGTACACAAACAGTTAATAAACATTGCCATAACACTTACCGGTCCTCGCGATCCCTTCTGCACTCTGTCTCCTGCCGCTATTCCATCCGATGATCGCTGAATCCTCCCGGTGACCTGCACTGCCAGCAGAGAAGCAGGACCTATCGTGACGTCAAAATAGCCATGTGACCAGTCACGTGGCTATTATCTCATTGGCTACAGACTGGTCACATGACTATGACACGTCATGTAGGACCTGCGAGTGCATCTCTCCGGTACACGGTGCACATATGTGTATCGCCGTGTACCGGCGACATGCTCTAGCACACGGTCGACTCCCCGTTCCGTTAGGGACCGGCTGACACAGCCGGTCATTAACGGAGATCACCGTTGCCATAGCAACGCAGTTAGCGGTGACGTCACCGCTAACCGCGGCTCTGGGAGCACCGTTGCTATGGTAACGCGTCTGTCAGCGTTACCGCTAGCAGCCAGCAGTGATCACTCACGGAGTGAAGGCTGCACGCTGCTTCCCGATTGTAGTGAGCATTGTAGTTAGGATGGAGGTTCCCCAGCCCCAAGTGATGCCCCTCACTACAATCGTCACTACTACTACACTAGAAAGAAAGAAGACAGAAGAGCAGGATCGTGGAGGGCTGACAGGGGTAATAAAGATGGAGTCTCTAATGTGTCTGTGTATTTATTTCTATTAAAGTATTTTTCCTCTGTGTGGTGTCTTTTTTTAACCCTTTATTGGAGATTCTTAATGGCCGGGTCAAACGTTCCTGACATTAAGAATCTCTGGCTTAATACTGGCTGGTAAAACAAAGCCAGTATTAACTCATGATTACCCAACAAGCCACCCGGCTCCAGGGCTGTTGGAAGAGTTGGATACAGCGCCAGATGATGGCGCTTCTATGAGAGCGCCATTTTCTGGGACGGCTGCGGACTGAAATCCGCAGCAGAGGCGCCCACAAACCTCGGGCTAACCTGTGCTGCGGATTCCAATCCCCAGCTGCCTAGTTGTACCCGGCTGGACACAAAAATAGGGCGAAGCCCACGTCATTTGTTTTTTAATTATTTCATGAAATAAGTGAAATAATTAAAAAAAACGGGCTTCCCTATATTTTTGGTTCCCAGCCGGGTACAAATAGGCAACTGGGGGTTGGAGGCAGCCCGTGGCTGCCAGCTGTACCTGGCTAGCATACAAAAATATGGCGAAGCCCACGTCATTTTTTTGGTGGGCAAAAAACTTCTGCATACAGTCCTGGATGGAGTATGCTGAGCCTTGTAGTTCTGCAGCTGCTGTCTGCTCTTCTCCATACAGACAGACAGCAGCTGCAGAACTACAAGGCTCAGCATACTCCATCCAGGACTGTATGCAGAAGTTTTTTGCCCCCTGAAAAAATTATGTGGCTTCGCCATATTTTTGTATGCTAGCCAGGTACAGCAGGCAGGTACGGCTGCCCCCAACCCCCAGTTGCCTATTTGTACCCGGCTGGGAACCAAAAATAAAGGGAAGCCCTTTTTTTATTATTTCATGAATTTCATGAAATAATTAGAAAACAAATGACGTAGGCTTTGCCCCATTTTTGTGTCCAGCCAGGTACAACTAGGCAGCTGGGGATTGGAATCCGCACCACCGGTTGGCCTGAGCTTTCTGGGCCCCACTGCTGCGAATTGCAGTCTGCAGCCACCTCAGAAAATGGCATTTTCATAGAAGCGCCATCTTCTGGCGCTGTATCCAACTCTTCCAGCACCTGCCTGCTATACCTGGCTAGCATACAAAAATATGGCGAAGCTCACGTCCTTTTTTTGTAGCTTTTTGGCAAAAAAAAAAAAAAATGCTTCCCTGGATTTTCCATTGCCAGTGAAGGTAACACCAAGCAGTGGGGGTTAGCAGCCAGTAGCTGCTTGGATTACCCTTAGCTAGCAATACAAAAAATGCAGTGGGAGCTAACATATATTTTTTTTAATTATTTATTTAAATAACTAAAAATAAAATGGGCTTCCCTGTATTTTGATTGCTGGACATCACAGTGCTGTAAAAATAAATCTTTAAAAAAATGACGTAGCGCTCCGCGGTATTTTTGATTCTCAGCGCAGATAAAGCAGACAGCTATGGGTTGCCACCCCCATCTGCCTGCCGTTACCTTGGTTGGCAATCAAAATACAGGGAAGCCCATTAATTTTTTCTATTTAAAAAATAGTTAAAAAAAAAAAATTACGTTGGGTCCCCCCATTTTTGATAGCCAGCTAGGGTAAAGCAGACGGCTGTAGCCTGAAAACCACAGCTGGCAGCTTTACCATGGTTGGGGATCCAATGTGGAGGTCCCCTCAGGCTCTTTTTTATAATTATTTTATAAATATTAATAATTACACAATAAAAGTAGGGGACCCCCCAAATTGGATCACCAGCCAAGGTAAAGCGGACAGCTGTGGTCTGGTATTCTCAGGGTGGGAAGGTCCATAGTTATTGGGCCTTCACAGCCTAAAAATAGCAGGCCGCAGGCACCCCAGACGTGGCGCATCCACTAGATGCGCCAATCCTGGCGCTTCACCCCAGCTCATCCCGTGCCCTGGTGCAGTGGCAAACGGGGTAATAAATCGGGTTGATACTAGCTGTAAAGTCACCTGAGATCAAGCCCAGCAGTTTGTGATGTCATGGCGTCTATTAGATACCCAACATCATAAACTGTCAGTACTAACAAAAACAAAAAATCGACAAAAGAAATTTATTTGAAAAAACAGTCCCCAAAACATTTCCTCTTTCACCAATTTATTGTAAGAAAAAAAATAAAGGGGTCCCACGACGACTCTGGACCGTCTAGAATATGGGGGGGAGACACTCAGGGAACGTATCCCCCATTTTCTAGGAGTGCGGACCCTTCATGTGAGGAGTGTGGGTGCAATGAATCTGCACTCACTCTCCCCGGGTCCACAGCAGCAGAGTCCATGTCGTAATGGTTGCTACCAAAGCTGCAATGCCCTGCTCATGAGGTAAGGGCATGCCTAATCAGGAGAACTACTGTAGAGGAAGCTCTGCTCACTGGTATATAGGTGCTCAGAGGTAATAATAGATAAAATTAGTGAGTAACCTCGGCACTCTATATCTCCCAGACTAAGTCAGTAAGTCACAACGGATAGTAATGCAAAATCACTCTTTATTGGTCCGTATTAAGAAAATTTTTTTTTCATAAGCATATATGTTTTTGTCCAAAACAAGTTACAAATGACGTTTCGGCCTGAGCCTTCGTCAGATTGGACTTATCTGCATGTAATCATGAAAAATGACAATAATCAGTATCACATAAGAGTGAGAGAACAATAACATAAACTCGAACAATGTAGAGGTACAATTGGGATGCAGCAAAAAAATTGCAACACAGCAAGAAATGAAACACATGATACAAATGTCATAATACAGTACAAGGACAATATAGTAATGACAAATATGGGGTCAGAGTAGACTTAGACAGCTCTGGTACGAAAGAGATGTCAATCATAAAGTAACATGTGCAGTAGGTGTAGAGCTACACTATGCATGGCAGAGCTAATGGGTAGACCGACCATAGAAAAAGTAGAGAAAAAGTGGAGAAAAAGTGGAGAATAAGTGGAACATAAGAGGAGAAAAAGTGGAGAAAAAGTGGAGAAAAAAGTGGAGAAAAAGTGGAGAAAAAGTGGAGAAAGTGGAGAAAAAAATGGAGAAAAAGTGGAGAAAAAGTGGAGAAAAAGTGGAGAATAAGAGGAGAAAAAGTGGAGAAAAAGTGGAGAAAAAGTGGAGAATAACAGGAGAAAAAGTGGAGAATAAGTGGAGAAAAAAATGGAGAAAAAGTGGAGAAAAAGTGGAGAAAAAGTGGAGCATAAGAGGAGAAAAAGTGGAGAAAAAGTGGAGAAAAAGTGGAGCATAAGAGGAGAAAAAGTGGAGAAAAAGTGGAGCATAAGAGGAGAAAAAGTGGAGAAAAAGTGGAGAAAAAGTGGAGCATAAGAGGAGAAAAAGTGGAGAAAAAGTGGAGAAAAAAGTGGAGAAAAAGTGGAGAAAAAGTGGAGAAAAAGTGGAGAAAAAGTGGAGAAAAAGTGGAGATTAAGAGGAGAAAAAGTGGAGAAAAAGTGGAGAAAAAGTGGAGCATAAGAGGAGAAAAAGTGGAGAAAAAAGTGGAGAAAACGTGGAGAAAACGTGGAGAAAAAGTGGAGAAAAAGTGGAGAAAAAGTGGAGAAAAAGTGGAGCATAAGAGGAGAAAAAGTGGAGAAAAAAGTGGAGAAAAAGTGGAGAAAAAGTGGAGAAAAAGTGGAGCATAAGAGGAGAAAAAGTGGAGATTAAGAGGAGAAAAAGTGGAGAAAAAGTGGAGAAAAAGTGGAGAAAAAGTGGAGCATAAGAGGAGAAAAAGTGGAGAAAAAAGTGGAGAAAAAGTGGAGAAAAAGTGGAGATTAAGAGGAGAAAAAGTGGAGCATAAGAGGAGAAAAAGTGGAGAAAAAAGTGGAGAAAAAGTGGAGAAAGTGGAGAAAAAAATGGAGAAAAAGTGGAGAAAAAGTGGAGAAAAAGTGGAGAATAAGAGGAGAAAAAGTGGAGAAAAAGTGGAGAATAAGAGGAGAAAAAGTGGAGAATAAGTGGAGAAAAAAATGGAGAAAAAGTGGAGAAAAAGTGGAGAGAAAGTGGAGAAAAAAATGGAGAAAAAGTGGAACACCCTTTGGTACCTTTCATGTGGCACTAAGGGGTGCTTAGCTTTGTATTTAGCCAAAAAAATGAAAAAAAAATGACATAGGGTTCCCCCTAGTTTTGTAGCCAGCTAGGGTAAAGCAGACGGCTGCAGCCTGCAGACCACAGCTGGCAACCTCACCTTGGCTGGTAATCCAAAACTGAGGGCACCCCACGCTGTTATTTTAAATTAAATAAATAATTAAAAAAAAAAACACGTAGGGGTCCCCCAAAATTGGATCACCAGCCAAGGTAAAGCAGACAGCTGGGGCCTGATATTCTCAGACTAGGGAGGTCCATGGTTATTGGAATCTCCCCAGCCTAAAAATAGCAGGCCGCAGCCGCCCCAGAAGTGGCGCATCCATTAGATGCGCCAATCCTGGTGCTTCGCCCCAGCTCATCCCGCGCCCTGGTGCGGTGGCAAACGGGGTAATATTTGGGGTTAATACCAGATGTGTAATGTCACCTGGCATCAAGCCCTGGGGTTGGTGAGGTCAGGCGTCTATCAGATACCCGACATCACCAACCCAGTCAGTAATAAAAAAAAATAGACGACAAACACATTTTTATTTGAAAAAACACTCCCCAAAACATTCCCTCTTTAACCAATTTATTAGATTGAAAAACAAATCCAGGTCTGCTGTAATCCAAGGGGTTGCCATGACGATGCACACTGTCCCAGTCAATGAAGAGCAGGATGTTCCCCATTGGCTGGGAGAGCAGTGCAGTGACCTGAGCTAACATCAATGGGTCAGCCCAGGTCACTGCAGGGGGGTGACAAGTGCTGCTGTCAGTGAGGTACATTACCTGCGCTGATCTCCAGCACACTGACAGCCCCTGTCACTGAGGTCAATGACCGGCGCCTTCACATCAAGTATCGCGAGAGGTCCGTGACGTCACCGCCAGTGTCAGTCTCGGGTCGGAAGCGATAGGTGATGTGACAAGCGGCGGCCATGGAGGACAGTGACAGCGCTGAGGTCGGGATGGCGGGACTTCATCACCGCAGGTAAGCCGAGTGAGCGAGCGAGCGAGCGAGCGAGCGGGGCGGGCGGGCGGGGGGGGGGGGTGGATGTGTGTGTGTGTGTGTGTTTGTGTATGTGTATGTATGTGTACATGCCGCGGGCAGGAGGGGGTGGAGCGAGCTGAGCGGGAAGTGTGGGCTTCCTGCACGTAACTAAGATAAACATCGGGTTACTAACCAAAGCGCTTTGCTTGGATACCCGATGTTTATCTTGGTTACCAGCTTGTGGCAGGCTGCCAGCGATGGCTCCTGCTCACTGTAGCTGTAAAAAGCCCTGCTTTTTGCTGCTAGAACCGTTCTCGAACGTATCTAGAACTATCGAGCTTTTAGCAAAAAGCTCGAGTTCTAGTTCGATCTCGAACAGCCCAAAAATCACTCGAGCCTAGAACTGGAGAACCACGAACCACGAACCGCGCTCAACTCTAGTGATGAGCGGTAATGTTACAGACGCCTTCATCGTTCATCACAGTCACCGGGTATCGCAGAGAGCAGCCTGACCAATCAGGACCTATGAAGCATCATTCTCAGAATAAGGCTCCATAGGTTGTACTATAGAATCAGTAAACATTGTGGAAAGGCCATGGACTACGTTAGAGCTACGGGTATTATTTTATTAATAATTGGTGAACAAGGGACAGTATCTTCTCTTTCTTTCTCTATTTTAATGTCTTTCAGATTTCCATTTGTGCACTATGTTGGATTCGGTGGACTACTTCGAATTTGCATGGTGTAGCACCATAATTTGCTCATCTTTTGTGATGTGTCACTTCTGGGGAGGTTTTAGGCTGGTATTTTTAGGTTAGGTAAGATCCAATAACCATGGACCTTCCCAGCCTGAGAATATCAGCCTTCAGCTGTCTTCTTTACCTTGGCTGGTTATCAAAAATAGGGCAGACCCCACGTTGTTTTTTTCATTCATTTATTTAAACATACAAAGCTGTCGAATAAGCTCCACAGGGTACAATTTTATTATATGTCGAGGGGTTGTGCAATTATATGTCTGTATGTCTATATCTATCTAATATCTATCTTTATCTATTGCTATAGCATTATTGGTGTCCAAAAATGCTAAAAAAAAATGCAGTTGAAAATTGCATGGAAATATGAATGCAAAAATGCCTCGAAAGCTCAGCAAAAATGAGGCAAATTTGCACATTTTTACGGGTGTATTTTTCATGCCAAGAGATACAGAAATGGTGCAGAAATTTCTGCATCCAAATACTCAATGTGTGCACATAACCACAAAATTGTTCCCAACAGTGATCTGGGACACAGAGATGTGTCCAGGCATCTTACCCATACTGTTCACTTTCCATTTGAGCACTTTTTACATCCATTATAGTGATCTTCCTGCCCCCCTCTAGCCCTCCTATTAGCCTCTTCTGGAAAAATGCTTCCATTATACTCGAATACGTCCAAGTCTCCAACTTGCTCAATTCCAGTGCCGATCAATCAAGCATTTTAGCACTCGCTCTTCACAAATATTTATGCTATATGTGTTGTCCCTTGCTTTGATGCGGGCTTGAGTGTCAAGCTCGAATCTTTCCATGCACCTAACAGCTGATCTGATCAGACAACGTGTGTCTAATAGCCGCATGTGGATCGGAGGTCCACCCACGGCTGCTAGCCAGTTAAATCCCGCTGTCAATCTCTGACAGCAGGATTTAACACACACTAGCGAGCAGTGCATCATTCCCCACTCCTATTGGTGCCCCTGTGATATCATTGCAGGCTGCTGACGGGATATCATAATAGCCATCGGTCAGGTGATAGCGAGGTGCCATTCTAGGAGTGCTGATGCACTACTCTGTACAGCAGAAGCAATTGGATGATCACAGCTTCAAGTCTCCTAAGCGATCTAGTAAATACAATAAATTGTTAAAGAAAGGTTTTTAAAAATATTTTTTCCTTAAAAAAACCCTGAAAAGTTCAAATCACTTTCCTTTTGCCCCACTGAAACAACTATTAAAAATATACATATTTGGCATCACTGCATTCAGAAATGTCCAATCTATAAAAATATAAAATAAATTAATCCAGTCAGTAAACACCGAAATGAAAAAAATATAAAAACGCCAGAATTACGGTTATTTAGCAACATGCAATGAGATGATCAAAACATCATATCTACCTCCAAATTTTATCAGTAAAAATGTAAGCTCAGGAATGGATGCAAAAAATAAGCCATCATGCAGACCCAGATCCCAAAAAATGAGAATGTTACAGATCAATGGAGACAAAAGCAACATATTTTTTTTATATAAATGTGTGAATTTTTTAACCAATTACATAAAAAAAACTCTACATGTTTGGTATCTTTGTTCTCAAACTGACCTGGAGAATCATACTTCCAGGTCAGTTTTACCATATAGTAAAGATGGTAAATAAAAATCCCAAAAAACTGGAATTGCTTTTTTTTGCAATTTAACCACACTCCAGTTTTCCAGTACCCTACATTATAAAATGAATGGTATCCTTCAAAAGTACAACTCGTCCCACAAAAAACAAGCCCTTATACAGATATGTTGACTTAAAAATAAAAAAAATTATGGCTCTTAAACGGAAAATAACCATGGTATGAAGGGTTTAACGTTTGGGGTGATTTATCTCACATGAGCCAAAAAAAGTCACCCAATTTGGATGCAGCTGTGGCAGAATTGCAGCTGATTTTTGGTGCAAGTTCAGTAGTGTCTACAACAGGGGTGGGGAACCTTTTTGGCTGAGAGTGCCATGAATGTGACATATTTTAAAATGTAATTCCGTGAGAGCCATACTCACCAAGGGGGAGCGGCGGTGGTGGAGCAGCTCAGAAGGTCTCAGGAGGCAGGGTAGGCAATGCTGCGGGCACAGAAGAGGGAGTGTCGCGGCTCAGGAGGGTCAGTGTGCGGAGAGTCGGCGATACTGCTGCGGGGTTGTGGGATGTCACGGCGGTGGGCACCATTGATCTGCCGGCGAGCTGGTTTGAATCTCCCGCAGTTGACGAGATTGACTACAAGAAAATGGCTGCTGCGTGTGTGCAGATTGACGAGATGGACTTCAAGAAATTGGCCGTAGAGTCCTATCCGTGCATTCGCTGACTCTGCGGCCATTTTCTTGAAGTTGATCTTGTCAACTGCGGGAGATTCAAAGCAGCCTGCAGTCCGCTGGCAGATCAAAGGTGCTCGCCGCCGCTACTCGCCACGAGCCCGCAGTATTGCTGACCCTGCGCCACCACTGCAACCCCGGTAAGCCATATGCGGTTTGTAAAATGCACCCCATTTTTCCTCCAGTTTAGGGGGAAAAAAGTGTGCCTTACAAATTGGAAAATACAGTGTTTTTTTTATTAAAGATTTGTCTCGGAGCCAGATACAGCCAACAAAAGAGTCGCATCTGGCTCGCAAGCCATAGGTTCCCGACCCCTGGTCTACAATATAGTACAGTGTAATACGTTTGAAGGGGATTTTATTTGTTGCAGATTTGAGGATATGATGTGAATTTGCACAGCAAAGTCATCAATATCATAAGCCTGGATAACACCTTCAAATAAGTGCATATTGAATAGACTAATTGAATAGCATTAATATTGCAATATAGAGAAAAATTGTTATGCAGGAAGGCAACCAGTCTGGATGGCAATTGGCAAAGCAACTTTACTGCCACTGATGCCTGTGTTGGGCTATGAAACAGCCGTATCAACTTTACCACAATTCCACCACGTAATACATTTTGGTAAACTGCATTGTAATCATGAAGCAGCAGTCACACCAAGATGGCTGCAATTGTCATCTAGCTATAGGCTTAAAGCCCCATATGCATTCTATAGTTGTTGGCCGAAAAATGGTTCGGGTGACAACTGTCTCTCACGACTCCTCCTTACACGGGGATGTTCGGCAATGGGTTATCTCTTGGGAGAACAAAAAGAGAAGAAGAGGATTGAGAAATTTCTCTGATAGTAATTTATCTCAGGGGAGAACGAAAGGATTAACAACTGGAAACCAACCGACCAGATCATTCTGTTCCCTGACATCATCAGGAGGCCTTCGGCATGTACTATAGAAATCAAGCGTTTGGAGAACAATGGCACAGTAATTGCTCCAATAAAACCTTGCCTACACGTGGATTGTCCCTAGAAGTAGTTATTTGTATTTTTTACATATATGTTCAATAAGTATGTATTTATTTGCGCAATATCTAAGCAAAAGACCTATATAAATGTATTTCACACATGTAATTAATTAAAATCTAACTGAAGGAAACATGAGAATAGTCCATGGCTTTGGATCACAAAAACAGACTGGATTGTTTGTATAGCAAATGGCCCTAAGGTGGCTTTACACGCTACGAGATCACTAAAGCGATCTCGTTGGGGTCACGGAATTTGTGACGCACATCCGGCCGCTTTAGCGATTTCGTTGCATGTGACACCTTTTAGCGATTTTGAATCATTGCAAAAACGTTCAAAATCGCTAATCGGTGACATGCCCCCCTCTTCCCAAATATCGTTGCTGCTGCAGTAACGATGTTGTTCCTCGTTTCTGCGGCAGCACACATCGCTCCGTGTGACACCGCAGGAACGAGGAACCTCTCCTTACCTGCGTCCCGCCTGCAATGAGGAAGGAAGGAGGTGGGCGGGATGTTACGTCCCGCTCATCTCCGCCCCTCCGCTTCTATTGGGCAGCCGCTTAGTGACGTTGCTGCGACGCTGAATGAACCACCCCCTTAGAAAGGAGGTGGTTCGCTGTTCACAGCGACGTCACAGAGCAGGCATGTTAGTGTGACGCTCCCGTAGCGCTAATGTTCGCTACGGCAGCGATCACCACATATCAGTCGTACGATAGGGGCGGGTGCTATCACGCTTGACATCGCTAGCATCGGCTAGCAATGTCGCAGCGTGTAAAGCGGCCTTTAATCTTAAAGCTTCTCTAGAAAATAGAGCAATTGTTCATCTAGTTTGAACAGAATATGAAGGCTGCAGCCAATCATTAGCTGCTGATTGCAACAGTTACCTGAACGCGCTCCAGCTGGAAAAGAAAGCCAGGAGACCAGTGGAAGACCATACATAGTATGACAGTGGAGTGCACTGTGGGGGTCTGGTGGGTGAGTGCTTTTTTTTTGTTTTAACTCCCTTATGTCCCTATTCATATTAGAAAAAAAGTAGCAAACAACTGCTTGAAGTCAGCCGAACTTGGTTGTTATTATATATGAAAGTCTGATCATTGGAACATTTAACAGGGAGTCCGAATGACGTTTGAGAGATCAGAATTGTGTGACAGTAGAAAGGTGCAGAATATGAAAATGATGCTTCTGCTAATAACAGTACACTGTTTCCAAGAAAGGTTCACATGTATTTATGGCTTTCATTATATTGTCTTGGATATCATTGTAGAATATCATCTATGATTTACAAAACCATCATGTGTTTCTGTGCAGCAAATGTTGAACTATGAACAACATTTTATAGCACTTATATAGATAGGATTTTCGACATCTTTGCCATTACAAAGCGTCTTGTACTGATCCTTAGTTACAGCCCGCATTGCAATTCAGAGCTAGAATCTGGTGGAGTTGAAATCTCCCGGTATTCCTGTGATTTGACGTAGTGAAACATTTATAATAATTACAATTATTGTGAAAGTTACATATTTATCACATTTATTGTTCAACCTTGATCTAATCAGCTATATGAAAACAGAGCCAATTAAAATGTAAATGTTCAGATTATATACAATTAAAAGTAAAACTTGTCCTATGGCTAATAACTAAGTCATACATTTTATACAAGTACTAATTATAATATTCATGTGATTCTTAGCAAAACTTCAAAACTTTCCAAAACAGTGGAAATATCTATCGGCCATAGAAATCAGTATGTAGTATATACACCAACATTCTCATGTTTAAATGTCTTAAGCCTGCTTTACATGTTACGATTCTGTATACGATATCGTATGCGATTGTAATGTGTGGCACGTTCAATTTTGTTGAATGTGCCGCACAAACGATTAATCCCTGTCACACGTACTTACCCATCCATACGACCTCGATGTGAGCGGCGAACGTCCACTTCCTGGAGTGGGAGGGACGTTCAGCGTCACATCGACGTCACGCGGCAGCCGGCCAATAGAAGCGGAGGGGCGGAGATGAGCGGGACGTAAACATCCCGCCCACCTCCTTCCTTCCGCATTGCTGGCCGGGAGCCGCAGGACACAGGTAAGATCTGTTCATCGTTCCCGGGGTGTCACACTTTGCGATGTGTGCTACCCTGGGTACGATGAACAACCTGACGTTCAATTCATGAGGAATGAACAACGTGAGTGCGATGAACGTTTTACCGTTCATTCGCAATCGCACATAGCTGTTACACACTACAATGTACGATGGCGGATGTGCGTCACTTACGACGTGACCCCGCCGACACATCGTAAGATATATTGTAGTGTGTAAAGCGGGCTTTACTGGCCTATAACTAGAGATGAGGGAACATTACCTCGGTAATGTTCATTTTTGTTTGGTTTCTGCCCCCAAACACTGGCCACGTTATCAAAAATGCCTTTGGAATAGCATTTTCTGCTTTTGTATAGGATTGTGGCACTGTCTGATGTGGAATCTGTAAAATCAGCGGAGGAGGTCGGCACTCTGGACTAGAATAACCTATTTGGTGAATGGCACCATTTTTTCTTTCTTCAGTTTATTTGTGGATGTTGCTGCAGCCAAACATTCACAATGTTCAGACAGAAGGGCTTCTGTGATTGGCTACCTAAGTCACATGTCTGTGTGCATATAAATTGTGGACATGTTGCGTCGGCACCATTTTGTGAATGTCAAACGTTAGAGAAGGTGCTGGTGCTACCGCCGGGGCTGCTAGACAGTGAGCTTAGTTAGAGGTTTAATGATAGATAGTTGAGATAGATAGGAGATCGGTACTTTACAATAGAGACGTACAGTGTAGGGAAAGGTGTGTGCCACCATTCGGTACATTTCATGATCGAAATAGGTATTGGTACTTGTAGTACCTGCTAAAAAGTTGCTAGGGAAGTACGTAAAAACTGTTTCTCATCAATTTTAATTCCCTGCTGAAAATTCCGCAAACACATTTATAGATATTGCTGGTTAGCCTTGCATGGCCTAAAAAGTTGCAAGGGAAGTATCTAAAAAGTGATTCTTGCCAATTTTAATTGCCTGCTGAAAATTATGCAAACACATTTATAGGTATTGCTTGTAATTATGGGCAAACCCAAACTGTAAAGTTTGGGGTCTCTAGCGAACACAGTGTTCGTGCAAATGATTCCGAACACGAGCTTTCCTGGAAAGCTCGTGTTACAGTTTGGGTCCAGTTCGGGTCCAGAGGCTATAAAAAAAAGCAAATTATTAAAAAACATAATTATACTTACAGGTCCCACGACGCATACTGCAGACTCTGTCTCCCGGCCGCTTCTGATTTCACGTCCAAATATTGCTGTGCCCCAGGGTAACCACCACTGACTAAAGAACCTTCCATGATGTCATAGCCATGTGACCAGTCTGATATGAATGTTGCACAGACATTGCCTTACAGACTGGTCTCATGGCTATGACGTCATGGAAGGCAGTGGTGTACCGTCAATAGAGGCAGACCACGCGGCTGCTACGGGGCCCATGACCTAAAAGGGCCCGGGGTGGCTGTGCGTGCTGTGTGTCCTTTCACTTTCCTCATTCCCAGCATGGACGGGCTGCCCCGGGGCCATCACCAAGCAGCTGATTAGGCGCCCGCAATGTGTGAATAGCTGCAGGCTCCAACACAGAGGAGCAGACTCACCCACACTGCACACAGCGTGGCCTCTTCTGTAGAGGGGGGAGTGGCCAGGCAATGTCTTCTACCAGTCAGAAAGCTGTGGGAGCTAACAGGAGGAGAACAGTCAGGAGAGGAGAGGGCATGGAGGTTGTTAAGTACAGCCGCCTGATATTGAAAATATGGAAAGGAAAAAACAGAGCAGGAGAAGATGCAGAGACCTGACAAGGTGAGACAACAGATCAGGAGAAGGAGCAGAGACCTGACAAGGAGAGATAAAAAGCAGAATAAGCAGAGGAATCAAAAAGCTAAGCAAACAAGAAGAAGCTGAGAGCAGAAGCACCAGGCAGAAACAGCAGAGGACAGGAACCGAACACAGCCAGGAGGATCCACAGGAAGTGGAGGCAGAAGCCACTAACATCATCTCTCACAGCACAGGAGCAGGTGAATATTATAATGTGCAAATGTCTGTCTCTAACACTACAGAAAGAACCTGCCCTGTGCTGTTACATCCCTGTGTGTAATATCTCTGTACTAAAAGGGAAACCGTCAAGAAGCCGTAAGTAAATGCTCTGTGCAGCACTCTGCAGCAGTGCATGAAGCAGAGCCAATATACCAGATGTAGCACTGCAGAGGGGGTGTCAGAGTAGGAAGGAAGCAGTCAGGAAGCCCCATGTATCGCTGCCATAAGCGTGGGGCTTCCCTCCTACTCTGATACCCCTCTGCAGTGCCACATCTGGTATATTGGCTCTGCTTCATGCACTGTTGCAGCGCTCTGCAACAAAGCATTTACTTAGTGCTTGCTGACAGTTTCCTTTTACTTTAATACTCTTTTGCAGTACCTATATCAGGTTCATCAGGCCTGCTTTATGCTTTACTGCACAGAGCATTTAGCCAAGTGCTCCTCCCCCTTTCTCTTAGCCCGGCACATGTATATTTCTGTTCTTTTTGGCACATTTTTTCACTCGTTGCCCCAAATCTATATCTGTACAGGGATTGATAGTTCCTGGTTCAATGGATCATTACATAGGATCCTATGTATTACTTTTTTCGTTATTTGATTGGATCACATAGATGCCGACCCCTGACATGTTAGCTGTGAGCTATAATAACCTGTAATTAAGCTATACGTATTACTCTGTACTGGCTGTGTAGTACTACGTGTATTTAATCAATGTATTATTATGGTGCATTATTTTTTATGGGCATATTATAACAATAGGTTATCATAAGTGCCTTATCTGATATATTGGGTCTGCTCCATGCTCGGTTGCACAGAGCATTTATTCAGGGCTACCTGACGGTCTTTCCTTCTATACTAATCCTTCTTTGCAGTGCCTATATCAGGTTTATTAGAGAATAAGTTGAATTTAGCTATACGTATGTTTCTGTGCTAGTTGTGCGGCACTGCATATACTTATTCCATGTATTGAATTGTTATGCGCATTAACTGTATATGGGTATTGTATTAGAGTAGGTTATCACACTTTTGCGGAGGTTGTCAATTGAGATTTGTTCATGCTTTTAAAGGGAACCTGTCACCAGATTTGTGGCCCATAAGTTGCGGCCACCACTAGTGGGTTCTTATATGCAGCATTCTATCATGGTGTATATAAGAGGCCAGGCAGCTGTGTAGAACGTAAAAATCACTTTATAATACTCACCTATTGGTCGGACTGTGTTGCAGACTGGCCGGATGGGTGTCTCCGTTTCCAGTACCGATGCCTCATCTATTGGCCATCTTTGTCCTCCTTCTTCTGAAGCCTGGGTGCATGACGCATCCTAAGTCATCCACACTAGCCGTCATTGAGGTCCTGCACAGGCGCACTACAATACTTTGATCTGTCCTGCTCAGGGCAGATCAAAGTGCGCCTGCGCAGGACCTTAAAGCCGGCTAGTGTGTATAACTTAGGACGTGTCATGCACCCAGGCTTCAGAAGGAGGACAAACAGGATGGTGCTTATAATCAGACTCCATGTGGTGATAATGTTTGTTCATGGTGTAGCGGCATTATTTTGGAATGTATAGTAGTGGTATTGGTCTTGGTATGGTGGGTGCTGTTCAGTATCACTATGTAGTATGTGTTATTTGGTAACTGTATGACTAATTTGTTGATGCATTACTAAAAAGAAATGTAGATATTTATAAATTTGTATTATTTAATTATTCTTCCGCTGGCAGTAAGTGTATCAGTAATTACTGTGAGGCGCTTTGGTATGACTATTTTTTACTACTGTTTACTCTGGAGATCTTTGGTTTGTTGGCTGCGGTGCTCAGCGAGCATCAGGCGTCACACACAATCACAAAACAGGAGCACAGGTATACATCACTGCCTAGACTGGTGCTCTGCAGACAGAGCCGCGCCCAGTGATAGTTTACTTACTGGACTGGTAGATGTATAGCCTGGCTAGAATAAAGATTAATTCATAATTTGTGTATATATGCCCCCTCAATAACTTGTATGTCCTCACACTGGCCCCTAGTAACTTGTATCCCCCCCAGTAATAGGTAAGCCGCCCTCAGTAATGTATATGCTGTTTATTATGTTAATATTTTATTGTATTTCTTTTAATGGGGGGGCCCATTCAGACTTTTACTATATGGCCCCATGATTTCTATGTACACCCCTAATGAAAGGTTCTGTTAACTTCCGAGGGTATTCCCTGCACTGCTCGTCACTTGGCAGTCTTCGGCTGTTTTTAGCTGTGTTTGCGGCGACGTAAGGGTTCACCCGAGTCCATGGCTTATGGATTCGTTTGAACTTTGACTGTCAATGTGCAAGTCTGGCATTGCATCACCCAGCACGGCGCACACTCTCCTGACTGGAGCGGGTTGGCTGCATGTATTTCGATGCAGCTGATGTGCTTCTGTCAGGAGAGTGTCAGGCCGTGCGGGGTGATGCAATGCGAGACTCGCTTGAGTCATACGCAAGTGGAATCATACCCTCAGTGTCAACCTGATTCTCTCTCTGTAGAGATGCTTGTCTTTACAGAGCGATGAAGCAGAGCTGACAATGCTCTCACTGCTTCTCACTCTGTAGAGACACTTGCCCTTACACATTGATGAAGCAGAGCTGACATACTTCTACCTGCTTCTTGCTCTGTAGGAACACTTGCCAGTATAGAGTGATGAAACAGAGCTGACATTGCTCTCTCTGCTTCTCGCTCTGTATGTGTTTTTACAGTGCAATGAAGCAGAGCTGACAATGCTCTTCCTGCTTCTCGCTCTGTATATGTCTTTACAGAGCTATGAAGCAGAGCTGACAATGCTCTCCCTGCTTCTTTGTCTGTATATGTCTTTAAAGAGTGATGAACCAGAGCTGGCATTGCTCTACCTGCTTCTCGCTCTGTATATGTCTTTACAGAGCAACAAAGCAGAGCTGACAATGATCTTACTGCTTCTCGTTCTGTAGAGACACTTGTCTGTACAGAGTGATGAAGCAGAACTGACATTGCCCTCTCTGCTTCTCGCTCTGTAGAGAGACTTGTCTATACAGAGCAATGAAGCAGAGCTGACATTGCTCTACCTGTGGACTATGTTGAACTAAGGATTTTTTTATAACGATGGAGTCTCTAAATGTTTTTTTGTTTTATTTCTAATAAAAATGTTTTTTCTATGTGCTGTGTTTTTTTTACTGTTTACAAAAAATTCATGGTGGCCATGTCTAATTTGGCGTTACACCATGAATTTCGGGCTTAGTATCAGCTAAAAATACAAACCTGGTATTAACCCCTTTATTACCCATCGTGCCACCACCATCAGGGCTGCTGGACGAGCCAGGTAAAGCACCTGGAAATGGCGCTAAGAAACAATGTGCCACTTCCAGGCCCCTGCTGCGGACTGTGGTTTTTAGTGTGGGGGCCCAGAACGCTTGGGTCTTACCATGCTGAGAATACCAGCCTTCAGCTGCCTGGCCTTACCTCAATGGTGATCAAAATACGGCGGGAGCCCACACATTTTTTTTTTTTATTTTATTTTTAAATAATTAAAAACAATAAATGGGCTTCCTGTATTTTGATTGCCAGCCAAGGTAATGCCAGGTAGATGAGGGTGGCAGCCCGTAGCCGTCCGCTTTATTTGCGCTTAGAATCAAAAATACTGCGGAGTGCTATGTAATGTTTTTAAATTATTTATTTATTTTTACACTACTATATGTGTGAGGGACCCAACAGCCAATCACAGCTGTTGTCACGCACAATGGGCGTCTGTGATTGGCTGTTGGAGTAACCTGGAATCTGCCCATACAGTCTAGATACTAGACTGTATGGGCTGGTTTCAGGTTACTGCAGCATCCAATCACAGACGCTCACTCTGTGACAGCGTCTGTGATTGTCTGTTATTACAACAGTAAAATGAAACAACAGAGAGAAAAAATATGTTATTAGAAATAAAACACAAGACATTTAGGACTCCATCTTTATTACTCAAAAAAAAAACCTCGACATAGTCCAAAGGTGGGCGAGCATCTTCAGCTCTGCTACATCTGATTTACAGGACCTTCCATGACGTCATAGCCATGTGACCAGTCTGGTGTGAATGTTGTTACCTCATGGGTTACAGGACCTTCCGTTACGTCGTAGCCATGTGCCCAGTCTGTAACCCAATGTCTGTACAACATTCACAACAGACTCATCACATGGCTATGACATCATGGAAGGTCCTGTAAGTCAATGGTGGCTATCCATGGGCACAACAATGATCGGACCCGGAAGCAGAAGCGGCCGAGAGACAGAGTCTGCAGGACGCGTCGCGGGACCTCTAAGTATAATGACAATGTTTATTATTAACTATATTCTTTATTCTACAGCCTTCCCGCCCCATCCCATAACTGTAAAGTTCAAGTTTGGGGTTCAGACACAAGTTTGTGTTATCTCAGAACTTGGGATGAGCGGTGTTCGAATCGAACTGTTCGCCAATCTCAAATTTGACCTGTTTTAGGCGATGTTCGAGTCGTTCGACGAACGCGAACAATTAGCTTCAAGTTCGACAGTTCGAGGTTATGTTCGATAACGGTTCGATCACCAAAAGCGTAACTGGTTTTTCACAGTAATACTGTCATTCAATGGTAATACAGTGGAATCTTGGTTAACGAGAACAATTCGTTCTGGGAGTGTGCTTGTTAACCAAGTTACTCGTTCAGCAAAGCAAGATTCCCATAGAAAATCATTGCAATGCAGACAATTCGTTCCACGACTTGTTAAATGTCTCATCCTGGTCCCCTATTGTGCCATTCCACACATGCACAAACACATACAAACAAGTAAAAACTCGTGCAAACACACACAAACATATACAGACATACATGCACACACACATATTATGCTCACCTTACCTTCCGTTCCATTGCCGGCCTCCTGGGACTTGCAGTTCGCCGGTACAGGATGTGTATCGGGTAACCATGGACTGATGCCCCGGAGCTTCCGCTGCCAGCGCGCTGTCGCCAAAGGCAGGAGCCGCTTGCCTCTGATTGGCCCACACGCTGCCTTTGAGTAGCGTCTGACAGAGGAAGTTCCTCCCTCGTCGCGATGATTACCCGATACACGTAGTTCGCCGCTACAGGATGTGTATCAGCTACTGAAAACCTAAATATACAGTGTTTTTACACCCCATTTTTGACAAGTTGACAGGTTGTAGAGCAAGTGTAGAGCAAGTGGCAAGAATGGAAGGTCAAACACCTCTGTATTACACATAAACCAAAGTAACCACTACAAGTGCTTTTCTATGAGACTTAACCCAAAAATTTAAAGTTACCTTGGTGAAATGATACTATGGATGCCAAGGTTTTGAAACAATTTTATTTATTTTTTTAACTCACCTTTTTTAAAAAGAATTTCAACAAAGTATGAAGTACAGTACAGCTACACAGCTCTTTATTGAAATACAAGGACAGTAATGAAAAAAAAAAATTTGCTTGCCTGGACATTGCAACTCCCGCTGGCTGGACTCCCACTGACTGGATGGCTTGCTTGCTGGGACATTGATGAGTGAAGCCCTACCTGGCAGGTTTATATACCTTTCCTAATGGGGGGCTGGCTGGCTAATTTGATACTAAATAATAAATTGGAGCATGATCAGTTAAAAAAACCGGAATCCGCCACTGGATTCCATCATTTGACGGATTACGACAGATCCTGCGCCCATATTCTTCCATTCTACCAAGCAACATGTGGTGATGAATCCGTCACTGTCCGATTTTTTCGACGTAGACAAAAAAACGTTACTTTGGCCATCGTCTCTGTCCGCCGGACAAACAATTTTCAATGGATCCGTCGCACGACGAATGAAACGTGAGGCCATCCATCGCAATCCATCGCTAATACAAGTCGCTGAGAAAAAAAAACGGATCCAGCGGCATCAGTCGCCAGATACGTTTTTTTCAAAATTCGACAGATTGTGACTGACGGCAAAAAACTGATGTGTGAATGGGGCCTAAGCCACAAGCTCCCTGCCTGGATGGTTGCAAAAGAAATAAAATGCGAAACAACTATTCCAGTGTTGCCTCATGCAATGAAGGTGTTGCACCAAGTGGCCGGAACAGTAGTGGGAGGAGTGGGTACAGATATGGATATTGAAGTGTCGCGGGCGGAGGAGGGGACACCGCGCTCTCCCACTGCTCGGGTCCGGCTGCCGCTGCTGCTGCGGCCTCTGCTGCTGCGGCCTCTGCTGCTCGGTGGCTCGAGCGATGGGCTGGATCCCGGGGACTCAAGCGGCGCTCCTCGCCCGTGAATGAAAAGGGGATTGGTTTTGGGGATTTATTGTCCGTGACGCCACCCACGGTTGTGGTGATTGTGTGGACACCACCGCTGCTCTGTATGGGGATCCCGGGAGCGGTGACAGGGAGCAGCAAAGTTGTTAGTTCTCCCACCAGCATATCAAACATGCAGTGACAGGCTTGCTGTGACATGGGCGCCCGGTATCCATTCCCACCATTACGGGCGGTGTAATAAACTACCGGTTCCCTCACATAGCGGAGACGCTCACTTGCCTCCTCACCTTCAGGGGTTAGTTCAGCACCAGAGCCGGATTCGCTGGAGTCACCATCACTTGCATCTGCGTCAGGCGGGTTGCCGCCAGCTGCCGCAGCCTCCTGGCCTCCAGCATCCAGCACATCAGATCCTTCTGCAGTAGCACGGGGCAGCAGGTCAGGCGAGTTTGCACTGAGGCGCCCCATAAGGAACGGCAAGGGTGATGCACAGGTCGAGACTAGGCCGGGCCCCTCAGCCGCAGCGGCCGGTCCAGGGAGGACATAGGGACGTGGGTCACCAGTCGACTCTGTTACATCTGTTCCCCTCCCGTACATCGGGGCAGTCGCAATCAGCATCTCCACCTCATTGGTCCACTGCTCCATCATCCGGAAGATCTGATCCTGCTGACGTTGGTGGAATTCAATCACCCGTTCTTTCATCCAGGCTACGGTCCCGGGCTTGGGGTCTGGCGCAATCACTGCCGAGACTTCTGGCACATTTTTGTTAAGGGGCCGCGGTCCTAGCGGTTCCCCCGGGAGTGATTCAGGGACGTCCTGGGCGTCTGCAGCCGGTTGGTCCGCCGGGGCAGATTGGCAGGGTATCGCTACCGGTTGGGCAGGTAGCGGGCCTAGTGGCGGAGCAGCAGCAGCTAACACGGGTAGCGGGGAGAGAGGCAGGGTGAGCGGAGGCAGGCCGGGCTCCTCAGCTTCAGTGGCCAATCCCTCGGGAATACAGGGGCATGGGCCTCTTACCCGCTCCTCCAAATCCTCTTCCACCTCGCGTCTCCGCATAGCAGCCACTACATCCGCCATGTCGGTCTCCCACTCCTCCAGGAGGAGCTGCATATGGGCCTGCAGACGGTTACTCAGCGGGACGGTCCGGTCCCTCAGTCACGTCGCCGTGCCGGGTGCGGGGGCTTCCTCATTGGGGGTTGGATTGTACATCTTGGCAATCGTGCCTTCCAGAAACCCAGTATTGCTGCAGAGTCCTGGCGTCTCTGCCTTTATAGCCGCGGCTACATGCGACCAGTCGCCATTTCGTCCCCCTTAGCCTCTTTCCGGCCCCTCCTCTATCGGGGCGGGGTTTTGGCCTTCGCGCCTCCGCTACTCGAGAAGACGCTCGAGCGGGAACTTTTCGCGCCAAAGATGGCGACTTCCGAAATTTTACGGCCGGATACCTCCGGCGGTAACAAGGCGCAACTCTACCCAACGGCAGAGCGGTAAGATCCTGTTCATGACGCCAAGTTGTCGCGGGCGGAGGAGGGGACACCGCGCTCTCCCACTGCTCAGGTCCGGCTGCCGCTGCTGCTGCGGCCTCTGCTGCTCGGTGGCTCAAGCGATGGGCCGGACCCCGGGGACTCGAGCGGGGCGCTCCTCGCCCGTGAGTGAAAAGGGGATTGGTTTTGGGGATTTATTGTCCGTGACGCCACCCACGGTTGTGGTGATTGTGTGGACACCACCGCTGCTCTGTATGGGTATCCCGGGAGCGGTGACAGGGAGCAGCAAAGTTGTTAGTTCTCCCCTCCATGGGTAGGGGGTGGTTGTCCCGGGGCCCAGCGAGGAGGTGTAGGATGAGGGATAGCAGGGCTGGTGCAAGGCTTGGTCAGGTGCAGGGACGCGGGGGCAGCGCTGTGCCTCACGGCACGGTGGTACTCACTCAGCCTGAGACGATGACACAGTTCTCGGTAAAACACACGGCTGGAAAGATGGTTCCCACGGACGGCTGCTGTTGCTTTTCCCCGGTAGTTGACGGTGACGGTCTCTGTCCCTGCACCTAGTGTAATGTTGGTAGCGATGGGTTCCCACCGGTAACCCGCTCCCCGGCTTGGATATGGGCCGGAGGAGCCCCTCTTTGCCCGCAGGCGCTGGCCCTGAGAAACGGTGCCTTGGTGGTGGCGGTGTCTCTCTCCTACGGATGGACTGTTGCCTTCAATCGGGACTTAGCTGCTGGGAGACCCGGAGGTCCCCTTCACTGACGGATTATTTGGCAAATTCACGGCGACTCCTAGCCTTGCCGGGATCCGAAAGGCCCCGCCAATGGTGCTGGCTTCTCTTCGTATACCGCTCCGGTACCGCCGGGCCACCACCCGTCCACGGTCCTTTCGGCAACCTCCGATCAGCCTCTCCTGCAGACGGTCACCGCCGTCTGCTAACCTTGCTGTTCTCAGTCTGGGGCACACACCCGGACCAACTTCAGGCTTTCTCTTCCACCTTAACTCCTCTCTCTTGCTCCTCTACCACTTTACTCTCACTTCAAACTCTGACTAATCTGATCTGCTTGGTTTTCCCACCTCCAGGGCTGTGAACTCCTCGGTGGGTGGAGCCAACCCCCTGGCCCACCCCCTGGTGTGGACATCAGCCCCTGGAGGAAGGCAAGAAGGATTTCTGGTGTAGCTTCGGTGTACCTATCCGGGGTGTAGGGTGTGGTGGTGTCATGACCTGTGACCCCTGGCTTGCCCAGGGCGTCACAGAAGCATTGAACAGAATAAAGGCTGCCAGTCAAGCAAATCCCTGTTTGCAGAAGTCAGCAGCTCTCAGAGCAGTGTGCTTGCAATGGTGATGAAATGGTGGCATAGCCAGTGATCCTTGGGAAGTTGTGAGTGATTGGGGTGATGTGCAGGGAGAACATATGCCACAAATGCAGTGCAGGGTCCATAGATCTATCATGAACATGACTCTTTGCTTCCTTACAGTCTCTGTGCAGCTAGTGTCGGCAACAGGGACATTATCCTTCTTTGTGCAAAAAGGGTGTATTCTCCAATCCACAATAATCACATTTATTATGGATTATCTTAATGTTAGAATTGATAGCCATTGCAAGTAATAATGTGATTGAATAAACCATTCTTCTAATCATACTCTGCTCTGGTGTATATATAGGGCATACTAAATAATTGCTTTGGGGGAGAGAAACTAGACAGCAATGTATCCATCTAGTCTCAAGATGGTTCTTTGCAGATGAAGTGGGTGGGTACTAAGGATAGTTTAAAGTTGAAAGTGTCGTTTTCTTCACAAAATATATATATACAGCCAAGCAATTGTAGTGTATGAACTGTGGTAACAATTAAAATATAACCTTTATTGGTTAGTAATTAAAAATATCAAACCACACAACAGTTACGGTTGTAAAAAACAACCCAATAAATTGGAGCAGATGTAAAGCTCTTAGTATCACCAAGGAAGGACAAACTTCACACGGGGGGTGGGAGGGGGGAATCTCCCACCGCGGTGATAGAATTAAAGACAACAATCAACAAGTTGTCAGATACATAAACAGAATTAGATACAAAAGACAATAGAGTCGTGTAAACAACACTCACTGTAGACTCTTAAAGATATATTAAGAAAAAAACATAGTTGTCCAATATATAGAGGGGGAGGGGGGCAAATCATTACAGCCTCACAATACCCCTCAATTGGCAACCATCTGACCTGATATGCTCTTAGACCTCCCAAGGTCTAAGAGCATATCAGGTCAGATGGTTGCCAATTGAGGGGTATTGGACAACTATAATTTTTTCTTAATATATCTTTAACAGTCTACAGTGAGTATTGTTTACACGACTCTATTGTCTTTTGTATATAATTCTGTTTATGTATCTGACAACCTGTAATAAAATATAGAACCACACAACAAGAATTGGTTGTAAATCCAACCATTAAATAATTAGGGCCCAAGTCAGGCTCCTACTATTATAGAGATAGGACAAATGGAGACGGTAGGGAATACCCCCACCGTGACCAAACTCGCAAAGGCGACAACTAGATTATTACGAGTGTCACACAAAATTGCTCACCAATATGTACTGCACTTTAGTCCACAGAATAGTACTGGGCTTTAATCTGCAGTATTACACATAGTAACCGGAACCTTTAATCCGGTCCCACTATAATGATACAGAGATAAAACTGTTGTCCTATAGAGGGGGGGGGGGCGGACTCAGCCTCACAATACCCCTCAAAATGGCAACAATTTGACCTTAACAATGTTCTGAGACCTCCCGACGCGTTTCTTAATTTACTTAGTCATCAGGAGACTGTGGTCAAGAAACAAAGGCTGCAAGAAATGAACAGAGAACGTTGTCAGAATCAAACCAAAAAGGAGGAGTGCAAAAGAATCCCAGCTTAAACACAGAGAGCGTGTCCCTACCTTCAGTATCATATGGGTTTCCTGCATGGTGTGTCAGGTCATGGCATCCAGCACAGTGCTTTAAAAATGCCGCCCTTAAATATCCTGTGGGCGTACTGGCCCATAAAAGGCCCCGCCCAGGGGTATATTCCTCCATCAGCAGTGGAGGACGCTGCCTGGGTACCGCCCATAGGTGCCATAACATAGCAATACCCAATCTGGAGCGAGCAGGTTAACGCCCACTACAGTCTAGCTCCAATCTCCAAGCTGCTACAAATGAGCAGCATCCAACCACCAGTTATCCCACTCGGACGCCGACGCCCACACCTCTCTCCCTATCACTGCGCTCTGCAACACGCCCACATACCGGCGTCACAGAGCTTCTCCCGTTAACCAGGCGCTCAGTAAAACTGAACGCCCTCACACTCACGTCACCTCGGGAACACGCCCCTGCTAACAACATCACATGCAGGGCTGCGCCGCATAATGCCATCCAGCTGGACGCGTGTGTAACTCCCTAGGATGCCGCTGGGCTGACGTCATCAAGGGTCCGCCCATCACCACATCACTGACCCCATCACATGCCCGTTCCTAGCATGGGAACACAAAGCCACGCCTACCCCTGTGTCATCTGTCTATGCAGGAGCGCACGTCAACCAAAACAAGGGGTAGGGGAACGCCCACAGTCGGAGGGTATCTACAAGGATACGATGATTCCCCCGTAAAAAAAGGGGTGCAATACCTTATAAAGGGTGGTGATCACCTCAAAAACGGAGGTGCCCACCCATAGATGGACAGAAAAGTGGGTTAGCACTGTATAAACTAGTCAGTTTAAGTTAATAATGTATCCACACACAGATATCATAAAGAGGTGAGCAGCATGGACACCAAACTGTCAGTATCCGAGGTGCCCATCCCCCAGCTGAAGGGGAGCCGCAAATTGATGACAGTCTTCCCCTACCCCCCCTTTTCCTCCTCCCTCCCCCTCTCTTATCATCCCCCTCCCTCCCCCCCCCCTAGTATTTCTCCACTGTCATCAATTTGCGGCTTCCCCCCTCTATAGGACAACAGTTTTATCTCTGTATCACTATAAACTATGAAACTATGAAACTATGAAACTATAGTGGGACCGGATTAAAGGTTCCGGTAACTATGTGTAATACTGCAGACTAAAGCCCAGTACTATTCTGTGGACTAAAGTGCAGTACATATTGGTGTGCAATTTTGTGTGACACTCGTAATAATCTAGTTGTCGCCTTTGCGAGTTTGGTCACGGTGGGGGTATTCCCTACCGTCTCCATTTGTCCTATCTCTATAATAGTAGGAGCCTGACTTGGGCCCTAATTATTTAATGGTTGGATTTACAACCAATTCTTGTTGTGTGGTTCTATATTTTATTACAGGCTATTAAAAGCTATGTTTTAATTGTCACCACCTATTTCTATTATACTTTTGCTTAGCTGGCTTATTATCAGATTGGTAAAGCATTGACACGATCTATTTAAATTATGTATCTGACAACTTGTTGATTGTTGTCTTTAATTCTATCACCGCGGTGGGAGATTCCCCCCTCCCCCCCCCGTGTGAAGTTTGTCCTTCCTTGGTGATACTAGGAGCTTTTCATCTGCTCCAATTTATTGGGTTGTTTTTTACAACCGTAACTGTTGTGTGGTTTGATATTTTTAATTACTAACCAATAAAGGTTATATTTTTATTGTTACCACAGTTCATACACTACAATTGCTTGGCTGTATATATGTACTAAGGATAGGCATGTGTGAGCTATGGACAGATACTGCTCCGGCAGAGAAGCACATTGCCTCTCGGAAAAAGTAGCCTAGAGGCACAGAGGTATGATGGGCAGGAAGTTGAGGGTGTAGAGTCGACCATAACAGAATGCAAGGATGGCCGCAGAGTGCTGAAGATAACAAGTGAGTTTGCGGACTCATTAAAAGAATGGTTGCATCCTTTTCTGCCCAGAAGACCACCATAGAGATAGAAAAAAAAGATGCTAGGTAATGTTTCTAATACATGAAACTTCATGGAAACTCTTCTTCAATTGTTTCTAAACAAAGCTCAAAATATTTTTAAGGGTATATCTTATGGTATTCTTGATGCAGATGAGAAGCCTATCCCCTAATTTATAAGAGTGCATAGAGCCTGCTAAATTATTATGTATTCACTTCTGGCAAAAACCTAGTTTATTACAAATATATACAATGTGCAAAACTCCTAAGTTGTGAGTTGTAGAGAATATAGCAGTCCAGCACGTTCAGCTTCCATTGCTTGTGATAGATAGATCTCATCTTCTCTGATCACCGCCTTCATGTGTGGATCTCTACCTGAATACAAAGCTTTCCCTGTACAGTTCATTGATCTTCATGCCCATCTGATTTCTTTCTTTAATCATTGAGGCAAGTGAAGAATTTCTTTTGTATAGAGGCCCTTGTTATCTTGTATATCCTTTCACCTTTAATAAATGAGAATGGAGGTAAGGGCAAGCTTTATGGCCCCATTAAGCAACAAAATTTCATAACAGATTTTGTAGAAAAAAAACCTTCCCACAATAAGTCATAATAATACACACCATCATCTTACATCAGTTTATTTTCAACCTACGTGACAAACAATTGTTCTGGAGTTGCTTTCATGTGTCATTTGCATATGACATTTGGTATTATTCTTTTCTAAATGAAAACATTCAATAAAAATGTTTATTAACATTGTTTGTGCTGTAATTTGTATTCTTCCAAAACAGCAAATATATTGTATGGCACAGGGAGAAACACAATACAAGAAGCCATGTAGAAAAATTAAAGAGCATACAGTATTCCAGATTCACAGCTTACGTATAGAATGGGTTTTCTTTAATAGATTTGCTTGGGAAGTGCTGCAATTTTGTGTGATTATGTGTTCGCTTTATGAAAATATGGCAATGACAGGGATAATTACCATGCATATAGCGAATTATTCAACTCACTGTCTGTGACAAATGGCATACAGCACAATAGATTTACAGTATAACTATTTGTAATGCTTTATACATCTGTATATCTGTTTTCCTGCACCAAAAACAGATAATTCTTGATATTTTCTGACATAGATCCATGCAATATGTATCTTACCTAGGTCATATTTTATGTAATACGTTGAATATTTGTCAAACTATTAGCCTTTACCCCCTTCATCCCAGCCGATTTTCCGTTTTTCATTTTATTTTGCTCCCCTTCTTCTAGGAGCCGTAACATTTCTATTTTTCCGTCAATCTTGCCATGAGGGCTTATTTTTTGCAGTATGAGTTGTACTTTTAAATGAAACATAAGTTTTATATACCATATAGTGTACTGAAAAACTCCAAAAAAATCCACGTTTGGAAAAATTGCAAAAAAAAGTACAATTGTATGATTGTTTTTTGGGTATTTTATTCATCGTTCTCTCTATAAGGTAAAACTGATGCATCAACATGATTCCTTAGGATGGTAGGAGTTTGTAGATACCAAACGTGTGTATATGTTTTATTATTTTTAACCCTTTAATTTTCATGTGACGAATGGGGGTAATTTAATGCTAATGAGGCCACAATCTATTCAAATGGAATCTGTGTTCTAAATACCAAGTCGCACTCCTTCCCATCCGAACCCTGCCATGTACTCAAATAGTGGTGTACTATGAGGCACTTCCACAATTGTTAAACATTGCATAACAAATTTTCCTGTCCATTTCCTCTTGTTACCTTTTGTGTGAATTAAAATTTTGAAGCTAAAGTAAAATTTTAGTGGAAAAACCCTACGATTTTTGTTTTCATAGCCCAATCTAATAACATTCTGTGTAATTTGTGGGTTTAATATACTCACCCCACCAATGGCTAAATTCATTATAGGGTTTAGGTTGCCACATGGGGTCACATGTGGGTGTTTCTGCATTTTTGACACCTCAGGGGCTCTGCAAATGCAACACGTTGTTCAGATTTGCCTTCCAAAAAGCGCTGCTCACTTTCTGAGCCCTGCCATTTGCCCAAACATTATTTTTTTGGCCATGTATCACTGTGCTTAGGAGACATTGCGTAACAAATTATGGGGTACGTTTTCTCCTATTATCCATTGTCAAAGTTTAAAATTTTGGGCTAAAATAAAATTTTAGTGGAAAACAAAGGTAACCATTATGTTCTTATCCACATTTTAAAAAGTTCTGTGAAGCACCTATGGGTTCAAATTTATCAACACATCCCTACATAAATTCCTTGATGGGTCTAGTTTGCAACATGGGGTTACTTGTAGGGGGTTTCTGACATTTTGGTACCTCAGGGGCTCTGCAAATGCGACATGGTGCCCGCAATCTATTTCAACCAAATTTCCTTTCCATAATTCTAATATTGCTCCTTCCATTTCAAGCCTTCCCATTTGTTCAAACAGAACTTTTTTGTGTGATGTCATCACTAGGGGGAGTCAGGACACAGTGTGTGTAATGAGATCCACCACACTGTAGAACCAGAGCTGTCTGTAACAAGAACAACCATTAGAGGAAGCCCAGGCACACAGCGTTCTAGGCAACTGAATGGTTGTTAAGGGAAGTCGTACTAGCCAGGTCAGAGCTGAGAGAGGAAGCGCAGTACAAAGAAGGAGCCGGAGTCAGGGTCTGGTCCAAGCCAGAGGTCGGTAACAGGGAAAGCAAGCCGAAGGAGAGTGCACAGGGACGGGACAAAGAGACAAAGAGCAGAAGAGGGGCACGGAAGGTAAGACAAAACTGAGGAGCTGGCAGACAGGAAGGGCAGACAGAACAGACATCAGGGAGGTCAAGAAGGATCGGGGGAGGTAACAGACAGAATCTAGAGCACTTACAGGAACCAGCCAAGCACACTGCAGAGCAGATTTATAACTGGCAGCGTGATGATGAAGGGGATGTCCTGATATAGTGGTGAGCTCATGGGAACAAGGCATAGAGGATAAAGCTCCTCCCACTGGGAAATGCATACAACATGATAAGGTGACTGATACAGCTCTGCCACAGCAGAGTGCAACAGTATCGTGTGATATTTTGACTACATGTGGGGTATTGCTGCCTTCAAAAGAAAGCGGGTAAACACATATGGGGTCCCCTTTTTACTGTTACCTCATGTAAAACAGAGAAAATCAGTGATAAAGCAACATTTGTATGAAAAATATGAACATTTTCATTATCACGACCTAGTGTAATTGAATTCTGTGAAGTACCTATATGTACACGAAGATTTTTACAAACTTCACCGACTGTCAAGGGGGCATCATGATCTTTTCAGATTACTGATTCTGACACTTCACCCAATAACAGAGTGGTATTTCACAGGAAGACTAGCAAGCGTTAATCTTTGCTAGCCTGCTTGTTAGTCTCCTTTGATCACATGTTGTGGAGGAGCCAATTACATCTACTTCCCTCCTTTATATGCTGGCTAGATGCTTCCTTCTATGCCAGCTATAGTATACAGTATACATGAGGAAAATGTTATTTATTAACTATTCCATGTGACATAATTCTCTGGTTAAGGAGCATAAAAAAATTGAAAATTACAACATTTTTGCTATATTTCGTATTTTTTTCACACATAAAAGCAAAAAATGTTGTCCTAAATCAACCACAATTATGAAGTATAATATGTCAGGAAAAAAAAAACAATGTCAGAATCACTGGGATCCATTGAATCGTTCCAGAGTTATTATCTCATAAAGTGACACTCATCAGATTTCTAAAATTTGGCCTGGTAATTAAGGTCAAAATTGGCTAGTTCATAAAGGGGTTAAACAAAGCTTCTTTCTTTTTAATACTTCCTGGTATTTGGCTTTGACAACATTTTATTGGTATACTTATGTGCGTTTATTTAGCTGCAGATTTTCTGCATCTAATGAAAGTCTATGGGGAAAATCTGCACATAAATCTTAAGGTACTGTCACACATAACGAGATCGCTAGCGAGATCGCAGCTGAGTCACCGTTTTGGTGACGCAGTTGCGATCCCGTTAGCGATCTCGTTATGTGTGACACTTACCAGCGATCAGGCCCCTGCTGTGAGATCTCTAGTCGTTGCAGAATGGTCCAGGTCATTTTCTTCAAAGGCGATGTCCTGCTGGGCAGGACACATCGCTGTGTTTGACACTGTGTGACAGGGTCACAGTGACTGCTGAGATCATTATACAGGTCGCTACTGCGACCTGTATTGTTCCTGCATCGCTGGTAAGATCTGGCTGTGTGACATCTCACCTGCGACCTCCCAGCGACTTACCTGAGATCCCTATCAGGTCGCATCATTTTTGGGATAGCAGGTAAGTCGTTATGTGTGAAGGTACCTTTAGGCCCACTTTACACACAGAGATAAATCTGTGGCAGATCTGTGGCAGATCTGTGGCAGATCTGTGGCAGATCTGTGGCAGATCTGTGGCAGATCTGTGGCAGATCTGTGGCAGATCTGTGGCAGATCTGTGGTTTCAGTGAAATTGTGGACAATCAGTGCCAGGTTTGTGGCTGTGTACAAATGGAACAAGATGTCCATGATTTCACTGGAACCACAGATCTGCCAAAGATTTATCTCTGTGTGTAAAGTGGCCTTTAGTGTATCCGCAAGAGAAATTGACATGCTGCGGATTTGAACCCCCCCCTGTAGGTCAGTTTACACCTAGTAAATTTTTTTTAAAAAAAAAGCACAGTGGACAGGAGATTTCTGTAAATCCCATCAACTTTGCTGGAACTGTAAAGGGCACTTTACATGCTGCGATCTCGCTAGCGAGGGTACCCGCCCCCGTCGGTTATGCGTCACGGGCAAATCGCTGCCCATGGCGCACAACATCGCTTACACCCGTCACACGGACTTACCTTCCCTGCGACGTTGCTGTTGCCGGCGAACCGCCTCCTTTCTAAGGGGGCGGTTTGTGCGGCGTCTCAGCGACATCACACGGCAGCCGTCCAATAGAAGCGGAGGGGCGGAGATGAGCGGGCGGAATATCCCACCCACCTTCTTCCTTCCACATTGCCGGTGGACGCAGGTAAGGAGATGTTCGTCGTTCCTGCGGTGTCACACATAGCAATGTGTGATGCCGCAGGAACGACGAACAACCAGCGGCATGCACCACCAACGATATTATGAAAAGGAGCGACGTGTCAACGATCAACAATTTGACGCTTTTGCAATCGTTGATCGTCGCTCCTTGGTGTCACGAGCTGCGATGTCGCTAATGGCGCCGAATGTGCGTCAGTAACGATGTGACCCTGATGATATATCGTTAGCAATGTCGCAGCATGTAAAGCACCCTTTAGACATTTGGTATGCAGCAAAAATATGCGGGGTCACAAACTTACTTAAATCTCAATGTGGGCACACAGCCTTAGGCTGTGTCCGCACTTTCCGTTTCCACCTGCTTTTCAGCTGCTTTTTAGGTCCGTTTTGAACTGCAGCGTTTTCATGCCAAAAGGCATGCATTTTGATTTTCCAGCAGAGTCTATGGAAAATGTGAATTTCTTGTCCGCACTTTGCGTTTCCAAACGCTGCGTTTAATTTGCATAATTTTGGCCAAAAACCATGCGTTCAAAGAAGCAGCATGTCAATTGTTTTTGCCATTTTGAAATCTATGAGTTGTAGTAAATCGCTGCCAAAAGGTTATGCAGTGAGCTTGCATTGTATTATTATTGCGATCCACATGTTTTTATTTAATATAACAAAGGCAGGTCTTTCGTCTTTCTCTCTCTGTCGGTCGGTCTGTCGGTCGGTCTCTCTCTCTCTCTCTATGTCTCTATCTCTCTCTCTGTCCATGTCAGTCTCTCTCTCCCACCCCCTCTCTCATACTTACCGATCCACGATCACCAGCGCTGCGCAGCACGGCGTTCACACTATGGCGGCTTCTTCTCTTTTGAAAATCCCGGCCGCTCATTAATCCATTACGTATTCCCTGTGTCCACCGCCCACCAGCGCCTATGATAGGTTGCAGTCTGACACGCCCCCACGCTGAGTGACAGCTGTCTCACTGCAACCAATCACAGCACCGGTGGGCGTGTCTATATCGAGCAGTAAAAAAAATAAATAAATGAAAAAAAAAAACTATGTGCGGTCCCCCCCCCATTTGCATACCAGTCAGGGTAAAGCCACACGGCTGAAGGCTGGTATTCTCAGGATGGGGAGCTCCACGTTATGGGGAGCTTCCCAGCCTAACAATATCAGACAGCAGCCGCCTGGAATTGCCGCATCCATTAGATGCAACAGTCCCGGGACTTTACCGGCTCATCCCGAATTGCCCTAGTGCGGTGGCAAATGGGGTAATACCGAGTTAATGGCAGCAGCCCATAGCTGCCACTAAGTCCTAGGTTAATCATGGCAGGCGTCTCCCTGAGATACCTTCGATGATGAACCTGTAAGTTAAAGTAAATAAACACACATCATCCAAAAAATCCTTTATTTGTAATGAAAGACAAAAAAACACCCTCTTTCACCACTTTATTAATCCCTCAAAAGCACCTCCAGGTCCGACGTAATCCACGCAAGGTCCCACGACGCTTCCAGCTCTGCTACATTGGAAGCTGACAGGAGCAGCAGTAGAACACCGCCACTCCTGTCAGCTCCATGCAGCAACTGAAGTGAGTCGCGCGATCAGCTCTGCTGTCACTGAGGTTACATGTGGCCACCGCTCTCCGGTGGAGGACTGCAGCTGTGGCCGGGAGTAACCCGAGTGAAAGCACAGCTGATCGCGTGGCTCACTGCAGTCACTCAGGGGATTTGCGATCACAGGTGAGTCCTTCACGTGTGACCGCAAATCAAGCCGCGGCACACGCACAGAGCCGCGTGATCACAATGAAGTCGGGTGAAGTTCATCCAAGTTCATTCTGATCGCGCGGCTCTGTCCCACAGCCAGCCATGACAGTGACAGTGCGGTCCCACTCGGCTCTGCTGAAAGTCTATGGGGATGCGGCAGAGCCGAGTGGGTACGTACTGAGAAAAATGTGCGTTCTGGATGCTTTTCCCACTCTGGCTATGGCAGAGAAAGCATCCAGAACGCATGAATTCTCTCCAGGAATTCCGCACTTTGCGTTCTGCCGAATGCGTCTCAGAATGCAGCTTTTTCGGCTGCGTTCTGAGACGCAGTGACTTACATGCTGCAGAATTGAACTGCAAAGTGCAGACACAGCCTTAAAGTGAATGTACAACCATGAAAAATTAGTTTTATTCTTTGGGGTATAGGGGGAGATTTAAATAGGCCTTACATTTGTATTCATTTATTTCTTTCACTTTAAAGGGATTTGATCTAAATTTTCTTCTACAAAGCTTCAAATGTTCTGCATAACAATAGAGTTAAAACAAAAAAAATACTGTCTGTCTACAAAAGACACTGGAGGAAACTTTAGTAACTCCCTATTATTATACATTGAGCTTAGCCATAGCAGTAATAGCACAGTATGCAAAGGCCTCCATCTAAATGTGGCTGTAACTACTACAATGTTATCGTTTCAAGGGGTTCTCTCACAATTAAATATGACAATTTTCTCTGTTAGATCACAAAATGTACCAAATTCCCGGTTGTAGTATTCCTGTGTCCAGATATTGTTGTTGCATGCTTGTTATCGGTCTTCCTGCTATTTTTTTGATTCTCCATTAACACCCAATGTGTTAAACACTGGTGAGAAGAAGGTGGTTGTAGTGCACCGAGTTTTATTGACTGGCCTGTACAAATTGCAAGAATCACTTTGCAGCCCCCCACAATCCAGATGATAGACTCCACTACAAAGCATATGTGCTCACCAATGTTCACATGAGTTGAACGTTATGAATGTTGATTAAAAGACATTATTATGAGTGTTCTGACAAAGTAAATTAAAGTTTATTTGTTATACAACCCCTTTCACTGTATGTCTATGCAGTGAATATGTGTCAGAAGCACAGAACATATAGATTCTGTAGAGGGGCGCAGGAGAGCGCGAGTGCACCTCGGCAGATGGTAGTATTCGCGATCAAGGGGCTTGTTCTACTTCGGCTCAGCAGTCCACACTCTTTGTCCCACACCCCAGACTTCTTTACAGAGTAAGTGGGAAGGGATTGGTAGTGGTGCTCCTGGTTTGGTGTGTGGACTTTGTGTATCCAAGCTACACCTCTGCTTATGTCCTCACGCAGACCAGGAATCCTCTGCTGGGGATTTACGGACACAGATTTTTGTTTCTTATTCAACAGTCTTATACTAACGGTTAATCGGTCACATTATTACTGTGGGTACAACACTTGAACATTGTAGTTACGGTACATTCTACTTCAAAGCACACTTTTACTGCAGACTGCTCCATGGGTCCTGGTACTACAGCTGTTTTGTACATCCTCCTCCTCACTATATGACACCACGGTTCCACTCAAAGTCATACAGTCCTGCACGGCTATGGTCGCATCCACAGGGACCAATACCATTAACGATTTTCACTACCATAGGACAAAGTTTGTCTACTGTGGGTTCCATGTCGACCTGTCCACCCAAGTCTATGTCAGACCCCCTTTATAGAACAAGTACCGCTGGGGTCAGTCACAACTCGGGGACACTCAGGTTAGGGCCTGTTACTTACTATGGTGAAATAGGGATGATCCATTGTCCTGTCTTACACTGGAGTCCTTTCCACATGCTACCTTGCCACAGACAATCACTTTCCTGGCTTCAGATATGTTGCTGACCTGCACACCTCTAGCTTGCGCTACTTCTTCTACTTATTCGGCAGCTAGCTCCTTTTCCTGTTGGTCTTCCCACAGCACAGCTAGGCAACTCCTGAACACCTACCTGGGAGGAACATCTAAAACCTTGCTACTAAATGGCCACATTCACAGATTAAATATAACCACATACATATAAACACAATTCACATTATCATTCTGTAATGACAATCAGTGTCTTCAGAGCGGGGCACACGAGCACTCTCTTACAAATGAAGATAGACATTAAACAGCATGGGTGAAAATATAATAATATTAAAAACATTTATAATTAATTGCATTGTGAATAGTTGTAGTAAAAAAGTGGCTACTCTGATATTTTTCTTCAGTAAATTGCCTTTTTTAGCTCTGTTCAAAACTGCATTGTGGCTTCTGTCATGAATAGATATCACACACTGTGACAGACCTGTCACACAATGATACCAAAGCCAATCCATGGCCCCTATTGGCCTTTAGTGGAATCCATTGGGTTCCGTCATGCTGTTTATTTTGGTGGAAAAAACAGTGGTTGATGTAGGTGCAAACATAGGTCTTATCCAGACTACTTCTCTATCTACTATGGCTCTTGAGCAGATGACCACATTTTCTTCTTCTCTGTTGTTGACTATAATGCTTCTAAAAATGTAGGATTACAAACTAAAAAAAAAATAAATTTGGCAATATTTTGTCAACCTGCCTACTAAAAATTAGTGTCAACAATAGAAAAATGGAAAGCACCTTACAAACGGAAATGGATCACTGAATATTACCAAAATCTGGGATTTGTTTTTCCATCTGAGCCCCTTTTAGCCTGCTGCTAATGGAATAATCCTTGGTGTTAGGCTTCAGTTCCACTTGCGTTTTGCACAGACAAGTGCAAGCCGATAAAACATCCGATTGTACTCGTACTAGTGCAAAATTATGGGGCAGTGTCCATATGTGAATTATTTCTCATGCCATAGCAGCATGCAGAATGGATTTCAGCATGCTGTGTTTGGCGGCGAGTTTCAGATCACGTGTCGCACCCAGGGATATAGGGTACTCGGTTCCGAGCAGAGTCTTTATTGGGAAGGTCACGATGGTGGCCATTACCCGGTTCTGTGCCCTGGGCTCTTTTTGTAATGGGGATCTTTACAGGGGAGAATATGATAAAGTTCACTTGTGACGCCACTTGCGGTGTTGCGGCTAAGTGTAGGGAGCCGCCGCTGCAGAATGTCTCTACTGGGGCTGATGGTATTGGCAGCTAGTATAGTAGTCCCTCTGCAAGTAGGGTTTGGCCCCAGAGGGTGTATGGTGCAGTGGGCATTGGAAGAAGGTAGTCCACACAGATGTTCAGTGCAACTGGTTTACTCACATTCTGCAGATCTTAACTGGTTGCCAAAAGCTGGCTGGTTTCGCCTCCAGGTCCTCTTCGTCCCAGTGCCACTCTGGTTCTCTGGTACCTTCTTCCCATGTACCTGTCTCTTTTAAGTGGGTCCCCATGGTATAGAACCACAGGTAGTCCCCGTTCTGTGGTTTGTCCACTTCTGCCCGCCTGACGGTAGCGTGAACCCTGTGGGGTTGGAGTCTCTGATCCTGTTCCGGGTTCTCCCTTTGCTACTGAGTCTTCAGATTCTTTAGGGTTAGCAAGGTCTTTGATGGTCCCCTTGCTATGCAGGTGTTAACAGGTCGGCTTGAAGCTCTTTCCTGTCCTAAGATCCTGTACCCCGTCGGTGCGTAGTTCCGGGAGTACTCCACTGTACTCCACTGGCAACTACTTCTCCTGGGTACCAGGTCACCGTCAACCCGAGCCAGGAAGTCACTTCACTTCCACCTTCACACTCCTGCAGTCTGACACTTTCAACAGTCACACCAGTTCTCTCTGACTGCTCTGTCTCACTGCAGTCTCCCTTCTGACTATTGACTTCCTGTGTTCTCTCTGTCCACAATCTGCTCCTCCCACCTGGTCAACTAGTGGATTGGAGTGACTCCATCTGTAGGCAGCCATCCATGGTCCCACCCTAGCTGGGTACCATTGTATGGAGGAATGTTGGGGAAAACTGGGATTACCTGGGTTTTTGTTGGTACCGGCACTGGGGTTCTTGGTCCCTAAGGGGGTAGGCCCTGCATCCTTGTGGGGATGCAGAACCTTGTAGCACCCTGATGGTCTCAGGGGTGCTACACATACACCCCCATACAAGTCTATGGGAGCGTGTGAAACATCGCACTGCACTCTCATGTAATATGAGTGCAGTGCGATATATGAAGAGACAGGCAGCGGATGAGATGGGCAGAAAATGCTCCCTCCTTCTTTTCCGCAGCTATGATTCGATCACAAGATCGCATCACAGTCGCATGACCCTCGGCTGACAGTTGCAGCAGAGAGTCAATAGCATATCACTTCCAATGCTCTCGCATTGCAAGCTATGCACAAGTAGAATCAAGGCCTTAACCCCTTAACGACCGCGGGCAGTAATATTACGTCCTAGTGGTCATAATGTTACTGCCCATGGTCTGCCGCCGGCAGCATGCCGCGATCAGCGCACATCTCAGCTGATTTTCACAGCTGAGATGTGTGCCTGCTAGGCACGAGCAGAATCGTTATCTGCT
This sequence comes from Anomaloglossus baeobatrachus, assembly GCF_048569485.1. NCBI lineage: Eukaryota > Metazoa > Chordata > Amphibia > Anura > Aromobatidae > Anomaloglossus > Anomaloglossus baeobatrachus. Next base: position 364,118,973 of record NC_134356.1, read on the forward strand.
CATGCCGTGTAACCCCTTAAAGGGCGCTGTCAATATGTGACAGCGCCATTATAATCGCGATCGTGGTACACTTTCTTACCGCCCGATACCGGAAGTCACGTGACGTGATGACGTGACTTCCGGTAGTTGTCATGGTAGCACAGGCTCATGTGATGACTCCTGTACCTGCCATGAATTACTTTCAGTTTCTCTCGGCCCACAGCCCAATGAAGCAGAAAGTGAGCGTATCTGCTGTTTACAGCTGTATAGCTGTGATCAGCAGATAGGGCAGAGCGATCGGATTGTTGATCCATATATCCCCCAAGGGGAACTAGTAAAAAAAAAAAAAAAAAAGTAAAAAAAAGTTTTAAAAAATGAAAACAAAAAAGCCTAAAAGTTGAAACCACCCCCCTTTCGCCCCATTGAAAATTAAAGGGTTAAAAAAATAAAAAATATACACACATTTGGTATCGCCACGTTAAGAAACGCCCGATCTATCAAAATATAAAATTAATTAATCTGATCAGTAAATGGCGTAGCGGCAAAAAAATTCCAAAAGCCAAAATTACGTTTTTTTGTCGCCACAACTTTTTCGCAAAATGCAATAACAGGTGATAAAAACGTAGCATCTGTGTAAAAATGGTACAGTTAAAAACGTCAGCTCGAGACACAAAAAATAAGCCATCATTGAGCCATAGATCCCGAAAAATGAGAACGCTATGGGTCACGGAACATGGCGTAAAACGTGTGCCACTTTTTTCGGACAAACTTCCGATTTTTTTTTTAATCCCTTATATAAAAGTAAACCTATATATGTTTGGTGTCTATGAACTCAGACTGACCTGAGGCATCACACCCACACATCAATTTTTCTATATAGTGAACATAGTGAATAACATATCTCAAAAACAATAGTGCCATCGCACTTTTTTTGCAATTTTTCTGCATTTGGAATTTTTTTGCCGTTTTCCAGTACAATATACGGTAAAACTTATGGTTTCATTTAAAAGTACAGCTTGTTCCGCAAAAAAAAAAAGAGCCCTCACATGACCATAATGACTGAAAAATAAAAAAGTTACGTCTCTCAGAAGAAGAATGGCGGAAAAAAACACAGAAAACGAAAAATTGGCTGGTCGTGAAGGGGTTAAACTAAAAGATCCATCGAAATCTGCAAACGTTTGGATACATAGAGAGAGAACTTTTGACAAAGGGGCTTTGTCGAAGAATAAAGTAACAATATCACTACACAATTTAGAAATTGTATATAAGAAAAGTTAAACGTAGCCAAAAAGCAAAAATATGTTATATCTAATGAATTGCTAACTTCATGTTTCGAAGACAGACTCGAGTTGTTGTACCCACATCACTCTGGTTTCTTATTGTTTTCATCAAAGTTTCTCTGAGCGCACTTCAAATGATGATAATACTGGATTTTCAGAAGTTTGGAAAGCAAAAAGTCTAAAATAAAATGGCGGCTAATTCCTGGAGTGGTGCATATTTGATCACATGAATAATTTGCTCAATCATTTTCAATGTGCAATGAACAATTTGCTGTAAAATGGGCCCATTTAGGCCTAAAACACACTTCCGCAAAAAAAACGTCCGTGTGACACGGTCCGTTTTTCGGGTCCGTGTTCCGTTATTTTGGGGCGTTTTTCCGGTACGTATGGCATCCGTGTGATGGCGTATGCGAGCTGTGTGTACGTGTAAAATGTTCGTGTTTGTGTGTAAAATGCCTGTGTATGTGTAAGTGCAATGTCCGTGTGGAGTGTCCGTTTGTGTGTTGCACAATGTCGTTGATACATGTCGGCTGACAGCAGACAGAGTTGCGCGATGAGAATGAACTTCACCCGACTTCATTGTCATGCCGTGGCTCTATCTGTGTGCCGCGTACTGATTAGTGGTCACCTGTGAAGGATTCACCAGTGACCGCTAATCCCCCGAGTGACTGAAGTGAGCAGCCCTCTCTCATACTTACCGCTCCCCGATCACCAGCGCGCTATTCCCTTCATTAGCTGCGTGGAGCTGACAGGAGCGGCGGTGTCTTTTGCAGCTCCGGTCACCTTCATGCAGCACAGCTGGATGCGACGCTGGACCATCCTGGATAACGCCGGACATGGAGGGCTTTTTCGGGCTTATAAAATTGGCGAACAAGGCAATTTGTTAGTGTTTTTTTTCTAATAAAGGATTGTTCGGGTGTGTGTGTTTATTTACTGTCATTTACAGATTAATCATGGAAGGTATTTCGGGGAGACGCCTGACATGATTAATCTAGGACTTATTGGCAGCTATGGGCTGCCAAAAACTCCTTATTACCCTGAATGCCAATGCACCAGGGCAAATCGGGAAGAGCCGGGTACAGTCCCAGAACTGTCGCATATAATGTATGCGGCAATTCTGGGCGACTGCTGACTGATATTATTAGGCTGGGGGGCTCCCCATAACGTGGGGCTCCCCATCCTGAGAATACCAGCCTTCAGCCGTATGGCTTTATCTGGCTGGTATTAAAATTGGGGGGGACCGCACGCCGTTTTTTTAAATTATTTATTTATTTATTTTACTGCACAGTATAGACACGCCCACCGGCTGCTGTGATTGGGTGCAGTGAGACAGCTGTCACTCAGCGTGGGGGGCGTGTCTGACTGCAACCAATCACAGGCATCTGTGGGCGGGGAAAGCAGGGAATGCGAGATTGATTAATGAGCGGCCGGCATATTCAAAGTAATTGTTGCCGCGTATTCTCTGCACAGCTGTTCCTCGCCGCGCTGGTGATCAGGGAGCGGTATGAGCCGGGGGAAGAAAAAAACCGAGCACCAATGTAAGTATGACTGAGAACAGCAGAAAAAAAGGTAAGTACACTGAATTTAATTTAAAAAAAATAAAAATAAGATCGCAAGTGTAAAAACGCACACGCACGAAACGTGCTGAACACGGACATACTCCGTGTGCGGTCCGTGCAGGCACGAACCCATAGAATTTAGCGGGTCCATGCCTGCGTGCTGCCGGCCAAAAACGGACATGTCGTCCGTGCAGAAAAGCGCACACACGTACTTATCACACGGACACACGTTCCGTGTGATTTTACGTGTGTGTGCCATCTACCATTGAATAACATGGGTCTCCGTGTGTACGTGTCTCCGGTACGTGCAAATATGTACCGCACACGTACAAAAAAAACGGATGTGTGTTGCGGGTCTTAAGCAGTTAGACTTAAACAAGGGTAAACCATTCATTTTTCATTATTCCACAAGTGGTTACAATCACTCGATGAATCACAGCAATTTACGAGGAAGTTGGTAAATGGTGTAAACTTATCGGCATGTCAGTGATTTCAGAATAGAGAAGGTGTAACCCTTTATTGTACATGGAAAATTACATATCTGTGACATAAAGAGCAGGAAACTGCAGATGTACTCATCTATATATTTGGGTTTATTTGGGTCACGAAAAATGCAAATAATATTGTTTTTATTTCAACATATATATAATTTTGTATATGCCATGTATATTATGTAATTTTTTTTAACCAATTCAGTTTCACATAAAATCAAATATGCTGCTGAGTATTTATTAAAAAAAATGTAATATAAAAAAAAAACAATTGTTAATTAGAGCCAATTCAAACATTTATCATGTTCATGCCTTACTCTTGAACTTGTAAAAAGATTGTCATTCTAGCCATGATTCGGTCAGACAATATGTTAGAGTGATGGCTTTGATTATAATACACTGTCGTAATTGTACGGGTCATAACGTTGGTCAAGGACAATTTCAGAAAAAACTGAGCAAAAAAAAATAATGTTAATTTAAGCAGCTTTGTAGCAGTTGGCTCTGACATACTGAAAACCTACAGGATATATATAAATAAATATATATATATATATACATATATATATATATACTTATGGCCTACATGGAATATCACGAGTTCATGGAGACGGAATTAAAAAGCCCTGAAGTATATGTAACTACTTAACAATATTAAGGAGAACCTGTAAGCATTTCTCAAGGTACTGTTACCTGCAAATCAGTGGTATACCAATAATAGCAGAAGACACAGAGGTCCCGATCTCCCCACCCCACAACTGGCATTGTAGTGGACTGTGGGGGGCATTATACCATTAAACAATGTAAAGGGGCCTTCACACTGTGTGGAGCATTGTGCAAGGGTCATTATGCTGTAGAGGGTTGTGTTGTGGGCCATCATACTTTGTGGAGGGTTGCATAAGGGCCATTATACTGTACAGAGGGCCATGACACTGTATGGAAGGCTGTGTCGGGGCCATCATAGTTTGTTGAAGGTTGTGTAAGGCCTGTCATACTGTATGGAGGGCCGTTATACTGTATGGAAGGCTTTTGTTAGGGCCATCATATTGTGTTGGAGTCGCTGTGGGGGTATCATACTTTGCAGGGTGGGGATAATGTAGGGTCATCAAACTGTGCATAGGGAGGCTATTGTGTAGAAATTCACTGTGAGGCATCATACTGTGTTTGGGGGTCATTTTGGTTGGCATTATAGTTTATAAGACCTGTGAAAGCGGTATCTACAGTTAAGGAAATAATTATTTGATCCCTTGCTGATTTTGTAAGTTTGCCCACTGACAAAGGCATGAACAGTCAATACTTTTAAGGGTAGGTTAATTTTAACAATGAGAGATAGAACATCCAAAATAAAATCCAGAAAATAACATTGTATAAATTAAATTATTTTAAATTTATTTGAATTTTGCAGCAAAAAATAAGTATTTGATCCCTCTGGCAAACAAGACTTAATATTTGGTGGCAAAACCCTTGTTGGCAAGCACAGCAGTCAGACGTTTTTTTGTAGTTGATGATTTGGTTTACGCACATGTCAGGAGGAATTTTGATCCACTCCTCTTTGCAGATCATCTCTAAATCATTAGGATTGGCAACTTAGAGCTTTAGCTCCCTCTATACGTTTTCTATGGGATTAAGGTCTGGAGACTGGCTAAGCCACGCCACTCCATGACTGTTATGTGCTTCTTTTTAAACCACTCCTTTGTTGCCTTGGCTGTTGTTAGGACCAGGAGGACGGGTAGGCCCAGGAGGTGGATCCACTGGACTGAGCACCCCACCGAGGGAAAGGTGCCCGGTAGCCGGAGCACTACGGGTAGCAGGACAGTCCATTCAGAGGAGTGGAGTGAAGAAGTCCCTGGGACCACAGAGTCTCTGAAGGTAGTCCGGGTGACGGAGCTCAGGTTCAGAGGCCGAGATGATGTCAGGCAGAGTCCGGAACCAGCTGAGCGAAGAGGTCGGTAACCACACGGATCCAGGGATCGGAGATGGTAGGGACTGACGAGATGGCGGACAGTCACCGTTCGGGGTTCTGGAAGCGTCAGGACCGGTTGGCAAGTCAGGAGCGACTCTACAAGAGACATAGGTAAGTACGGGACAAGGCACAGGGAGACCTGACTCCTAGCTTACTAAACACAAAGAACAGGCCCCGCCCACTTTGAAAGGATCCCCCTATATACCCTGTACCTAAATCTTCAATATCCTGTTGGAGGACGCTGGCCCTTTAAGAGAGGGTCAATGACCGCGCGCGCGCCCTAATGCGCATGCGCGAGGCCCGGGTGCCAGAAGCCAGAGCAGGAAGCGATGCACAGGAGGCAGGAGTGCCGGGCTGGCTCAGCATCGCAGACGGGCGCCGGGAGCGGGGACCGGGTTGCCTGGAGGACGCAGGTGAGGGAGCATGGAGACTGTGGAGCAGGGGACCAGGGAGCATGGCACGGGAGCGGCAAAGCATGGCACGGGAGCCGGAAAGCGTGGCAGGGGAGCCGGGAAGCGTGGCAGGGGAGCCGGGAAGCATGGCAGGGGAGCCGGGAAGCGTGGCAGGGGAGCCGGGGAGCATGGCACGGGAGCTGGGGAGCGTGACAGTACCCCCTCCCCCACGCCCCCCTCCCCGCAACCGGGACAGGAAGGCACGTATCAGAGGAGTACCCACATTCACCCGGGGTTCCCAGGACCTATCCTCAGGACCATACCCAGCCCAGTCCACCAGGAAGAACTGTCGGCCCCGCACTGTCTTCATGGCCACGATATCCCTTACCGCATAGATATCATCGTCAGCAATAGGAGGAGGAGCAGAACTGGCAGCAGGGGAGAAGGGACCAAGGACAACCGGCTTGAGCAGGGAGACGTGGAAGGAGTTGGGTATCCTCATCTTGGCCGGGAGCTGCAGCTTGTAGGCGACCTCATTGATCTTGCCGATGACTTTAAACGGCCCGATGTATCGAGGACCCAGCTTGTACGATGGTAGCTTCAATCGGACATATTTGGAAGCAAGCCAGACCAGATCTCCTGGAGAGAAACACGGAGGATCCAGACGCCTCTTGTCCGCGTGTCTCTTCATCCGCAGGGAAGCGCGTCCAAGGGACGTCTTGACAGAGTCCCAAATTGTTGAAAAGTCACGGACTACGGTATCAGCAGCGGGAACATCCGAGGACGTAGATACAGGTAATGGGATGGAAGGCTGAAGTCCGTAAACGACATGGAAGGGAGAGCTGGAGGAGGACTCATTGACGTGATGGTTATGGGAGAATTCAACCCAGGGAAGGAGCGTGGACCAATCGTCGTGATGGGTGTTAACGTAGTGACGCAAGAAGGAGGTCAGGATCTGATTGACTCGTTCCACTTGGCCATTCGACTGAGGATGGTAGGCTGAAGAAAAGTCCAGAGTCACTCCCAGATGTTTGCAGAGAGCCCTCCAGAAGCGCGAGGTAAACTGAGTTCCTCTGTCGGACACAATGTGGTATGGAAAGCCATGCAACCGGAAGATGTGCTGTATGTAGACATCAGCGAGCTCCTGGGCAGAGGGCAGTCCAGCCATAGGGACAAAATGAGCCATCTTGGAGAACCGGTCCACCACGACCAATATGACCGTGTGTCCGGAGGACGAGGGCAAGTCTGTAATAAAGTCCATTGCAATGTGTTGCCACGGAACGGAGGGAATTGGCAGCGGCAGAAGATGACCATATGGCAGGTGTTTGGGCGTGTTGTTCCGGGCACAAGAGGAGCACGCTGAGACAAAGGACGTGACGTCCGTGCGAAGGTATGGCCACCAATAGTGACGTACAATTGTACTCCATGTTCTCTTCTGACCAGCATGGCCAGCTATTTTCGAGGCATGGCCCCAGTGCAAGACGTTTTGTCTGTCAGTTTCAGAGACATAGGTCTTCCCGGGCGGTATCTGGGCCAGAGTGACAGGAGCCACTGGCATGACTTTACTTGGGCAGATGATGGGTTGGGATGTCTCCTCCTCCTATTCCATGGGCACGAATGACCTGGACAAGGCATCTGCTCGCACATTCTTATCCGCGGGATGAAAATGGAGTTGGAAATCGAACCTGGCAAAGAACAAGGACCACCTGGCTTGTCGTGGGTTCAGTCGCTGAGCAGACCGCAGGTATTCCAGGTTCTTGTGGTCCGTGTAAATGATCACGGGGTACACTGCTCCCTCCAGAAGGTAGCGCCATTCTTCCGGAGCCAGCTTGACTGCTAATAGCTCTCGGTCACCGATGGTGTAGTTGCGTTCCGGCGCTGAGAAGCTCTTGGAGAAGAAACCGCAAGTAACCATCTTCCCGGTGGAGGACTTCTGCATGAGCACTGCCCCGGCTCCAGAGGAGGAGGCATCCACCTCCAAGGTGAACTGTCGGTTTAACTCAGGACAGTGGAGCACAGGAGATGAAGCAAATGCCCGCTTCAGGGAGCCAAACGCGGCGCCGGCCGCAGGTGACCAGTCCTTCGGATTAGCCCCCTACTTGGTCAAGGCAGAGAGGCGCAGTCAGGGCAGAGAAGTGAGGGATGAACTGACAGTAATAGTTCGCAAAGCCAAGAAAACGTTGAATTGCCTTCAGTCCAGAAGCAGGGGGCCAGTTGAGAATGGAAGAGACCTTCTCCGGGTCCATCTGCAGGCCGGTATCAGAGATTACGTAACCCAGGAAGGGAAGAGAAGACTGCTCGAAGACACACTTCTCGTACTTGGCGTACAGACGATTCTCTCTCAGTCTTTGTAGTACCAGCTGCACGTTCTCTCTGTGGGTCTGGAGGTCCGGAGAGAAGACCAGGATGTCATGTAGATATACTACCACACAGACGTAGAGAAGGTCCCGGAACACGTCGTTCACTAATTCTTGAAAGACTGCCGGTGCGTTACACAGGCCGAAGGGCATCACACAATACTTGTAGTGCCCATTGCGAGTGTTAAATGCGGTCTTCCATTCATCCCCAGAGCGGATGCGGACCAGGTTGTAGGCACCACGAAGATCCAACTTGGTAAACACACAAGCTCTAAGCCGATCAAACAATTCGGGGATGAGCGGCAGGGGGTATTTATTCTTTACGGTGATTTGGTTCAATCCCCGGTAGTCAATGCAGGGGCGCAGGTCGCCCTCTTTCTTCTTAACGAAGAAGAAGCCTGCTCCGGCAGGAGAGGAGGATCTCCGGATGAATCCCCTTGCCAGGTTCTCAGTGATGTAGGCAGACATGGCTCTTGTTTCGGCAGGGGACAAAGGATATATCCGTCCTCGAGGTGGTGTGGTTCCTGGGAGTAGGTCGATGGCCCAGTCGTAAGGACGATGTGGCGGCAGTACCTCCGACTCTTTTTTATCAAAAACATCCGCGAAGGACCAATAGGCCGAAGGCAGTCCTGGTAGGGACCGGAGGTCGTCGGATGGGCTGTATGGACTTCAGGCAGTTCTCGTGGCAAGAGGAGCCCCATCGGGTAATTTCGCCAGCACGCCAGCTGACCGACGGTTCGTGTGTCCGTAACCAGGGGAGTCCCAGCAGGATTTGATGAGACATGTGAGGGAGGACGTAGAGAGTGATTCTCTCGGTGTGCAGGGCACCGATACATAGTTCTACAGGCTTGGTGATCCACGAGACGGTGTCAGAGAGGGGTCTCCCGTCTACAGAGGCAATCACGAGGGGTTTGTCGAGTGGAATAACCGGCACCTGGTACTTGTCCACCGTGGCCTGCTGGATGAAATTGCCTGCTGCCCCGGAATTGAGGTACGCCTCTGCCGTGAACCGCGTCTCTCCCGCTGTCACTTGAACAGTCCACGTAACCAGGTCTGAGAGGGTCCCAGTACCTAGAGTGGCCTCTCCTACCAACCCTAGGCTTTGGAGTTTCCCAGCCTTTCTGGACAGGAACGTAGCAGGTGTGTGCCCTCTCCGCAATAGAAGCAGAGGCCCTTGGCAAGCCGTTCTGCTCGGCGTTGTTCGGACTGCCGCAAACGATCAATCTGCATGGGCTCGGGGACAGAGATGCCAGACGACGCCAACTGAGGTACGATGGGCTTCTGCGGAGGAGATGAATGCTGTATCGGACGTCTCTCGCGGGACACCTCTTTGGATCGTTCCTGAAAACGGAGGTCCACGCGGGTGGCTAGTGCGATCAGGGCATCCAGGGTGGAAGGAACATCGCGGCCTGCCAGCTCATCCTTAATACGACCGGAGAGTCCTTCCCAGAAGGCGGCGGTTAGGGTCTCATTGTTCCACCCTAATTCTGAGGCCAAGGTGTGGAAGCAGATGGCATATTGACCCTCTCTTAAAGGGCCAGCGTCCTCCAACAGGATATTGAAGATTTAGGTACAGGGTATATAGGGGGATCCTTTCCAAGTGGGCGGGGCCTGTTCTTCGTGTTTAGTAAGCTAGGAGTCAGGTCTCCCTGTGCCTTGTCCCGTACTTACCTATCTCTCTTGTAGAGTCGCTCCTGACTCGCCAACCAGTCCTGATGCTTCCAGAACCCCGAACGGTGACTGTCCGCCATCTCGTCAGTCCCTACCATCTCCGATCCCTGGATCCGTGTGGTGACCGACCTCTTCGCTCAGCTGGTTCCAGACTCTGCCTGACATCATCTCGGCCTCCGAACCTGAGCTCCGTCACCCGGACTACCTTCAGAGACTCCGTGGTCCCAGGGACTTCTTCACTCCACTCCTCTGAACGGACTGTCCTACTACCCGTAGTGCTCCGGCTACCGGGCACCTTTCCCTCGGTGGGGTGCTCAGTCCAGTGGATCCACCTCCTGGGCCTACCCGTCCTCCTGGTCCTAACAGTAAGAACAGGCCCCGCCCACTTGGAAAGGATCCCCCTATATACCCTGTACCTAAATCTTTAATATCCTGTTGGAGGACGCTGGCCCTTTAAGAGAGGGTCAACGACCGCGCGCGCCCTAATGCGCATGCGCAAGGCCCGGGTGCCAGAAGCCAGAGCAGGAAGCGGTGCACAGGAGGCAGGAGTGCCGGACTGGCTCAGCATCGCAGACAAGCGCCGGGAGCGGGGACCGGGTTGCCTGGAGGACGCAGGTGAGGGAGCATGGAGGCTGTGGAGCGGGGGACTGGGGAGCGTGGCACGGGAGCGGGGAAGCATGGCACGGGAGCTGGAAAGCGTGGCACGGGAGCCGGAAAGCGTGGCAGGGGAGCCGGGAAGCATGGCAGGGGAGCCGGGAAGCATGGCAGGGGAGCCGGGAAGCATGGCAGGGGAGCCGGGAAGCATGGCAGGGGAGCCGGGAAGCATGGCAGGGGAGCCGGGAAGCATGGCAGGGGAGCCAGGAAGCATGGCAGGGGAGCTGGGGAGTGTGACAGCTGCATGTTTCAAGTTATTGTCATGCTGGAAGATCGAGCCACGGCACATTTTTAATGTCCTGGCGGAGGGAAGGAGGTTGTCACTCAGGATTTTATGGTACATCGCTCCATCCATTGTTCCATTGATGCGGTGAAGTAGTCCTGTGCCTTTAGCATAGAAGCACCTGCAAAACATAATGTTTCCACCTCCATGCTTGACAGTGAGAGCGGTGTTCTTTGGGTCATAGACAGCATCTCTCTTCCTCCAAACACAGAGAATTGAGTTAAGGCCAAAGAGCTCAATTTTTCGAATGCTCAGGAAAAATTACACAACAGATTATTTTGTCCATTTTTTCCTGATACCTTTGTCAAAATAAAAATGGTTGGGGTTAGGCCTTGTGCGCACTAGGCGTTTTTGCCGCGTTTTTAGCGGCGTTTTTACCGCGTTTTTGTGCTGAAAACGCAGTGACATTGCTTCCCCAGCAATGTCTATGGGTTTTCAGAAGTGCTGTCCGCATACAGCGTTTTTTTGTAGCTGCGTTTTTGTGGTGACCACAAAAATGCAGCATGTCAATTATTTCTGCGTTTTTCACTGCGTTTTTCACCCATTGAGTTCAATGAGATGTTCAACAACGCAATGAAAAACGCATATAGCCGCGTTTCTATGACTAAAAACGCAGCTATAAACGCAAGGGGTGGGTACTACAGTGACGTGTACAGGAAGAGGATTCCTTCTGTTGGTAAACACAGAAGCATGAATCCTCCCGGTACCGTCACCGCTGCCTCCACCTCCCGTCCGGTGCCATGTCAGCTCCGTGCGGCGCCATGTTTGGGCGGGAGGTGGAGGCAGCGGCGAAAACCAAAGTGAACAGTAGAAAAAAAAAAATGTCATATATACTCACCTGTCTGCAGGGTCCCGGTGCCATGCCCGCTCCCAGCCCCTTTCTCGGTACCGCCGCTCTGGCTGTGTGCAGTCTCCCCGGGGCAGGACCTTGCTTGCAGGACCTGGCGGTGGATCACCTGATGCAGTCACCTGGCGCATCGACTGATCGTAGTCTCGCCGGCTTTTTCGTGCCCGGCCGGCTATCAGCTGATCCTGCCGTCAGGGGACTTCATCAGCTGATTACCGGCAGCTCCTGCAGCGATTAGACAGGATCAGACTCTCATCCGATCACTGCAGGAGCTGCCGGTAATCAGCACAGCACATAAGTGAGTATTATTTTTTTTTTCTACTGATGCATCAGCTGATTGTATAATCGGCTTTTATACAATCAGCTGATGTGTGATGTGATTCACGTAGTTTAACCTGACACATCATCTGATCGCTTTGCCTTCCAGCAAACCGATCAGATGATATTGGATCCGGATTGGACGGCGCGGGACCCTTGACCCAGGATTACTGCGGAGGGGGGTTCTTTATTTCAATAAAGATGGAGTCACTAATTGTGTTGTGTTTTATTTCTAATAAAAATATTTTTCTGTGTGTTGTGTTTTTTTTTTTATCATTACTAGAAATTCATGGTGGCCATGTCTAATATTGGCGTGACACCATGAATTTCAGGCTTAGGGCTAGCTGATAATATACAGCTAGCCCTAACTCCATTATTACCCAGCTAGCCACCCGGCATCAGGGCAGCTGGAAGAGTTGGATACAGCGCCAGAAGATGGCGCTTCTATGAAAGCGCCATTTTCTGGGGTGGCTGTGGACTGCAATTCGCAGTGGGGGTGCCCAGAAAGCATGGGCACTCTGCACTGCGGATTCCAATCCTCAGCTGCCTAGTTGTACCCGGCTGGACTCAAAAATTAGGCGAAGCTCATGTCATTTTTTTTTAATTATTTCATGAAATTCATAAAAAAAAAGGGCTTCTCTATATTTTTGGTTCCCAGCCGGGTACAAATAGGCAGCTGGGGGTTGGGGGCAGCCCGTACCTGCCTGCTGTACCCGGCTAGCATACAAAAATATGGCGAAGCCCATGTCATTTTTTTTCTTTTTGGGCAAAAAACTGCATACAGTCCTGGATGGAGGATGCTGAGCCTTGTAGTTCTGCAGCTGCTGTCTGCTCTCCTGCATACACTAGTGAATGGAGGAGGCTGAGCCTTGTAGTTCTGCAGCTGCTGTCTGCTCTCCTGCATACACTAGTGAATGGAGGATGCTGAGCCTTGTAGTTCTGCAGCTGCTGTCTGCTCTCCTGCATACACTAGTTCTGCAGCTGTCTGCTCTCCTGCATACAATGAACATTTTGAAGAAGGAAATGACAGACATTTTTTTCATCAACAATCTTTAATGGCATTGTGCACTGATTAATAACGCAGTGAGCAAAAAACGCACCAAATCGCGTTTTTTAGACGCGGGTGCGTTTTTTGAGACAAAAACGCACATAAAAACGCAGCGTGAAAAAAACGCCTAGTGCGCACATACCCTTAAAGTTACAATTTTGTGGTAAAAATGTATTTTTTTTTCATTTTCACAGCTAAACGTTACAAAATTCTGTAAAGCACCTGGGGGTTCAAGGTGCTCACCAAACATCTAGAAAAAATTCTTGAGTGGCTTAGATCCCAAAATATGGTCACTTGTGGGGTTTTCCACTATTTAGGCACATTCTAGGGCTCCGCAAATGTGACAAGGAGTCCACTAATGATTCCAGTATATTTCGCACTCTAAAATTCAAATAGTACTCCTTCTCATCTGAGACCTGATGTGCCCCAAATAGTAGATTTCCACCAACTATGGGGTATTGATGTACTCAGGAGAAATTGCATAACACATTCTATGGTGCATTTTCTCTTTTTACCCTTGTGAAAATGCAAAATTTGGGGCTAAATTAACAATTTTGTGGGAGAAAAAATTCATTTTTACTTTCTACATTGCTCTATTTGGATGTGGGTTTGAGGGGCACTGTTCTTAGACTGATGTCACTTTTGGGTATTTTCTGTAACATATGCCTCTCAAAGACTCTTCAAATCTGATGTGGTCCCTAAAGAAAGTGGTTTTGTAAATTTTATTGGAAAAATGAGAAATTGCTGATAAACTTTTAACACTTTAAGTTAAAAAAATAAATAAAAAAATAATAATGTTTCAAAAATTGTGCTGATGTAAAGTAGACATGTGGGGAATGTCATTTATTAACTAGTTTGTGTGACCTAACTTGCTGGTTTAAGGGCATACAAATTAAAAATTTGAAAATTGGGAAATTTTCACCAAATTTCTGAAATTTTCACAAATAAATGCAAAAAATGTTGTTCTAAATTTACTACCATCATGTTATAAATAAACATTTTCAGAATCACTGGGATCCCTTGAAGCGTTCCTGAGTTATTACATCATAAAGTGACACTGGACAAAATTGAAACAATTGGCATGGTCATCAAGGTGAAGGGGTTAAAAAAATCAAATAATCTTTGGTGATGATGATGATTATTCAGAGTGACCACTTTCAATATTTCCAAAAGTCTTCTAGACTCTAAATAGTAATCTAACTGATTATATTCAAAAATTGTTTTTTTGAGATGGTGAAAAACATCGAGTTTTCTATTCATCGGGGCTCTATCGGGGTTCTCATCTGAATAGTTTTCTGAGTATTCTGATGCATTGTTTTGAAAAAGAACTATATTCATTTGAACCTATTATACCAACAAAGCGAAAAAAGACCCGTATAACGGTCAAAACAATGGAATTCTTTATTAGATAAAAACAGTGACAGACAATAGCATAAAAGCAATGTGTTAAAATCACACCAGCACTGCCATCATGGTGCAATGCATGACAAATGACAGGACATACACAGGAGATCAAAATCCGAGAACAATGTATGATCACTTGATTCTTTCAGTAATAATTTAATCTACATTGATCAACATATGAAGGTTTTTTGTAGGGGGTACATCATGCCACTAGAACAGTGTTTTACAAAAGATCCAAAGTTTATCAACATAAAACCTTTATTTTACCCAAAATGTGGTGATCATAATTAGATAACAACAATGACTGTAGCACAGAGAAAGATTATAACTAAATTCTCTGAAGGTAACAACAGTCACCAATCAGTAGGAAGTGTACAGGCCTTGGCTTTGAATGACTTCAGCATATCTGCGGCCACAGAACTTCCCTAGTCTCTCACATTGCTCTGGTGTGATTTTAGTCCACTCTTCTCCCAGTTTCTTCCACAGTTCTTTGACTGTTGTGGATTTCTTTGTCATAACTTTGACACCAAGAATTTTCCAGAGGTTTTATATTGGGTTTAGATCAGGACTCTGGGCTGGCCATTTCATTGTTTCAATGTTTTCTGTTTCAAGGAACTGCTTTACCTATTTTCCTGTGTGACAGGGGGCATTGTCCTGCATAAAAATTGTTGGCTGATTGAGTGATGAATGCAAGAAGGTTCTGATACACACTTGCATTCACTCTGCAATGCAGCTGTATGAGAGGTCCAACTCTTGCTGGAGAAAACATGGCCCTAACCATGACACTTCCTCCACCACCTTTCACTGACTTCTTAACACACTTTGGGTCCAGTCAACGAACATAATGTTTCCCATCAGACCCAAATAAATTAAACTTGCTTTCATCACTAAAATGAAGTGTGGACCACTTCTCCTCTGTCCACACAACAAGCTTCTTTTGATTATATTTGCTAATGAGATTTTTGGTCACTGCAGAGTGGGCTTTCAGTCCAAATGCTCTTAAACCTCATGACACTGTATGACAAGTCAGATCCTTACCTGTTCAGTGCTAAACTGGCGAGCAATTCCAGCTGTAGTGTTGAAGTGATGGCCCATATAGATTCTCCGCATTATCCTGTCCTCTCTTGCATTTGTCTTTTGAAGGCAACCAGCCTTCTTGGGGGAAGAGTTTGTGATGTTGTAGAGAAGCAATGTTCTCAAAATCACAAGACTTGGAACGATCAAATTCTCTTGCTATAGCTGATGGGGTCACTTCTTTGACCTTCATCTGGACAACCTGCTGAGGGTTTCAATCACTTTAGAATGG
Organism: Anomaloglossus baeobatrachus; assembly: GCF_048569485.1. NCBI lineage: Eukaryota > Metazoa > Chordata > Amphibia > Anura > Aromobatidae > Anomaloglossus > Anomaloglossus baeobatrachus. The sequence goes on from NC_134356.1 coordinate 364,134,522, forward strand.
CACACCATTTTTGCAAAGTGAGTGAAAACTGGAAAGCTAGGCTGCCAGTTAAATAGGGTTTGTCAGATATTTAAGAAAATTAGCACCAGGTGCCAGAATAACACCAATAACTTGCAGGTATCTGAAAGGAAAGTGTTCTATAATTTTGATTTGTTTTCTTTTTCATTTATCTCATTTACATTTTTATTATGTGCTTTGCAAATAATTCAGTTATGAAATAAGCTTACAATACTGCTAGTTTACTTATGTTAGGATATAATCACATATGACTATACAAACATTTAGGAAATTGTGTGTTGTTCTCTAAGTTGGATCTCTAGTGTATAACCCAGTGTCTATACCAGCAGTGCAGATGGACTAGATGCCATGTGCAAAAATGGCAAAATAGTGCAAACTAATGTGAATAGCAGCAGTACAATACAATACAATAATAGCGTTACTCAAACAGGTACAGGTATGTAAATCTAATATATAAAGCTGAGTGTATAGGGTGCATTACATGCTGCGACATCGTTAACGTCAGGGTCAGGGTGTTTGTGACGCACATCCAGCGTTGTTAGCGACATTGCAGCGTGTGACAGCTAGGAGTGCCCATCAACGATCGCAAAAACGTGAAAAATCGTTGAACGTTGACACATCGCTCCTTTTCATAATATCATTGCTGCTGCAGGTACAGTACGATGTTGTTCATCGTTCCTGCGGCACCACACGACGAACATCCCCTTACCTGCATCCACCGGCAATGAGGAACCGCTCATCTCCGCCCCTGCGCTTCTATTGGACGGCTGCTGTGTGACGTCGCTGTGACCCCGCACGAACCGCCCCCTTAGAAAGTAGGCGGTTCGCCGGCCAGAGCGAAGTCGCAGGGAAGGTAAGTCCGTGTGATTGGTGTAAGCGATGTTGTGAGCCACAGGCAACGATTTGCCTGTGTCGCACAACCGACGGGGGCGGGTACGCTCGTTAGTGATCTCGCTAGCGAGATCGCAGCGTGTAAAGTGCCCTTGAGTGTGTGTGTGTGTGTGTGTGTGTGTATGTGCATGTGTGCGTATGTTCGCTAAAGGAATCCGCACCGTCTCATTTACAATCACGAAATTTTGCACAGACACCCCATGTGACTCATGGAACGTCATAGACTATGTTTTGACAGGAAAATTTAACTCCGCCCTTTACAGTTACTCTCCAAAAAACCTGCCTCCTTTATAGTCAATGGAGCTGCGAGCTATAGGTTATTAATAGCAGCTGTGAGTGGTCGCTATAGGAACAAAATAAATTGTTAGTATAAGAAGCTTATGTGTGAGGTAATAAGATGTTGGTGGGGAGACGGATAGAGAGAGACAGAAAGAGACAGACAGACATAGGCACAGACAGAGTAAGAGGCAGACAGGTAAAGAGACAGACAGACAGAGACAGACAGGGGAAGAGACAGTGAGAGAGAGAGAGACAAACTGTCAAAGAGACAGACAGAGGCAGACAGACACAAACAGGGAAAGAGACAGGGAAAGAGACAGACAGACAGGAAAATAAACAGAGAGAGACAGTCAAAGAGACAGAGACATACAGACAGACAGGGAAAGAAACGGATAGAGAGAGACAGAAAGACAGACAGACGTAGGCACAGACAGAGTACGAGGCAGAGAGGGAAAGAGACAGAGAGACAGAGACAGACAGGAAAAGAGACAGAGACAGAGACAAACAGTAAAAGAGACAGACAGAAGCAGACAGACACAGACAGACAGGGAAAGAGACAGGGAAAGAGACAGACAGAAACAGACAGAAAAAGAGACAGAGAGAGACAGATAGTCAAAGAGGCAGACAGAGACAGACAGAGACAGACAGAGAGGGAAAAAGATAGAGGCAGACATACACAGAAAGACAAATACAGACAGGGAAAGAGAGAGGCAGACAGGGAAAGAGACAAACAGAGATACAGACAGGGAAAGAGACAGACAAAGACAGAGACAGGGAAAGAGACAAAAACATGAAAAGAGACAGACAAGGAAAAAGACAGGGAAAGAGACAGAGACAAGGAAAGATACAGATGGGAAAAGAGACAGACCCAGAACAGGACAGACCTGGAATAGGACAGACCTGGAACGAGACAGACCTGGAAAGAGACAGACGAGGAAAGCAACAGACCTGGAATAGGACAGACCTGGAAAGAGACAGACCTGGAAAGAGATAGACTTGGAAATAGACAGATGGGGAAAGAGACAGACGGGGAAAGAGACAGATGGGCAAAGAGACTAACAGACACAGAGAGAGAGACAGACAGACACAGAGAGACAGAAAGACTTAGAGAGAGAGATTAAGACAGACAGAGCGATAGGCACAGACAGACATGGGTAAAGACAAAGACACACATGCATAGAGACAGACACACCGACAGACAGAGACAGACAGGGAAAGAGACAGACAGAGACAGACACACAGAGACAGACAGGTAAAGAGACAGAAAGAGAAACAGACAGACACAGACAGACAGAGATAGACAGACATACACAAACACACAGAGACAAACACACAGAGACAGACACACAGAGACAAGTACACAGGAGGAGAAAGGAGGAGCGCATGTGAAGAATTTCAGGGGCACATTAGATGTTATTAAAGTGTAGCAGCTCACCTGAGTAGGTTGTGCAACCCTGCACAACCCCGGTTACAGCGTTGGTTGTGGAGCTGGGCAGATTCCCAGTCACCACTATAGTATTCTTCTGCCAGAGTTGTCTGCGTCCTGCAGGGCGGTCATGTGACCGATCACATGGAATCAGAGTCACTGCAGAGCCCAGAGGGAAGACAAGCAGCCTCAGGCTTCAAGCGGCTCCTGCCGTGAGTCCCAGGGGGGAAAGTAAAGCAAGCTGTGTGAATGCACGGTCCTGTGGAGCGCTAAGAAGGAGATGCAGGGTTTCTTGCTTGAATTTCTTTATTTCTTAATACTACAACGCATTTCGATATATAATAGTATATCTTTATCAGGTGATAAAGTATATTTTCATCTTCACCTGATGAAGATATAGTATTATATATCGAAACGCGTAGTGGTATTAAGAAATAAAGAAATTCAAGCAAGAAATTCTCCATCTCCTTCTTAGCGCTCCACAAGACCGGGCATTCACACAGACACACAGGGACAGACACACAGAGAGAGACACACAGAGACAGACACACAGAGACAAACAGACACAAACTGGGAGAGAGACAGAGAGACAGTTACTATCCAGGGCAATGCCTGGGTACTACAGCTAGTATATATACACTGTATATAATGGTAATATATCATCTCAATATCCAAACAAGCTAGCAATGAATATAGTATTGCTCCACCCCGTCACGATCACACACCATTCCCATTTAGGTAATGTACTTGTTTAAATTTCTTCTTGGCAGCTATGACAAGTGTGACGCCCTGGACCCCAGGGGTCACAGAATAACATCACATACACACACCCCCTCCCCTGGTCAGGAACACCCATCAAACAAAACCCTTGTTGCCTCCCTCCAGGGTCTGATGTCCACACCAGGTGGGGCGGAGCCAGGTGGTTGGCCCCACCCACCGAGGAGTTCACAGGCCTGGAGGCGGGAAAAGTAGTCAGTCAAGTTCAGGAGTTGAAGTAGAGAGGTGGTAGAGAGAGAGGAGGAGAGATTGTGTGTGTCTGGGTCGGAGCCCAGGCACCATCAGCAAGGTCGGCAGACGGTGGTGGCCGTCTGCAGGAGTTGGTGGAGGCCCGCCGGTACCGAACCAGGGAGCGGATTGAATGCAAGCACCAAGGCAGGGTACTCAGATCCCGACTAGGCTCGGAAGCCGCCGTAACAGTCAAATTCTCTGATTGCGGTTTGGACCTCAGGGGTTCATTCCCAACCAAGTCCCATCAGAAGGCAACAGCCCAACCCGTCTGGATAAGAGCCACCGCCAACGGCAAGAGATGCAAGGGCCAGCACCTGCGGGCAAAACGGGCTCTCCCGACACGTACAGTCAGGGCCAGAAATATTTGGACAGTGACACAAGTTTTGTTATTTTAGCTGTTTACAAAAACATGTTCAGAAATACAATTATATATATATAATATGGGCTGAAAGTGCACACTCCCAGCTGCAATATGAGAGTTTTCACATCCAAATCGGAGAAAGGGTTTAGGAATCATAGCTCTGTAATGCATAGCCTCCTCTTTTTCAAGGGACCAAAAGTAATTGGACAAGGGACTCTAAGGGCTGCAATTAACTCTGAAGGCGTCTCCCTCGTTAACCTGTAATCAATGAAGTAGTTAAAAGGTCTGGGGTTGATTACAGGTGTGTGGTTTTGCATTTGGAAGCTGTTGCTGTGACCAGACAACATGCGGTCTAAGGAACTCTCAATTGAGGTGAAGCAGAACATCCTGAGGCTGAAAAAAAAGAAAAAATCCATCAGAGAGATAGCAGACATGCTTGGAGTAGCAAAATCAACAGTCGGGTACATTCTGAGAAAAAAGGAATTGACTGGTGAGCTTGGGAACTCAAAAAGGCCTGGGCGTCCACGGATGACAACAGTGGTGGATGATCGCCGCATACTTTCTTTGGTGAAGAAGAACCCATTCACAACATCAACTGAAGTCCAGAACACTCTCAGTGAAGTAGGTGTATCTGTCTCTAAGTCAACAGTAAAGAGAAGACTCCATGAAAGTAAATACAAAGGGTTCACATCTAGATGCAAACCATTCATCAATTCCAAAAATAGACAGGCCAGAGTTAAATTTGCTGAAAAACACCTCATGAAGCCAGCTCAGTTCTGGAAAAGTATTCTATGGACAGATGAGACAAAGATCAACCTGTACCAGAATGATGGGAAGAAAAAAGTTTGGAGAAGAAAGGGAACGGCACATGATCCAAGGCACACCACATCCTCTGTAAAACATGGTGGAGGCAACGTGATGGCATGGGCATGCATGGCTTTCAATGGCACTGGGTCACTTGTGTTTATTGATGACATAACAGCAGACAAGAGTAGCCGGATGAATTCTGAAGTGTACCGGGATATACTTTCAGCCCAGATTCAGCCAAATGCCGCAAAGTTGATCGGACGGCGCTTCATAGTACAGATGGACAATGACCCCAATCATACAGCCAAAGCTACCCAGGAGTTCATGAGTGCAAAAAAGTGGAACATTCTGCAATGGCCAAGTCAATCACCAGATCTTAACCCAATTGAGCATGCATTTCACTTGCTCAAATCCAGACTTAAGACGGAAACACCCACAAACAAGCAAGACCTGAAGGCTGCGGCTGTAAAGGCCTGGCAAAGCATTAAGAAGGAGGAAACCCAGCGTTTGGTGATATCCATGGGTTCTAGACTTAAGGCAGTGATTGCCTCCAAAGGATTCGCAACAAAATATTGAAAATAAAAATATTTTGTTTGGGTTTGGTTTATTTGTCCAATTACTTTTGACCTCCTAAAATGTGGAGTGTTTGTAAAGAAATGTGTACAATTCCTACAATTTCTATCAGATATTTTTGTTCAAACCTTCAAATTAAACGTTACAATCTTCACTTGAATTCTGTTGTAGAGGTTTCCTTTCAAATCCAATGTGGTGGCATGCAGAGCCCAACTCGCGAAAATTGTGTCACTGTCCAAATATTTCTGGACCTAACTGTACAAGCCGGGGAGTGGACCACCCGTGGGAATCCATAGGGGTCAAACACTTACACATAGGTGCAGGGAACGACAGCCACCATCAACCCGTCCGGGCAGAGTGAAGATACTGCAGCTGACTGCGAGCCCCGTCCATCCAGCCGTTTGGTTTACCAGAGACTCTGTTCTTGACTACCTGAGTGAGTACACTAGTTTCATCCGGCACAGCGCTGCACCGTAACGCTGCCCCGCATCCACGCTGCCTCCCGCATCGGCACCTGCACCTATCCCCTCCTCCCTACTCCCCAACTGGGGCCCCGGGACCAACAGCCCCTACCCACGGAGGGTTCAACACCTTAGCTGTTCTCCGCCATCGCTCCCGGGATCCCCCGTCACCAGCAGCGGTGGTGTCCACCATCACCACAACCCGTGGGTGGCGTCACAACCGACATCCCACCACCAAACCTCCCCTTTTCACTCGTGGGCGAGGAGGCGCTGCTCGAGCCCCCGGGTCCGGCTCCGTGCTCGAGCCACAAAGGAGCAGAAGCACCGCGGACCCGACCGCCAGCGATTCCCAGGCAAGCGGCGTTCCCGACCCCTCCGCCCGTGACAACTTGGCGTCACGAACAGGATCCTACCCATCTTATTACCAGTAGAAGTGCGCCTTGCAGTCCCCGCCGGCGGTGTCCGGACGAAAATTTTGAAATTCCGCCATCTTGAGTGCGAAAAGTTCCCGCTCGAGCCGTCTTCCCCAAGCAGGGAAGGCGCGAAAAGTGAAGCCGCGCCCCCAAGAGAAGGAGGTGCCGGAGAGAACCAAGGGGGGTCGGAGAGCGAGCGGTTCCCCATGTGACGAAGGGGATAAGAAGCGGGGATGCCAGGACCCTGTAACCATCCCGTTCCTGGAGGCAGAGCAGGCAAGATGTCCATTCCGTCAAGCAGGCCCACGCCCGGCACAGCGGCGTGGGTGGAAGCCCGGGTGGCGCAGTTAAGCCACAGGCTACAAGCCCGGCTCCAGCTCCTCGTGCAAGAAAATCAGGACCACGCCATACCATGCCCAAACCAATAGGATGTGTGAAAAGATGAATCACCTGGTCCTGGGTCTCCTCAAGACACTACCGTTGGAAGAACGAAACCTGTGGCCGGATAAGTTGCCTGACCTCGTAGACATGTACAACAACATTCACTGTGGTTCTACCAAGCGTACACCCACATATCTGATGAGAGCCAGACCGGGCCAGCTGCCGATGGACCTGGAAATGGGCCTGGACGCTCCGGAGGCTCTTCCCTCCACTGCAAACTGGGATACCAAGCGGGAGGCGCAGTACCGACGGATCCAGGAATATGTGGAAAAGAATCTGTGTCAGAGCCGAGAAAAACAAGAGCAGCGCTTCAATAGAGGGGCCCCAGCTGTTCCCTTTGAGCCTGGAGATGTAGTGCTGAAATAGAAGAGGAGAACCCATAAGCTTGATGATCAGTGGGAAAGAACCCCGTATGTCATACAGCCCACTGGATGGGAGAACGAGAAGACTTATCTGATTAGTCGCGACCAGGGAAGAACCATGGCTACAGTTTCCAGGGACCACCTGAAGAGATGCCCACACCCCTTACGATTGGCAAATGAAGTCCCAGTCCCCATACCGAACGGGGAAAAGAAAGAGGTGATCCACTCAGTGATGGGCGACTTCCCCGTAGACTGGCCTGTGCAGAATGGTGTGGTGATTATTCTGGTGATAATGTTCCCACAACCTGTGGAAGAAGTGGAAACGGAAATAACCACCAGTGAACTGCTTGAACCAGTGCCCAGGGATGCACCTATACCAAGCCCCCGTAGGTCTCCACCTGCCACACCTGACAGATGGGAAAAGGAACCAGTTGTTTTCTTTGTCCCAGTGCCCCCCAATGACGTCATTGGACCCAGAAGGTCCACACGCCCCAACCTAGGTAGGCCCCCGCTTAGGTATAGGGAAACTGCCATCTAGGGGTGCCGTATGTTAATTGTGTAAATATCTGAATGAATGAGCACTAATTATCCGAGACTGTCACCTGATTGAGAAGAACTGTTGTCCCCATTGGGACGCACAGTGTGGTAGCCCGTTGGCTATGAAGAGTTTGGCCCCCGTTGGGACCTTAAGTTACATGCTTGCCTTAAAAGCCCATGCCCACATGAGAAACTACTCATGAACATGGCCGAGAACTAGCAGGCCACCCACGAACTTGTGGGCTTGTGAATAATTGTGGGCTGGAGTCCCGTTGACCTCCTTCAGAGAGGCAGGTTGGAGGAGGGACCCGCAGCAGAGCAGGCTGGGGTCCGGTCACCACCAGGACCGGTGAGCATCCTCCGGGGTCAGGGGTCCCTCTGGACGTGGGGCCCCCTGAATGACAGCCGGGTGCGAGACACCGTACCCGTTCCCGCTTGGGCAACCTGAACCAGGTTCGGTTTTCCGGACTGGGGAAAAGGGGTGCTGCCCGTATCTTAGGGGCAGAATCAAGGTTTAGGTTGTTTGGGTGGGGACGTGGAAGAAATGGGACCCGTCCGTGTTATTAAAATTGTTTTTATTAATGTTTGCAACGTTTAAGTGACATGCCTTCTGTAAGGGAAGATTTTAAAATGCATACTGTTCTTTGTTATTTATCTTTTTCAGAAGAAAAATAAAACCGGTGGTGGACGGGCAGCCCGCGGACGGTCTGCGTTTTACCAAGGGGGAGTGTGACGCCCTGGCCCCAGGGGTCACAGAATAACATCACATACACACACACACCCCCTCCCCTGGTCAGGAACACCCGTCAAACAAAACCCTTGTTGCCTCCCTCCAGGGTCTGATGTCCACATCAGGTGGGGCAGGGCCAGGTGGCTGGCCCCACCCACCAAGGAGTTCACAGGCCTGGAGGCGGGAAAAGTCGTCAGTCAAGTTCAGGAGTTGAAGTAGAGAGGTGGTAGAGAGAGAGGAGGAGAGACTGTGTGTGTCTGGGTCAGAGCCCAGGCACCATCAGCAATGTTGGCAGACGGTGGTGGCCATCTGCAGGAGTTGGTGGAGGTCTGCGAAACCATAGGACCGGGGTGGCAAATTCTCTGATTGCGGTCTGGACCTCAGGGGTTCATTCCCAACCAAGTCCCGTCAGACGGCAACGGCCCAACCCGTCCGGATAAGAGCTACCGCCAATGGCCAGAGATGCAAGGGCCAGTGCCTGCGGGCAAAATGGGCTCTCCTGACACGTACAAGCCGGGGAGTGGACCACCCGTGGGAATCCATAAGGGTCAAACACTTACACATAGGTGCAGGGAACGACAGCCACATCAACCCATCTGGGGAGAGTGAAGATACCGCAGCCGACTGCGAGCCCCGTCCATCCAGCCGTTTGGTTTACCAGAGACTCTGTTCTTGACTACCTGAGTGAGTACACCAGTGCCATCCGGCACAGCGCTGCACCGTAATGCTGCCCCGCATCCACACTGCCTCCCCGCATCGGCACCTGCACCTATCCCCTCCTCTCTACTCCCCAACCGGGGCCCCGGGACTAACAGCCCCTACCCACGGAGGGTTCAACACCTTATCTGCTCTCCGCCATCGCTCCCGGGATCCCCCGTCACCAGCAGCAGTGGTGCCCACCATTACCACAACCCGTGGGTGGTGTCACAACCGACATCCCACCACCAAACCTCCCCTTTTCACTCGTGGGCGAGGAGGCGGTGCTCGAGCCCCCGGGTCCTGCCCCGTGCTTGAGCCACCGAGGAGCAGAAGCACCAGACCCGAGCGCCAGCGATTCCCAGGCGAGCGGCATTCCCGACCCCTCCGCCCGCGACACAAGATTTATGCAATCATTACAGTCCCATGCATTAGCACTTCTATATTTGTGCAACTTTGATGCATGGTGTCTAGTTACCTTATTTGTCTGCAGCAATTTTATGTTCAGTGCTATCTTGATTTGATATTGAGATGACATAATGCCATTGTGTGTGTGTGTGTGTGTGTGTGTGTGTGTGTGTGTGTATATATATATACACACACTACATTAAAAAATGTGGGGTCACCCAGACAATTTTGTCTTTTCCATATATAGTCCAGACATTGATTAGGTTAGAAATAATGATTTTTACTTGAAATAAAAATTTTCAAATCAAAACCAAAGTGTACTCAAAGTACCAGAGGTATAGTATAAACAGGCCAAAAACAAAAAACCCTCTAAAACTGATGTTTTATTTGTATGTATAAAAATCCAAGACATTGATTAGGTTACAAATACTGATCTTTACTTGAAATAATAATTTTCTCCTTCAAACTTTGCTTTTGTCAAAGAATGCTCCCTTTGCAGCAATTACAGCTTTCCAGATCTTTGGCATTCTAGCTGTTAATTTGATGAGGTAATTGGAGATATTTCACCCCATACTTCCAGAAGCCACTCCCACAAGTTGGATTGGCTTGATGGGCACTTTTTGCGTACCATATGGTCAAGCTGCTCCCACAACAGCTCAATAGGGTTGAGATCTGGTGACTGGGCTGGTCCCTCCATAAGGCCCGTTTCACACGTCAGTGAAAAACAGTGACGTTTTTCACTGGCGTGTAAAACATGCACATGTCCCTGCGTGTGCCGTGAATCACGGCACACGTGGGTTGTCTAAGTGCAATCTGGGCTTCATTCTCCGTGGCCCGTGATTGCACTTAGAAATCAACTCACCTGTGCCCGCTCCCGCTCTCCGTGGTGCTGAATCCTCTCGCGGTGCAGCATCCGGCCGGCGCTGACCCTTGCAGCAGCTGCTTCCGGGTCGGCTGTGTCGCGCATCATTAAGATGCGCGACAGTAATCAGCCGGCTTAGAAGCAGCAGGGAGAACGGGCTGCAGAGGACATCGCTGGACGCCGGGTGAGTTAAAATGTTTATTATTTTAAATGCACGTTTTTTTCTGGCACGTGTTTCATGGACCACACCACTGCGTGGTCCGTGGAACATCAGTGATGCCAGAAAAAAAATGGACATGTCTCCGTGCAGCAATCACGCACACGCGGGTACGCTGCACAGAGACACGTGCAGTGAAAAATCACTGACGTGTGAGCAGACCCATTAATTATAATGGGTCTGCGTATGTCAGTGATTCTGGTACGTTTAAAAAAAAGCACAAACGTACCAGAATCACTGACGTGTGAAAGGGGCCTTACAGATAGAAGACCAGCTGCCTGCTTCTTCCCTAAATAGTTAATGCATAATTTGGAGGTGTGCTTTGGGTCATTGTCTTGTTGTAGGATTAAATTGGCTCCAATCAAGCGCTGTCCACAGGGTACGGCATGGTGTTGTAAAATGGAGTGATAGACTTCCTTATTCAAAATCACTTTTACATTGTACAAATCTCCCACTTTGCCAGCACCAAAGGAACCCCAGACCCTCACATTACCTCCACCATGCTTGACAGATGTCATCAGGCACTCTTCCAGCATTTTTTCAGTTGTTCCGTGTTTCACAAATGTTATTCTGTGTATTCCAAACACCTCAAACTTCGCTTCATCTGTCCATATCACTTTTTTCCAATCGTCCTCTGTCCAATGTCTGTGTTCTTTTGCCCATATTAATCTTTTCCTTTTATTGGCCAGTCTCAGATATGGCTTTTTCTTTGCCACTCTGCCCTGAAGGCCAGCATCTCGGAGTTGCCTCTTCACTGTAGATGTTGACTATGGTGTTTTGCAGGTACTATTTAAAGAAGCTGCCAGTTGAGGACCTGTGAGGCATCGATTTCACAAACTAGAGACTCTAATGTACTTGTCTTGTTGCTCAGTTTTGCAGCGGGGCCTCCCACTTCTCTTTCTACTCTGGTTAGAGCCTGTTTGTGCTCTCCTCTGAAGGGAGTAGTACACACCGTTGTAGGAAATCTTCTGTTTCTTGGCAATTTCTCGCATAGAATATCCTTCATTTCTAAGAACAAGAATAGACTGTCGAGTTTCACATGAAAGTTCTCTTTTTCTGGCCATTTTGAGAGTTTAAGGGAACCAACAAATGTAATGCTCCAGATTCTCAACTAGCTCAAAGGAAGGTAAGTTTTATAGCTTTTCTAATCAGCAAAACTGTTTTCAGCTGTGCTAACATACTTCACAAGGATTTTCAAGGGATTTCTAAACATCTATTAGCCTTTTAACACAGTTAGCAAACACTATGTACCATTAGAACACTGGAGTGGTAGTTGTTGGAAATGGGCCTCTATACACCTATGTAGATATTGCATTCAAACCCAAACGTTTGCAGCTAGAATAGTAATTTACCACATTAACAATGTATAGAGTATATTTCTGTTTTATTCAATGTTAGCTTCATTGAAAAAAATGTGCTTTTCTTTTAAAAATAAGGAAATAGCTAAGTGACCCTAAACTTTTGAACTGTAGTGTGTGTATATCATCATAAAGTTAATTTTCTTCAGTAATTCAATAAAAAATAGGAAACTCATATTATATAGGGTCATTGCACACAGAGTGATCTACTTCAAGTGTTTATTTCTGTTAATGTTGATGGTTATGGCTTACAGGCAATGAAAACCCAAAAGTAATTATCTCAGAAAATTAAAATATTATCTAAGACCTACTAAAAAAAATATTTTTAACTCAGAAATGTTGGCGTACTGAAAAGTATATACAGTAAATGTACTCAATACTTGGTCGGGGCTCCTTTTGCATGAATTACTGCATCAATGCGACGTAGCATAGAGGTGATCAGCCTGTGGCACTGCTGAGGTGTTATGGAAGACCAGGTTACTTTGATTGCAGCCTTCAGCTCGTCTGCATTGTTGGGTCTGATGTCTCTAATCTTCCTCTACCCCTTGGCTAGGTCCTTCCCGGAGGGATATCTGGCTAGTTCTGTGTCGAGACTCCTAACAGAGGCTACACGGACCTTTTTTGATTTGCATACTTCCCAGGGGGCAATGCACCTAGGATTTCACTGTTTGAGCGACTTTGTTGGCTGCTGGCAGTATTTTCTCTGGCTGGTCTCCCCGAGATCAGTGATTGTTTTGTCTTGTTTGTCTACTAGGCATTGCTCCCACCTAGCAGAATCCTACTCCACACTGATGAGGGGCAACACCCCGAAACAGCTGTCTGTGGATGGATACCTGGCCTTGGTATTTCCCTTGTCATATCTTTAAACTCGTCAAAGAGTTGGATATTGACTAAAAGGGCCACTTAATATGGTGGTCTCCTAAAAAAAGCCACTCCTTGGCTAGGTCCTTCCCGGAGGGATATCTGGCTAGTTCTCTGTCGAGACTCCTAACAGAGGCTCCACGGAGCTTTTTTGATTTGCATACTTTCTCTACTCCTTGAAAGAGACCGCTCTACTCGTTATTGCCAGCATCCCACATGATTTGTAAACTTCCAGTATGTGAACTGAGGAAGGTGTAATCAACGAAAACATCTTCATCCACTGAATTAATAAAAAATTCAATTTCACTTGGAGTACATGGTTATTTGTTTAAAGTCCCTGCCATTTAGACTTGAAGCGGCTCACTCATGCTGATCAGTTTCTAGCCTGGGAATGCGCAGCATTTATTTTGCAAAAATTATTGTTCAAAGCAGGCAGCTATGTCTAAAAACGACAGCTTTGAATAAAAGAATAAGACTCTGTTTCCATTTTTGGGTTTGGTGGTACTGTGGCCAGGATGAAGAGGGGACTCGGCCATGCTTCAGTGATGGAAGTAACCATGGCACCTTGATGGAGTAGCAAGCATCCAGCAGGGTGGACACCCAGTAATCAGGACTGGTGAAATTCAGGGGAACTTGGAGGTAATTTGGCAGTCACTGCAGCAATGATTTGCTCACGTTAGCCACGCTGCCCAGAAGCAACAACAAGCTGTCATCAGTTGGAGGTGTATTGCAGTTTAAAATTTTACAGATAATCCCCCTTCTAGAAAAACTCTGTTAAAGAGGCCCCTAAGCAGCCTCTTTACCCAGATGACCCCCTTACAGCCAAGATTGCCCAACATCCAACACTCTTGCGCAGTGCTGTAATGCAGATGGTTTTCAGAGCTCCACAACACCATGCCTGCTGCCAGTGCAGTTACAGGTTTGTGACAGAGTAAGCCCGCAATACCTGGTGCACAATGACTACTTTTTTTTTTTTTTTAAACTAAAGCCACAGACTGTGTGTCTGCACCATGGTGACAAGTAGAATTTTGGTAAAAACTAAAGGGGGCTTTACACGCTACGACATCGCTAATGCGAAGTCGTTGGGGTCACGGAATTAGCGATGCCATTGCGTGTGACACCTATGAGCGATTTTGCATCGTCGCAAAAAGGTGTAAAATTGCTCATCGGTGACATGGGGGTCCATTCTCAAATATCGTTACTGCAGCAGTAACGAAGTTGTTCCTCTTTCCTGCGGCAGCACACATCGCTCCGTGTGACACCGCAGGAATGAGGAAGCTCTCCTTACCTGCCTCCCGGCAGGAAGGAGGTGGGCGGGATGTTACGTCCCGCTCATCTCCGCCCCTCCGCTTCTATTGGGTGGCGGTTCAGTGACGCAGCTGTGACGTCGCTGTGACGCTGAACAAACTGCCCCCTTAGAAAGGAGGCGGTTTGCCGGTCACAGCGACGTCGCCGGGCAGGTAAGTACGTGTGACGGGTCTGAGCGATGTTGTGCAGCACGGGCAGCGATTTGCCCGTGTCGCACAACAGATGGGGGCGGGTACCCACGCTAGCGATATCGGTACCGATATCGCAGCGTGTAAAGCCCGCTTAAGGCCACAGACCCTGGTGAGAAGTGGCAACAGGTATTTTTTTCCAAAAGGTTAAGTCCACAGACCTTGGTGAGAAGTGGTGACAGCTACTTTTGGACCCAAAATTAAGGCCACAGACCCTGGTGAGAAGTGCACATAGGTAGGTTTTTTTTTTGTTTTTTTTTAAATTAAGGCCACAGACCCGGCTGTACACTAGCAACAAGTAGAATTGTGGAGGAGAAGGAGGAAATACCAGCAAAAAATTTATTTATTGGGTTTTCAATGATATTACATTTAGTGGTTACTGTATTTTTGGAGTCTCCAAAACACTGGGCATGGCAAATAGGGTATACCAATGTCTGTTTGTGGGTGGTCCAGTTGTCTACTCACCTACACATATAGACAAGTCTATTGTAATCCACGACTCATTCATTTTAATAAACATCAGCTTGCCCGGATCAGCTGAGGACACGAGGATACACCTGTCTGTGATGACACCCCTGCAGTGCTGAACACACGTTCAGACAGTACACTTTCGGCACTTTCGGTTCACTACAGCTACAAGGGATTCCAGGGTCTGCAGAGAGTGCAGGAAACACCTGCAAGCCACATTCCACATACACCGGGATTGGAGGGACCCCAACCAGAAAGGACTCACAGTGGGAACACCGGTGGTGACCTCAAATTGGTCAGGATCGACTAGGACCCAGCACAGCGGAGACCGGAAGTCCGGGAGTGACAACCAGGACTGTGAATAAAGAAAGCTTGAAACCGCAGAGACTGTATCCACCTGTTCTTGCTGACGCCGGCGCCCAGTGCTTCGCGCCAGCGCCTATTACTCCCCTCATCATCCTCCCTGGGACCTTCTCTACCTGTGGGGAGCAGAACCATCTTAGCTGCTGCAGCCATCCGCCCCGGAGGACAGCAACAGCAGCGGCGGCTAATCCCTGGCCGCGTACCGCAGGTGGCGTCACGGGACAAACTATCCCCATCAACATCTTCCCCACCATCATTATCCTCTCTTTTATTGTACACCTCAGGGCCATGAAGCAGGGCAGGACTACCATCCCCAGATCCGACATCACCAGGCCCGGCGACGAGTAAAAAATTAACCCCTTGCCTCGTGGGTGCTACACTATAATTCAGGGTCAGGGCTCATGGGTGTCAAAGGGGGTATTTCCTTTTTCTAATGAGGGTTTGGGGGATGGAGAGCTGCAGACTTCCATGGGACGATGTGGATATAGTAAGTGATGCTGGTGGTAGTGGTTGTGCAGTTGCTGCCACATCATGTGCTTGCGGGGAGGAAATAGTGATTGTGAGTGGATGTATGACGCCCTGGCAAAACCAGGTAGTCACACTGTGTAGGCCCCCGCATAACACCATCCCACATAGGGTTACACACAGCCGACCTGAAACCCTAGTCACCTCCCCCAGGGTAGGAAAGGCACACCAGTGGGCGGTACCAGGTGGATGGAGAACACCCACCTAGGGGTCTGGAGAACCCGGGGCGGGAAAAAGCAGTAGTCTGAGTTCTAATTCTAAGTTGAAGTTCAAGTGGAGAGGAATGGAGTAGTTGAGGAAGAGAAAGTGCAGGCTGAGACACTAAGAAAAGGTGTCGGGGTTGGAGCCCCGGCGTACTGGTAGGTGGCAGTTGGTGGTCCGTGTCTGTCAGGAGATGGGAAGACGGCGGAGATCCGGAGTGGACTGGGGCAGGGTTGGAGCCCGCTGGTACCGACACCGGAGAACCAACCCAGAAACCGTGCACAGAGGGGGTACTTGGACCCTGAAGCCAGGACCGGAACCAACGGCCTAGCTAATTAACCAATTGAGGGCAGGATTATAGGTCCTGTCCCAACCAAAGTCCCAAAAGCAGACAACAGCCCACCGCGGGGGATAGGGCATCCGCCAGGGCCCGGTAGATCCCACGGGCCAGCGCCAGTGGGCACGGCTCCCAACAAAAGGACAGGGAGCGGACTCCCATGTTTCACACCGGGAAGTCCACCACACCAAACACACAGTGCAGAGGAAAGTGACACAGACCACCAGCCCGGGTGTGGGACCAGATACACCCGACTGCGTCAGCCAGCCACCAGCACCTTGGTTTACCACTGGACTTGTGTGATTTATTTAACCGTGAGTAAACTAACATACCCCGTTCTGACCGGGCGCGCCGGCCCCTGCAGTCACCATCCTCAACATAAGAGACACTGGGCCCGGGGGCATCCATCCCTACCCATGGAGGGGTTAACATCCAGCTGCCATCCCATCGTCCCCCGGGTGCCCCACAACAGCAGCAGTGGTGCCACATTTCACCACACACCATGGGTGGCGTCACAGACAGTTTACGGCAAATCCCGTACAAATACGTGCCCTTTTATTTGAAGTGTCCGCGTGACCCCAGAGTCCCTTGAGCCACACCGCGGATCCGGATCCGAGCAGCCCGGCTGCTGGCACGGGGGCGGCACAGATGCAAGATGCCGACACCACAGCTGAAGAAGGAGCAGTTGGAGCCGGAGTTCTTTCCTGATTTCTCAGGAAACTACTCCACTGCAACTCAAACGCGCGTCGGGCCTGGACCGTGGACAGTTTGTTTGCGTCATCTTTCTTCTTTTTCTGGTAAGTAGTAATGTACCCTGTGAATCACACTAGAGAAATTCCTGGTTTGATTTACTGAAATACCGATATACTGTATGTTGGTGTGTGGGTCTGATAGATCCTCGCAGGGACTTATACTTGAAATTTTGTACATAGCAACATTCTAACATTTTGATTACAGTTGGAGTGGGGCTATAAGTAATAATTTCCTCCGATTGGGATGTAATTTTTCCAGCTCTGACTATTATCATTTTTTTACATTACTGTCCCAGTTCCCACCCCTGTGGAGTTTTTCTTTCCTCCTTGTATTTGTCTCACATACCCCGCTGTGACTCATGTTTTATGTCACAGATGTGGGTTATACTACTTTTTTTTAATATTTTGTTATTGTATGTGTTAAATAAAATTGTGTTGGACACTTATTACTCTTATGTGTGTTTGGGGGCACCAAAGGGCAACTTTGCAAAGGGCACCATTCAGCCTAAGGCCGGCCCTGCATAGGGCATTTGCCTTATGCTCCCTCTTTTGTTGTACTGCTGTTTTGCCTGCTTGAACACTTCCTCATCATCAAAACTGTGTTTGTCACTATCGCGGCCTTCACTCCAGTTGGAGTCAAGCATCTCATATTCATCCCTCACATCGATTTCCTCCCCCTCCTCAGTCCTGCCCTCCTTCCCATTCTTCACATTGATGAAAGCCGCAGCAGTTGGCAACTGTGTTTCATCATTCTCTGAGCTGTGGTGCGGTGATCTGCAGACTGTGTCCACCAGCCCTCTTCCAACACAACAAGTGATTGGGCGTCATTGATCTCAGTCTCTTTCACCTCTGGGGCAGGGCCAGGGGGATGGGCCATAGGACCTAGTGAGCAGAATTATCAAAAAGCAGAATTGACTGCTGCATGACTTGTGGCTCCCACTGCTTGACTGATTTTGAATGGGTTGAGGTGAAAAGAAGATGACCATGGAACTTAGGCGATGACTCTGAGCTTTCAGGTGTGGACCGGGTGAAAGACAATGCAAAGGAACTGGAGGCAATGGTAGCCTTATAATCTAAAGCTGCCTCAACATGTTCTGGCCTCTCCATTCGTGGAGTGGTTCTAGGGTCTAAGAAATGACGAAGACCAACTTCACTTCACACCGCTCTGACCCTGGAGGCTTGAACATCTAAAGTAAAAGGCTATTATGCTTCGTTGAAAAATGAAAAAAATCTCCTGATGAGCTCCGTCGGCTACTGTGTATGGAGCGAAACGCGTTGAGATGAGATGAGAGATATTAAATGAGTTCTTGAAAAATTGAAATAAAATTACATGGACTCTGGATAAAAGATCATGACGGGCAAGACTTGACGAGATCATGTGAAAGATGAAATGTAATCACATGGACTCGATCTAAAGATTTTTTGGTGGTCTCTAGGCACCTAGAAGACAGTTCTTGGAGATAAGTGGATAATTTCCATATTTCTGAATTATTGTTATTTATGAGCTGTTATATATATCTCAGGAGTACAGGGTCATTTTCTAAGCGAATTGTTGGGGAAGATCGTTGAAGGATAGTTTCTTCCTCATAACTATTGTTTGCCATTATCAATTTAACCCCTGTTTATGTGGATGTGCCAGAGATAATGGTGGTACTCACCACTTTTTGAGACATTTTTATACTAGAGGGATAGAGAAGGGTCTGCTAAGGGCACCTAGAAGACAGTTCTTGGAGATAAGTGGATAATTTCCATATTTCTGAATTATTGTTATTTATGAGCTGATATATATATCTCAGGAGTACAGGGTCATTTTCTAAGCGAATTGTTGGGGAAGATCGTTGAAGGATAGTTTCTTCCTCATAACTATTGTTTGCCATTATCAATTTAACCCCTGTTTATGTGGATGTGCCAGAGATAATGGTGGTACTCACCACTTTTTGAGACATTTTCATACTAGAGGGATAGAGAAGGGTCTGCTAAGGGCAAGCCGCCGAGGAATGGGGGCAGCGAAAAACTTAGGATGTGCTCCATTGTTAGGTAAGGACCGGCCTTGAGGGGAAGCTTAGGGAGAGAATATAGATTCACCCGTCTCTCTGAATACTGACCTTTTCCCAGGTGAAATTATTGATGGTTATCCACTCTAAAAAAAAGTCTCTATTTGTTCTTATTGAAGTGGGTGAGACTACCTATTGTCTTTTGTTTTATGTATTATTGTTGTTCATGTTTTGGTGTATTGTATGTTTGGGTCAAAGGACCCCTCTTTTTTATATCCAAATAAAGTAAATAATATTTTTAAAGAAAATCCTTCTTTGTCACCTAAAGTGAATGGGTATTTTTCTGATAGAATGTTCTGGCCTCTCCATTCGTGGAGTGGTTCTAGGGTCTAAGAAATGACGAAGACCAACTTTCGGTCTGCATGCAGTAGAGGAAGGTGTTTCAGTTTGGAGTGTAGCAAGCACAGATCTACCACGTCCTCACTCTGAAGCAGCTACACCACCAGTAGCCACACCATGGTCTTGTCCCCTATTAGATGTTCTCCTCATTCTTTGACACAATGACAAGTACAGATTATTAGATGGCCTGTACACTGAAAACTATTATAAGAAAGCCTGTATGCTGGTGTTTTAAACTGCTATGCAAAGCTGCGTGATGCAACGCAGTGTGAGGTTTCAAAGATACAGTGGAACCTCGCTTAACGAGTAACCCACTTAACGAGAATTTCGCTTAACAAGCAAAGCTTTCTGTAAATTTGTAACCCGGTTTACGAGAAAGCTTTGCTGTACGAGCAAATTCCTCACCGCACACACTTCCGGTTCCGTACATCCACGACGCTCTGACCCGCACTTGCAGTCAACACAAACACACATGCACGCACAAACACGCACACACATACAGTATTATGCTCACCTTACCTTCCGTTCCACCGCTGGCCTCATGGTTCTTGTAGTCCACCGGCTCATTGCGGCGTCCTCGCGACGACCTTGCGGCGAACTACAAGACCCAGGAGACCGGCGATGGAACGGAAGGTAAGGTCAGCATAATATGTGTACCTTCTGTTCCATCGCCGGCCTCCTGGGTCCTGTAGTTTGCCGCTCCACTCCAAGCTGTGCATTGGCAACCATAGCGATGAAGCAGGAACTTCCTCTGTCACCGCTACTCAAAGGCAGCGCGCTGGACAATCAGAGGAAAGCGGCTCCTGCCTTTGACGTCAGTGCTCTGGCAGTGGAAGTTCCTCCCTCGTCGTTATGGTAACCCGATACACAGCCCGTACCAGAGAACAGCAAGTCCCAGGAGACCGGCGATGGAACGGAAGGTAAGGTGAGCATAATATGTGCGTGTGCGCTTGTGTGAGTTTGTGCGTGTTTGTACGTGTTTGTGCATGTGTGGAATGACACAATAGAGGACCTGAATGGGACATTTAACAAGTTGTGGAACGAATTGTCTGCATTGCAATGATTTCCTATGGGAAATCTTGCTTTGCTGAACGAGTAACTTGGTTAACAAGCACACTCCCAGAACGGATTGTTCTCGTTAACCAAGGTTCCAAAGTACTCGTATTCACACAGCAAGCATGCTGGAAAACACTGTCTTTTGGTAGATTTGTTTAATAGATTACACTGCTTATACGCTGCTGTTTTTGTCTACTTTGCAAAGTCGCGTGGTTACACGCAGTATAAGGTTTCAAAAATATTTACACAACAAGGCATGCTGGAAAACACTCTGTTTTTTTGGTAAATTGGGTTAATAGATTACACTGCTTATATGCTGCTGTTTTGTACCACTACGCAAAGCTGTGTGATGCAACGCAATATGAGATGTCAGAGATATTCACACAGCAAGGCACTGGAAAACCATCTACTTTTTGTTAGATTGGGCTAATAGGTTACACTTAGCAAACCACATATTCCACATTTTGTACTATCATAATCAGGATAGCATCTACATAATCAGTGAATCCACTTATATCCTCCAAGAAGAATATACACAATGCTAGTTCCTTATAAAATATACATCATTTTATTGAATATAGAAATAAAAACATACATAGACATGGACACAACAAGGTAGAGAGAAGTGCAAATATAACTCCCACGAATTGGGGGGAGGGTGGGTAGAGACTTGCTTGTCCCCCATATATACCATGGGGAATAAACTTTCAAAATAATATACCAGTCAATGTGAGAATCGTCCTATGCCCTATAATTTGCAATATTGCAAGTGTACCAATGCTGAGAAGCAAAATGCAATATGACAAGAAGGGGGAAATTTCAGTCAAAGCACAGTGGATTAATCAAAATGATTAATCCACTGTGCTTTGACTGAAATTTCCCCCTTCTTGTCATATTGCATTTTGCTTCTCAGCATTGGTACACTTGCAATATTGCAAATTATAGGGCATAGGACGATTCTCACATTGACTGGTATATTATTTTGAAAGTTTATTCCCCATGGTATATATGGGGGACAAGCAAGTCTCTACCCACCCTCCCCCCAATTCGTGGGAGTTATATTTGCACTTCTCTCTACCTTGTTGTGTCCATGTCTATGTATGTTTTTATTTCTATATTCAATAAAATGATGTATATTTTATAAGGAACTAGCATTGTGTATATTCTTCTTGGAGGATATAAGTGGATTCACTAATAGGTTACACTGCCTTCACGATGATGCTTTTGACCGCTACACAAAGTTATATGATTCAGCACTGTATTTGATTTAGATTTACATGCACCTATCACTGTCCCTCACTCCTACAGCATCCTATTCCTGCAATGTATTTGTTTTATTCCTAACTGCACCTATCACTGTCGCTCAATCCAACAGCATACTTTCCTTATTCTAGTCAAGGCAAAATGGCGGTGCAGCCCGTTATGCAGCCTTTTGGGTTGCGCCAGCCAATCACAGCCATGCCATTACTTAGCATGGTTGTGATGGCTCTGGAAGTACCAACGGCCTAAAAGCTTGCTGATTGCCTGCTCTGCAACCTTTCAATAAGCTTTATTTGGGAGACAAATGTGACAGAGTGTGTAACAGAGCAAGCAGGGACACCAGGCTGATGAATAATCCAACAAGTTTAATTAAGGCAGGGAGCATAGAACATCCAATATTAAAATGGTTTGTTAAGAGTCCACAATGACTCTACACAAGGGAAACAGATCTGGGGGGGACACCCGGCAATCCGATGCCAAGGAAAATGCAACAACAGTCTTTAGATGAGTTACTTAAATCCAGCAGCATGGCCGAGACCACACAATCCCACGTGCCAGCCGATCTTCACTGTTCAAGAGTCCATACATGGGCACCAGGACCTGGCCTCAGCAACAGATCCCAGCCCTTCACCTAATAAAGCAACAACTAACTAAAAACGAGGTTGAATCTTCCACCTCTCCTTAGATCCACCCCCAGGATGGCAAAGCGTTCACACCCACTTTTTGAGTATGTGGCTTTATATGGAGAAGTTTCCAGAAACTACAGGCTTGTATTGGATAAGTCCCATGCAGAGAAGAACAAAGACACAGTCGCCCACTAGATGTTGACCTAGGCCTGATTACATTAAAGTCCAGACATATAGGCCAGGGAGGGACACACAATTTTACAATACTGCTGGAGGTCTGATTACATTATGGTGCATGCTGGGGGGGTGACACTTACAACAAAAACAAACAAGAACTGGACGTACAGTAAAAAGTCTGTGTTCGAGGACCTCAAGCTTTACAGTTCAGTTCACTCATCCCTAGACTTAATGCAAAGACTGAACCCAATCTAATGGAGAAATGAAGCACTTACTAGGAAAAGTAATGCGCAGATTCTGTAACAATCATTACACAATTACAATTTTATATGTGGCTGATGCAACATGAGTAGTAATGGAGCATGTATATGATTACACAGGTTGGTGGTGTAAAGAGTAGGATGGGACGGATGGGACAAAAAAGGAAACATTTACAATGAGTAGAGATGTAGAAATAAGCTATTATGGAAATGATAATCAGAGCTCTACGGGCCATATATTTGTTGGCCTAAATGAAACTGTGGCACCCTGGACTAGCCAGGTCGTCACAAATCACACACAAACACCCCCACCCACATTAGACAGGGACACCAGCCAAACACAAAACCCTTGTTGCCTCCCTCCAGTGTCTGATGTCCACACCAGGTGGGGCGGAGCCAAGTGGTTGGCCCCACCCACCGAGGAGTTCACAGGCCTGGAGGCGAGAAAAGTGACAGTTCAGTGTTGGAGGTTGAAGTGAGAGGAGTGAGCACTTGGGTGTCTGGGTTTGTGGCCCAGGCACTGACAGCAAGGTTGGCAGACGGTGGTGGCCGTCTGCAGGAGTGGTGAAGCAACGCGGAACCATAGGACCGGGGTCGGGCGTTGGCCCGCCGGTACCGACCGGGGAGCGAAGTGAAGCCAGCACACACAGGCAGGACCATCGGACCCCGACCAGGCTTGGAGCCGCCGACAATAGTCAAATCCGAATGTGACCGGAACCCCAGGGGTTTTCTAACAGCAAAAGTCCCGATTGAAGGCAACCGCCCACACCGTGAGGGCATACAGCTACTTCCTAAGGCTAGAGACCCAAAGGCCAGCGCCTGCGGGCAAACAGGCTCCTCCGGTACCCATACACCGGGGAGCGGACTACCGTTGGGGATCCATAGTAGTCAAATGAGAACATCAAGGTGCAGGGAAAGACAGCCGCCATCACCTGTCCGGGGAGAGACACGGCAGCCGGCTGCGGGACCCGTCCATCCAGCCGTTTGGTTTACCGAGGATTTTGTACCTTTCTTACTGAGTGAGTACACACGTGCCATCCGGCACCGCGCCGCGCTGTCCTTGCAACCCTGCACCTCACCAACCCTGCCTCCCCGTCACATCATCAGGCCCCGGGACCACCGACCCCTACCCACGGAGGGGGAAAACAACATCCCAGCTGCTTCCTACCATCGCTCCCGGGATCCCCGTCACCAGCAGCTGTGGTGCCCATCTTCACCACAACTCGTGGGTGGCGTCACGGACTAAATCCCCCAAACCAACCACCCCTTTCACTCACGGGCGAGGAGCGCCGCTCGAGTCCCCAGATCCGGCACACCACTCGAGCCACCGAGCAGCAGCCGCAGCAACGCCGGACCCGAGCGTTAGCGAGAGCGCAGCAGCGGCGGCGTCCTCCCCGCCCGCGACAACTTGGCGACACGAACAGGATTGAACCCATCTACTTACCAGTAGAAGTGCGCCTTGTGATCTCCGCCGACGGTGTCCGGCCAAAAATTTTGAAGCGCCGCCATCTTGGCGCGAAAATCTCCCACTCGAGCGTCTTCTCCGAGCAGGGAAGGCGCGAAAGCGAGGCCCCGCCCCCAACAAACGGAAGTGCTGAAGAAAACCAAGGGGGGGCGGGTGTGTGTCTGCCTAATGTAGCCGAGGCTATAAAAGCGGGGACGCCAGGACTCTGCAAATATACCTGGTTCCTAGAAACAGCTTGCAACATGTCCACACCACCTGAGAGGCCCGAGTCTCCGGAGTCTACCCCAGGGACGGCGGCTTGGCTGAATACCCAAGTGATGCTGCTGTGCTGCTGTAACCGGGCCCAAGTACGGAACCTGTTAGATCGCTGGACTGCAGAGATGGAGGAGCTGGCTGCGGTCGTGCGGGCGCATGAAATAGAGACCATGCTAGAGGAGCTGGTGAGAGACCCACACCCTTTTGTCCCTAGAGCACCGGCCGCTGCGGCTAAAGGACTCGGTCTACCCCTGGCCCCAGCAGGGCCCGACCCATCGCCTGTGCTAACCGCCCGTACAACCCCGCTCAGACCGCCGTCCCCGATGGAGGTGGCGGAGTCCGTGTTGCCGCCCCAGGGCCCGGAGGCCCGAGAGGAGGCCAGCCAATCAATAGCTGGAGCGGGAGACTTAGAAGTGTTGAGGATAAAGAATTGAGTATCCAAAAATACTTAATTCAGCCATTTCATAGACTCAGTTATATAGTTCAGTAGATGTGAACTAACACACACATTTGTGAATGCTTTTGTTTCTTACTAACATGTATATATGTATATTGCATATTCAGTGTATTTTCCTTAGACACAGTATATACCACCACATGTAATTGTAAAGATGGCTGCTATTTCCTGTTCTCCATCCAAGACAGATGGACAAAGAAATTCCTGGAGCCTAGACTGACCAATCAACGGAGAATATGCAGATCTCTCTACGTCATGAAGCCCTGCGATACTTGATTGGACTAAAACTTTTGTTTACACCTCCTTACTGCTCGGTTTAGAGTTTCTTTCAAACAATAAAAAGCACACTTGGTCAAGAGCCAGTCATGGAGATAGATATAACTGACTTGCTGTGCAGTTATTTATTCTCGTGTGCACACATGACATTTTTAATTAGAAGCAGCAGCCGGATATCGAGAGATCCTTTGAGTCTCATCATCATCGTCATTCTGACCTTGACAGTTGGCGCGCCAAGTGTGGGGCCACCGAGAAGGGTGAGTCAGAGCTTCCATTTTCCGGACATCTGGGGGCTACTCCACAAGTATCCAGGTGTCGCTCGATAGGATTGATCACCCTTCATTTCACGGTAACCATCATATATATTGTGTGTGCTGTTTTACCTGTGGTTCGAGAGACACCTGGCGAAAGGGGGTGGTCACTAGTCCGGAGAATGGTAGTACACCGGAGACCTAACGGTGTGACTGTCACCCGCCGGTGAGCTAGAAAGACCCAGCTTCCAAATGGGCTAGGTGTAGGTTTTAAAGTATCCGGCTGTCTGTTTGATTTGTATATAAGTGTATGGTTAATCAAGCTTGTGATTTCTCTGTTTGGTTCTCGGAGAGTTAATTGCCTGTAGTTTTTTCTTCTTCGCTGTGAACAAAGGAAGAAGGGGGGTAGTCACGGACTGAGAGCGGGAGTTGTATTACGCGCTGTGTCTGCAGCCTCTTAGACAAAGAAAGCAGGGGGGTTGATAGTTAATCACCCACTGCCTGCAGTTTTTTTTTTTTTCTTCTTCACTGAGAGCGAAGAGGCAGACTGCGGGGGTCTGGTTAAGCCCAGGGGCATCCATGACAGTCTTTCTATTGAGAACAAGGAATGCGAGAGGGGGGAGCAGAAGCCCACAGAAGCAGCTACATCCTTACATTCTTACACTCAGAGGAAGCAAAAAGGTGGGGGCCATATGTCCACCAGCTGCTGGAGACAGAGCGGAGATCAAATTGCATAGCTATGTCCCTGCTGTCTTTTAGCTGAGAAACAAGGTGGGTGGAGGAGTGAACAGGCAAAGACAAGACAGCGCAGCTCTTTGGAGTGAGGAGAAAGGAGGTGTCAGTGGGCTAACATACAGGAGATGGCTGCAGCCTTTGTATAGTACAGCAAACAGAGTTGTAATGATTTGAAAGAAAAACAAGTGTTATTTTGGTTTGGATTAGAGAGAAATTAACGGGTTCATGCATTTTTCAGTTTTTTTAAATTGTTTGTTTTTTGAACAGAAGTATGAGAACTAGCGATTCCCCTGTGTTGCGGATAACACAGCCACTGTTTGTTAGATATTAGATATTAAATATTGAATATTAAATATTAAATATTGAATATTGAATGTTGGATAGATAATAGACGAGGCGGGAAGGGTTCTGTTAACTTAAAGTGGATTTAGCGTATTCCCCTGCGGTTCAGGCGCATGTCACTGTCTGCGTGGCAGACGAGGCGGGAAAGGAACTCACTTTAGTTAAGGTAAAAGTGTCGGAATTAGCGTATTCCCCTGCGTATTAAACGTGAGTCATTGTTATGAAGGGGTAGGTCTTCATAACGAGACGGGAAAGAATTTCGGTTGGAGCCGGCCGGTCCAATTAAGCACTGTATACTCTGTTCAAAAGATAAATATGTTGTTTTTAGTAAAAGCTGAGAACGCTGTCGCCCTAGTTATAAAAAACCGAAAAAATATAAAAGATTGCAAAAAGTTGTGTAAAATCGTTGGACTACCACTAGATGGCAGGCTGCAACCCATGTATTGAAGTTCAGATTAATCTCCAGTGAGAGTATACTGGAGGACAAAGACCTCATTCACTGTCTGTTGCTGTTTGTAAAATCACTAAATGTTTTTCTCTAGCGGTACCTCATTGTTCTCCTTTAGAAGTCATTATATCTGGTGCTAATCAAATCTCTCCTTTCTATGCTGGAATGCAAATTTACAGGCACTAAAAGTATCCCTGGTTTACTACGTAGTTCCAGACACTCCCAGTACACCCAGGGAGTCGCAACATGGATGCTGCACCCGGAAGTCAGATGCCTGGAACTTCCTGTGGCAGCCGTCTTGCTACACCCACTGATGGCAGTACACCTCATAAGCCACACCCCTCACAATGGCTCTTTGTTCAAAGCTCTCCACCCATCCCCGGTGGGAGGTGTTCTGTGGTATAAATGACTAACACATTTGAATAAGTATAAATTGTATATTTGTTTACTCAGCTATCCCATAAATGCAAGTCAAAGATAAGTAAGTGAAACTTTTATAGAATTGATGTGGAAAGATCTGTTCACATAAAATCAATTGGTATTTTAGAAGTCCTGCAGCATTATATCATAAAATAAAATAGAGGAAGGTGAATATATATATCTTTGTACTGTGTTAGTTAATTTAAAACAAAAATTGTAAACGACTTACCCCTACTGATGTCAAAATGTATCAAATCCATTTGTAAAAAGGAATTAGGAAAAATGTATCATGCATCCAATGTGGATATGGGAAATGGATGTGTTCACTGCTACGTCTTTGTTATAACAAAGGATGAGGTTTTTTTTTTTTTCTTCTTCCTCTCTCACTTTTAGGCCTCTGCCACACTCACGTGAATTTCACGCACGTGCCGAGAGACACGTATTTTCCCTGCGTGTTGTGTGCAGGTAAGTACGTGTCTCTGGTACGTGCGTGACACGTGTGTTCTACGTGTGCTATCCGCGATAGCACACGTAGAATCAGTAATTATTATACTCACCTGGTCCTTCCTGATGTCCGCGCTGCTGTCCGTGGTGCTGATCCTCGGTCTCCAGCCCTCCCGTCTCCCCGCTGCTGCTGCTGCCAGGCTGTGAAGTGAATATTCAATGAGAATAATGAGCGGCGGTCGGCAGCAAGAGGCAGCAGCGGCAGAGACAGGAGGGCTGGAGAAGGTGAGTTAATGTTTTGGTTTTTTTTAACTGACATGTGTGTTTTCTCCGGCGCGTGTCACACGGGACCGCATCCACACTACACCCGTGTGGTGCGGGTGCGGGCCGTGTGACACCCGTGCTGCCGGCGAAAAACCGGACATGTCAGTGCTTTGAAAATCGCACACACGTACAAACGTTCCGTGTGGTTTTACGTGTGTGTGCCTGCTACAATAGGGTAGCATTGGTTAAAGTGTCTCCGTGCCGCCGGTACGTGTAAAAAATGACAAACACGTGCCGGAGGCACGGATGTGTGGCACAGGCCTTAAGAGAAAAGGATGGAATGTGTCTTGATGGAATGTGTCGTTCCCCAATAGTGACGTAAGTTTGGTTTAACCCTTAGAGTTTAGGATTTCCCATTTTTAGTTTGCTGCTTATAACGGAATAGGGAATATTAGATTTCATGGGATATGCGATATAATTTGTGTTGTTTTGTTTTTAATGGCGATTTATTTGAACAATATATTTTTATTTTGTGACTCTACCACCTTTTCTGTTTTTACGATTATTTCTAAACCATTTATATATTTTTGCAGGTTAGTTGCCTAGTCACAGCTGTCATTTAATCATGTCTCAGTTGTTTCTACTATGAAAGGTTTTTCTTTTCGTTATGGATACAGTGTTGTTTATCGTTAGGTTTTAAAATTTCCCAGTAATGTATATTGTTGTGAGATATACGTTATTTTCAGTGTTTGTTCCTTTTAGGTTTTAGTATGTGGCTAATTTATTACCTGCTGTTTTGTCTTTTCTTTTAGGGAATACCAGTATAAAAACGCTGAATTTTGCCATATTGGTAAATAAACAATTAAACAAGGGGGGGAATAAGGTATTAAGTATATTCTCCAGTTTCTTCGAGGGTGCAGTAGGCATATTAGATAGGTTTTGAAGCTGACCTTTTTCCCACAGGCTATGTTTCTTAGATTACTATGAGGTATATCTGTTAACTGAAATAGGAAAGTCTTGTCTTATATGTTTATTTGTTTATTTGTTTGTTTATTTATTTAGTATTCTCAGTCATGTGAGGTATAGATGACCACTAACTGTATTATGATCAGAGATAAAGTTATAAGAATGATCTAATGTATATTTTTAAGTTTTTGTTTTTATAGATGAAATCAGATGGTGGTCGATTCTGCACTGGATATGCTGCTGTTTACACCACATGAGGTAGTCTAAATTCGACCACTCCCTCCAATCCTATTGATACAGGAGACAGTGATGCATTAATGCCTCTCTTAATGGGTTGAACAGGAGTGGGTAAGAGTCTTTAGAGGTGTATGTAGGTTGTGGATTTTTTCCTGTTGTCAAATGAATTAGGTATGCCAAAAAGAAAGTCTAGATCTGAGCTGATGGATTCGGATGGAGATCCTCGCACAGGTGCAGCTGACCAAGAAGCAGTGAACGGGCCTAGAGTTGAGAGTCTTTCACCAATACCGACCATGCCTTGGTGACATTGGTCACGTCAGTGACTTCTGTCACTCCTTGTGTTCTTAAATCCCTACAGGAACAAGCGATACAACAAGGAATGGA
The DNA here is from genome assembly GCF_048569485.1 of Anomaloglossus baeobatrachus. Taxonomy (NCBI): domain Eukaryota; kingdom Metazoa; phylum Chordata; class Amphibia; order Anura; family Aromobatidae; genus Anomaloglossus; species Anomaloglossus baeobatrachus. The sequence continues at coordinate 364,164,089 of NC_134356.1, forward strand.
GTGTTACATGCAGGGAGCCAGCTGACTGAAGAAGGTCTGTGGACAAAGGGTGGTAAGCTTTCTCTGTCATGAGAGCTCTTCTTAATGATGGCCCAGGTAACATCTGTGAAAGACAATTGTCAGTGTGTGCTTTGGTGACACCAGGGTTCAGTACCCAGGTGGGCAGATTCACCCAGTCTCGTGAGACAAGTGCCTAGAACGAAGTGAGAAAAAAAACTGTAAAGAGTCCGTAGAAACACCCTGCACCTGCTCTACCCATTCTTAGAGACTGCAAACTGATTATAGATGTATATCATGAGCATGTTGTATGCAAGTCTGTGCGTGTTGTGTAAATTTCTCTCCAGGTTTGGTCAGAGGCATTCCAGTGCAGAAACCGATATTATTGTTGAGAAGCACATGAAGGTGGTATGTAAGAAAAATGTGTTTACAAAAAGTGTATATTTTATAGAAAAGTGGAAACTGGCAAATCGTGTACAAAATGTATATGTTTTGTTTTCTTTTTGTAATAAACAGGTTTTCATGTAAGATGTTTTTGGTTTAGCATAGACATGTATATTTTTATATAATTGACTGAATAGTGTGATAAACAGGTGTATTCTCCAATTCCAGATCTTAAATCAGAGCTATTAGCATATGGTCTCCAGTCAGGAAACTGATTGATCCTAAAGGACAAGCGAGAAAGAGCCATGAGTCAACACTAGATGAGCCGATCCAACCACAGAAACATCTATGGATCCACACCTCGCATTGTAGAAGGGTTAATCAACCAGAGCTGCACTGAGCGTTCTGCTCATACTTATCCTTTTCAGAAAACCCTGTACAGTTTTAGACCAGCATTGCCAGAACAGTTAGAAGAGAGGACTCAGAGAACCTTGAGATATGGGAAAGTCCAACTTCAAAGGGTGAGGACTCGCCTAGGAGTCCTTGGTCTCAAACCGGTGAAGAAAACCCCTTTCCCCTTTCCGCCCATGCCTCAATGTTCAGTTAGGCAGGTTTTCCAATAAGTCTTTCTACCTCTCTTCCTAAGGGAACACAGTACCCTTAGAATTTAGAAATGGCAGAAGTAAGTCTTTAGGGGGGACTGTTGAGGATAAAGAATTGAGTATCCAAAAATACTTAATTCAGCCATTTCATAGACTCAGTTATATAGTTCAGTAGATGTGAACTAACACACACATTTGTGAAAGCTTTTGTTTCTTACTAACATGTCTATATGTATATTGCATATTCAGTGTATTTTCCTTAGACACAGTATATACCACCACATGTAATTGTAAAGATGGCTGCTATTTCCTGTTCTCCACCCAAGACAGATGGACAAAGAAATTCCTGGAGCCTAGACTGACCAATCAACGGAGAATATGCAGATCTCTCTACGTCATGAAGCCCTGCCCTGCGATACTTGATTGGACTAAAACTTTTGTTTACACCCCCTTACTGCTCGGTTTAGAGTTTCTTTCAAACAATAAAAAGCACACTTGGTCAAGAGCCAGTCATGGAGATAGATATAACTGACTTGCTGTGCAGTTATTTATTCTCGTGTGCACACATGACATTTTTAATTAGAAGCAGCAGCCGGATATCGAGAGATCCTTTGAGTCTCATCATCATCGTCATTCTGACCTTGACAGAAGAACCGATGGCAGACCTCCGTACACCGGCTGACGACGGATCACCTGCCACTGAGGAGCCACGAGTCTGGGCTCAGCTGGAAACCATTACCGACCTGCCAGGTCCCACCATTAATCCCCTGGAGTCAGATGACAGCGGCTCGGGGGCTGACACGGAGGAGGAGGGAGTCTTCGGCTTGTATGACATGGAGGCCACTTACATCCCTCGGAGCGGAAATAATGGATACCGGGCCGCTCTCCCTCGTCGTGCCTGCCGTGTGCTGGAGGGGCTGGAACCCGTGCTTCTTCACCTGGAGCCAAGTGAGGAGTACGGAAGTGAGCAGTAGTGGCAGCGGTCCTCCGTTGCAAGCAAGTTGTCCCCCGTTGGGACCCTCAGCAGTTTAAATGAATGACATTAATCAACCGTGACCTTCATCTGATTATCTGTGTGATTATCCCGGCCGTTGCAGGCAAGTTGTCCCTGGAGGGACTCTGTGTGTTTTACTACCTGCATGAGAGACTACTCATGGACATGGCCGAGAACTGGCAGGCCACCCACGAACTGGTGGGCATGTAAATAATTTTATGGGATGGAAACCGTTGCCGCCTTCGGAGAGGAAGATTGGAGGAAGGGCCCGCAGCATAGCAGGCTGGGGCCCAGCCACCACCAGGACCGGTGGCCATCCTCCGGGGCTCAGGGGTCCCCCTGGACGTGAGGTCCCCTGAAATGACGGCCGGGTGCGAGTAACCGTACCCGTTCCCGCTCGGGCAGCCTGAACCTGGACTGGGGTCAAGGGGTGCTGCCCACTTCTTAGGGGCAGCATCAGGGCTAGGTTGCTTGGGTGGGAGAGCGGAAGACAACCGTCCATCCGTCAGTTATTATTAAAAATGTTTTTGTTTATATGTGCAACGTTTAAGTGTCCTCACAAGAAATGCTTATATGTTCAAAATGTTTTATATGTTAATTTATATTTTTACAGTTTTTGAAAAAAAATAAAACCGGTGATGGACGGGCAGCCCGCAGACGGTCTGCATTTCACCAAGGGGGAATGTGGCGCCCTGGACTAGCCAGGTCGTCACAAATAACACACAAACACCCCCACCCCCATTAGACAGGGACACCAGCCAAACACAAAACCCTTGTTGCCTCCCTCCAGTGTCTGATGTCCACACCAGGTGGGGCGGAGCCAAGCGGTTGGCCCCACCCACCGAGGAGTTCACAGGCCTGGAGGCGGGAAAAGTGACAGTTCAGTGTTGGAGGTTGAAGTGAGAGGAGTGAGCACTTGGGTGTCTGGGTTTGTGGCCCAGGCACTGACAGCAAGGTTGGCAGACGGTGGTGGCCGTCTGCAGGAGTGGTGAAGCAACGCGGAACCGTAGGACCGGGGTCGGGCGTTGGCCCGCCGGTACCGACCGGGGAGCGAAGTGAAGCCAGCACACACAGGCAGGACCATCGGACCCCGACCAGGCTTGGAGCCGCTGACAATAGTCAAATCCGAATGGGACCGGAACCCCAGGGGTTTCCTAACAGCAAAAGTCCCGATTGAAGGCAACCGCCCACACCGTGAGGGTATACAGCTACTTCCTAAGGCTAGAGACCCAAAGGCCAGCGCCTGCGGGCAAACAGGCTCCTCCGGTACCCATACACCGGGGAGCGGACTACCGTTGGGGATCCATAGTAGTCAAACGAGAACATCAAGGTGCAGAGAAAGACAGCCGCCATCACCTGTCCGGGGAGAGACACGGCAGCCGGCTGCGGGACCCGTCCATCCAGCCGTTTGGTTTACTAAGGACTTTGTACCTTTTTTACTGAGTAAGTAGACCCGTGCTATCTGGCACCGCGCCGCGCTATCCCTGCAACCCTGCACCTCACCAACCCTGCCTCCCCGTCACATCATCGGGCCCCGGGACCACCAACCCCTACCCACGGAGGGGGAAAACAACATCCCAGCTGCTCCCTACCATCGCTCCTGGGATCCCCGTCACCAGCAGCGGTGGTGCTCATCTTCACCACAACCCGTGGGTGGCGTCACGAACTAAATCCCCCAAATCAACCACCTTTTTCACTCACGGGTGAGGAGCGCCGCTCGAGTCCCCGGATCCGGCACACCGCTCGAGCCACTGAGCAGCAGCCACAGCAGCGCCGGACCCGAACGTTAGTGAGAGCGCAGCAGCGGCGGCGTCCTCCCCGCCCGCGATAAAACCAATGAAAAGCAAAAAGTGGTGAGAAAAGAATAGCCCGGACTGCTGCCACAAAGGGGCTTAAGGGAGGACAGCATGACTAGGAGGGATGCAAGGCCATAGGATTGTTAATAGGATTAAGTGTAAATTGCAGGCTGTGTGAGAAAGCTAGGGGAGGAATTTGGGAGGCAGTTAGTATCGGGGGGGTCAGTTTGATTGGTCAGGGGGTGGTGCTAGAGAAGGGTCATATATAGGTCAGGTCAGGTGTGAGGGTGGGCATTCTTACCTTTGACGGCGTCCTGAATCATTCCTGAATCATTCCTGCACAGTGTTCGTTGGATCCCAAAGATGGAGGCCCTCGTGAAACAAATGAAGAGGATGGTGGAGCAGCATGGCCAGCAGTGGATGGAGGAGCAGCTGCAGTGATGGTCCAGTGACGGTGTCGGTGCGGAAGATGGGACCCCTCTGCCTCCGAAGCGGCAGCGAAGAACTCGGCCTCCTGTGCGTCTCAGCCCGGAGATTACACCACGGAGCCGGCAGTGGAGGAGGAGCCCCAGCAGAAGACCCTCGGCAGCGGAGCCAGAAGAGATGGTATCGCGGGGCCTGAAGAGAAAGTCGGGCCGCAGGCAGCAAGGCAGCGGGGCGGTGAGTGACATGGCCGGCCCTACCTCCACTTCCGGGTCACGTCGCGAAGTGGTGACGCGCGCGTCGCGGCCACGTGACCCAGCGCGGTCACGTGGTATGGTGACGCGGTCACATGCCTCGACGCCAGTGTCAGCTGACCTGGAAGTGTCAGCACGTCACCCCGTAGCAGCAACAGCCGCCGGTGGATGGGCAGAAGTGCGGCGGCCTTCAGAGGATCGGCGGCCGGGGCCTGTGCAGGAGCACAGGGCTCAGGTGGTAGCAGCGACAGCAACATCGTTAAGGAGGCGGCCTGGAGCAGCGGGGTCAGGCCAACTGGGGAGGAGCGTGGAGGACAACATGGCGGCATCGAGGGCAGAAGGATCGCGCGGGGATGCCTTCAGGCATGCCCCAAGAAGAAGTACATAAGGATGGTCAGCGCATGGTGCGCCGGGGATGGCACAACATGCCCTTGAATTTTCCGGCAGATCGGGTTACAGGTCGAGCCTGCCGGACGGTGGGCTCTCTGGACCAGTGTCCAGTGAGGAGGATGACATCGCGGAGGACAACATCGCGGAGGACAGCATCGCTGATGACATCACTGGCGGCGACGAACTGTATGGAGCGCGACGCAGAGGACACGTGATGGCTGTTTCAGACCCCTCTCGGAGTCAGCCTGGTAAGACCACGGTTTTTCCTATTACTAGTGTGTCTGGTTTTGCAGTTGGTGGTGAGTCTGGTGGGATGAGTGGCGTGCAGGGTTTGAATGTGGTATCTGGTGGTATGGGTGGTTTGCCTGGTGGCCCGAGTGGGGGGCAGGGTCTGAATGGGGTGCCTAGTGACGGCAGTCTGGCGTCCGAATTGTTGTGGTTAGTTAGGGGTCTATTCGCCCCCGTGGGGGGCCCTAGCATGGTTTGGCAGGGTGCGACTGGCGTGGCGGTACAGGATAACTTGGGCTCTACAGCTGATGCAGTAGCTAGCTGAAGTGGTGTTAGTGTGTCGGGAGTGGCGGCTCCAGTGACCTTATTAGTGGCTACAGTAGATGCAGTCCGGTTGGACGACAAGGTGAGAGGATAGGTGTATGTATGCTTCGATGGGCCATTGGGGGCGCATCTGAATCAGGAGGTTAGAGAGAAAATATGGAGAGACGAGTATGTGGAAATATTTTCTTTGCTTCCTTTGGAGAAGTTTAACCTTGATCGGGTTAAACCGAATGAAAGTAGAAAAGAAGAGGAGGAGCGGCGGCATTATCGCCTTATTCCTCGCACTTTCCAGAATTGGTTACAAACGTTCGTCATATTGGCCATAGGGGAAAAGGCTCCGGACAATTATTCAGCCCTGTTTTGTTATCTAGACTCAATAAGTGAAGCGTACAGGACTTATGGGGGGACTGCTTGGCTACGTTATGACGAGCAGTTTCATCAGCGGAAAGCGGTTAGACCCAGTCTGCGGTGGGATCACAAAGACATTAGCTTATGGATGCGGCTGATGGCTTCGCCGAGGTCGGCCTCGCAGTCCTTTCCAGGGAGTTCCGGCGGGGGGTCATTTGTCGCCTCTCCAGGGCCCAAAAAAGGCGTCTGTTGGCAGTTCAATGAAAAGGAATGCCGATTTGAGTCCAACTGCCGGTTCAAGCACAAGTGATCGGGCTGTGGCGGCAACCATAGTTACCTCAATGGTTTAGGAAAGGAAAAGGGAAGGCCGCAGAGTCTTTGGCAAAAAGGGAGGAACCCGGTGAGGGTAGATCGGATGGTGCCGTTTTTAAGTAGATACCCAGATCAGGAGGAGGCAGAATTGTTACGGTAGGGATTTAGTTTCGGTTTTAAAATACCGTCAGTTGTTTAGCCTGGCGAGCTTTGTTTGAAGAATTTGCAGTCGACTCGCTTACATGGAGAGATCGTTTCAGAGAAGTTGCACAAGGAGGTGGAATTAGGACGGATGGCCTGGCCATTTGATGCTCCTCCATTGCCTGACTTGGTGGTGTCCCCGTTGGGGTTGGTTCCAAAAAAGGAACCTAATAAGTTTTGGCTTATTGACCATTTGTCCTATCCTACTGGTAGGTCGGTGAATGACGGTATTGATCCTGAGTTAGTACCGGTATCGTATGTTCATTTTGATAGGGCGGTGGAATGGCTGAGGAAGTTGGGACGAGGTTCACTTTTGGCAAAGACGGACGTTGAGGCCGCCTTCCGCCTTTTACCTGTGCACTCAGACAGTTTTCACCTTTTCAGGTGTTGGTGGGAGAACAAGTTTTAGTAGATTGTTGTCTGCCTATGGGCTGTTCAATTTCATCTTCTTATTTTGAGAAGTTTAGCTGTTTTTTTGAGTGGGTAATTAAGGAGGAGGCAGGCTTGGATTCAGTGTTGCATTACTTTGATTTTTTGTGTATGGGGCCTGCAGGATCTTCACAGTGTGCCCTTTTGCTTCGGACAGTGGAGCAGGTTGCTCGCAGCTTTGGCGTTCCATTGGCGCCTGAGAAGACGGAGGGTCCGGTGACGGTTTTGAAGTTTTTGGGAATTGAGCTGGATGCGGTTGCCATTGAGTGCCGCTTACCAGAGGACAAGTTGTTGGATTTGAGGTCTTGTGTTCAAAGAGCCTTGGAAGCCAAAAAACTTCGCTTGCGGGATTTGCAATCCCTTTTGGGAAAGCTTTATTTCGCTTGTAAAATTTTGGGAAGAGTCTTTTCTCGTCATTTGGCCCAAACCACTGCCGGCGTGTCGCACCCTTGGCACTTTATACATCTGAAGGCCGAGCACAAGACAGACCTTAGAGTGTGGTCCCATTTTTTACAGATTTATAATGGCCGGTCCTTGTGGATTCGGGAAGTGGTGTCAAATGAGGAGTTGGTCCTTTATATGGACGCGGCTGGGTCCAGTGGCTTTGGGGCATATTTTGGGGGAAGATGGTGGGTCGGCAAGTGGCCTGAATCTTGGCGGGTTTCCGGTTTGACTAGGAATCTGGCCTTGTTGGAACTTTTTCCTATTGTTGTGGCTGTAGAGGTTTGGGGACAAGACTTGAGAGACAGAAAGGTGCATTTTATGTGTGACAACCTGGGGGTAGTTCAGTGTGTCAATAAGCTGACAGTGGATTCCCCTCTGGTGGTGGATCTTTTGAGGAATATGGTGTTGCAATGTTTGGAGCTTAATCTGTGGATTTGTGCAGTACATGTGACGGGGGTATTGAATTCTGTGGCTGATGCTTTATTTCGCTTCCAGTGGGACCGTTTTCGAGTGCTGGCGCCGGATGCGGAGCAGCAGAAGACCATATGGCCCGTCTGGTTGTGGGATCTAGTTTGCCACCAGCCTGGGAATTGATCCAAAAATCGGTGGCGCACAGTACTTACTTACACAGTACACAGTACACAGCAGCGTGGAATCATTGGCTCGAGTTGGTTGACAAGGTTGGGGGTGATGTATCTGAAGGTGACACGGTTTATTTACTGTTGTTCATGTTGAGCAGAGCGAGGGAAGAAGGATTGTCATGGTCGGCGGTTGCTGGCAGGCTGGCTGGCGTGGCTTTCTTTTTTAAATTGCTGGGATGGAAGGACGTCCCTAAAGATTTCATGGTGCATCATGCGTTGAAGGGCTACCGTAAGACAGGGGCACGTCAGGACCTTAGGCGCCCCGTGTCTTTTGAACTGCTGGGCAATTTGCTTTCGGTATTACCTCAGGTGTGTTTTTCGGAGTATGAATGTCGTTTGTTTTGGCCTTCTTTGGTGCTTTTAGGATTAGTGAGCTGGTTAGTAGGAACACAAAGAGTCACAGAGGTTTGTTTTTGAAGGATGGGGAATGTGGGGTGGATGCGGTACGGTGTTGTTTAAAATGGTCCAAAACAGATCAGTTGGGTCGAGGCCAAGTGGTGGAACTGTGGGGTGTACCGGGTTTAGTGGAGAGTCCAGTTAGACAGGTGTCGTCATTTTTGGAGGTGAGGGGAACCCGCGCGGGGTCCTTTTTGTCTCATCAAGATGGGTCAGCCTTGTCTGGATACCAGTTTGTCTGCATCTTTCGGAGGTGCCTGCAGTGTTGCGGTCTCAACGAGGCAGAGTTCATGCCCCATTCCTTCCAGATTGGGGCAGCAACTCAGGCGGCTCATTGGGGCCTTAGCGCACAGGCGGTCTGCAAGATTGGATGCTGTGAATCGGCTAGATATAAATCTTACGTTCGGCCTGCCCTGTTGTAAGATGTTCAGGGTTGGGGAGGGTCTCTGGTTGAATTTTTGCATGGTCCTGACTACCATTTCCCTCCCCCCATGTTCCTCCCCCCCCATGTTGTCACCGTTTGTCTCCTAGGTTTACCATTGTTGGTGTGTGTGCTAGGTCACTCATATGTCTACTGGGGCACTCTTCGTGCGGGCATTAGACCTAATAGCCATCAGTTGGGAGTCCCCAGAGATAAGGCGACGGTTCGATGGATCGGTGTTAGAGGCATGATGTGGAGCGAAGTTTTGCCTACCTGGCACTATCATTCGGAGTTGGACAGACCACCGGATGTGTTGTTGCTACACGCGGGTGGGAACGACTTGAGTCTTCGGGCTTCTAGGGACTTGATTCGGGACATAAAGTGTGACTGCCTTCGGCTCCTGTCATCCCACCCGCATCTAGTGATTGTGTGGTCCGACATTGTTGCGTGGTGGGTATGGCGATGTGCCAGATCGGTCGAGGGTGTCAACAGAGCGCGGGTTAAGGTTAATCACAAAGTCACTTGTTTTGTTTCTCGTGTGGGGGGTGTCGCGGTTCGGCACCAGGAGTTGGAATCTTCGTCCAATGAATTTTTGCGTCGGGACGGTGTCCATCTGAATTCGGTCGGCAGTGATATCTGGGCCTTGGGGCTTATGGATGGGGTAGAAAAAGCTTTGGCGTTGTGGGAGGACTCGCGTGCACAAGGGGTCATGCGCGCTCACAGTGGCGGAAAGGAGGGGGGCGTCTGAAGGTGGGGGTTGCACAGAAGAGAGGATGGAACCCAGTGCAGAAGCGGGCTACCTCTAGTGGTGCAAGTGTTTGGTGAGACGGGTCCTTGCTGGGTTGAGTCACAGCGGGACATGGGGTGGGCAACATCTGGCCAGGTGCTCTCGAGTCGGTGTCGTGCGGCTGAGGGCAAGAGGTCAACCGATGTTGCACTGAACAGTTTTTGTCAACCTTCAGTTATCCCCTCATTTGGGTGTTCTTCAACGAAGATTTGAAATGTTATAGTTATTGTTTATGTTTTGTTATTAATAAATGGGGCTGCTGTGGCTTTTATATCCAATGTCACGCAGTATTTGTGTTTGTTCTAGATAAGAATCCTAGTGGGTGGGGGTCGGTTGGTTTATAGTAAGGCCTTTAGTCAGACATTCCGGAGTCAAGGAATAGCCCGGACTGCTGCCACAAAGGGGCTTAAGGGAGGGCAGCATCACTAGGAGGGATGCAAGGCCATAGGGTTGTTAATAGGATTAAGTGTATATTGCAGGTTGTGTGAGAAAGCTAGTAATAGGATTAAGTGTAAATTGCAGGCTGTATGAGAAAGTTAGGGGAGGAATTTGGGAGGCAGTTAGGATCGGGGGGGGTCAGTTTGATTGGTCAGGGGGTGGTGCTAGAGAGGGGTCGTATATAGGTCAGGTCAGGGGTGAGGGTGGGTATTCTTACCTTGGACAGCATCCTGAATCATTCACGCCCGCCCGCCAGCCCTGATGATAGATTTGTGTCGCTCACCTGTAGCGGTCGCCTCACGGATGTCACTCCACCTTCTGGGACGCCACAGGGGCTCTACTTGATTACCGCTGGCAACAGGTATGTCAGGTTATTTACATCTGAGTCGTGACGCCACTCTCGGTTTGCGGTCAGGGTTATAGGTGACCGGCACGGCAGTTTAACGAGCGTTTGGGGCTGATGGAATCTGCAGTCGGGTGGTGTGGCCTCCTGAGAGTGAGGCTGGTCCCAGGAGCTCAGGTGTGTAGAACAACAGGTCACAGAATAACTCAATCACAGTCCACAGGGTCTTTCAACTTGTTTACTCACTTTTAGATAGTTGGTGAGATACCCGGGTGATGCTGAGATTATAACAGGTGGAACGGTGATGCTGAAATTATACCAGGTGGAACCAGGAACTCCTCCAGGCCGAACCGAGGGTAGCCGTTAACTCGCCTTCCTAGCACTCCTTTTGTTTCGGATAACCCCTGACTTGCAGTATCGTGGGATTCATCCAGGGAAGTCGCTACTGCCTTTTTTGCCCTTTCTGGCCCGTTTGCCGGCAGCGTGGACCAGGTGAGATGGTTTCTGGCCCTATGTCCTTATGGGTCCCCCTGTTGCGGCTGAGGCTAGAACTCTTTATCTTTGGTGAGGAACCTCTAGTCCCCTCACCTGCAGGTTTAGCAGATCAGTAAATGGATGTCTGGCTCTAGGGACCTGTTCCCTGTGCGTGTCCAATCACCAGCAGTCCCCGTACTCGACTGCCTCTCTTCAGGTGTCTCTCAGACTGACTTTCTGGTCACTGTACTCCCCCGCTAACAGTTACCACACATGAAGGGTCTGACTAGCGTCGTCTTGTCGTCTGATGCTTTCAGCAACTTCTGTACACTGCTCCAGACTGGCTTGCTCCTCCTCCTATTCTGACTGCCACTACAACCTAGCTTCCAGCCCCTCCACTACACCCCTTGCTGAGAATTGAAAGCTAGCCTCTGCCAGAGGCTACCCAAGGGTCCCCTCTAAAGGTGTGGGAGACCTGGTTGCCATGTGTCTGTGCATACACACCTCATTCTGGCCTTTTGGAATTACCTGGAAGCACTGTACCAGCATTGGTGCAGTACTCTGTGGTGCCTCACCAGGTCAGGGGCGCCACAGATTCAACGACTGGCGATGAAGAGGAGGAAGATCGTGATTTGTCGCAGCGGCGGAAAGGAGGGGGGTGTCTGAAGGTGGGGGTTGCACAGAAGAGAGGACGGAACCCAGTGCAGGAGCGGGTTACCTCTAGTGGTGCAAGTGTTTGGTGAGACGGGTCCTTGCTTGGTTGAGTCTCAGCAGGACATGGGGTGGGCAACATCTGGCCAGGTGCTCTCGAGTCGGTGTCGTGCGGCTGAGGGCAAGAGGTCAACCGATGTTGCACTGAAAAGTTTTTGTCAACCTAAAGTTACCCCCCCCCCCTCCTTTGGGTGTTCTTCAACGAAGATGTGAAATGTTATATTTATTGTTTATGTTTTGTTATTAATAAATTGGGCTGCTGTGGCCTTTATATCCAATGTCACGCAGTATTTGTGTTTGTTCCAGATAAGAATCCTAGTGGGTGGGGGGTCGGTTGGTTTATAGTAAGGCCTTTAGTCAGACATTCCGGAGTCATGTTCAGCAGATCTTATGAGACCTGTTCCATTTAGCTTTGCTGCATTCTTGAGGGGACACTTGAGTTGCTCATTTCATCAGTGACTGATGGACTGTCATATATCTGCACATATACACAGCTAATCTATCTTATGAGGGGCAGGAGAAAATAGGGAAAAAGAACATGTACACGTGGAGACTGTCAGTTACTTGTAACTTGGAGCTGAGGTAAGATATTAGCAGAATATAGCGTAAAGCGTGCTTTACACGCTACGAGATCGCTACAGCGATCTTGTTGGGGTCACGGATTTTGTGACGCACATCCGGCCGCTGTAGCGATCTCGTGTGTGACTCCTAGGAGCGATTTTGGATCGTTGCAAAAACGTCCAAAATCGCTCCTCGTTGACATGGGAGTTCATTCTCAAATATCGCTGCTGTCACGTGGGCGAAGTTGATCCTTGTCCCTGCGGCAGCACACATCGCTATATGTGGCACCGCAGGAACGAGGAACCTCTCCTTACCTGCCACACGCCAGCAATGAGGAAGGAATGAGGTGGACAGGATGTTCGTCCCGCTCATCTCCGCCCCTTCGCTTTGATTGGCCGGCCGCTTAGTGACGTCGCGGTGACATCGCTGTGATGCCGAACGTCCCTCCCCCTTGAGGGAGGGATTGTTCGGCAGTCACAGCGACGACGACGACCAGGTAAGTGCGTGTGACGCTGCCGTAGCGATAATGTTCTCTGCGGCAGTGATCACCAAATATCGGCATAACGATAGGGGCGGATGCTATCACGCTCGCCATCGCTAGCATCGGCTAGCGATGTCGCAGCGTGTAAAGCCCTCTTAAGGCTAGGGTCACATGACGGTCTAAAAAAATTGCTCAGATTTCCATCCAGATAAATGTGATACGATATTTTTGTCACTTGTCATCCATGTACAATCTGTTTTTTAACTCAGCAGTTATTAATAATTTCTGGGAAAATTTAAAGTTTCCTATCCTACAGAATTGCAATGCATCCATAAAAATCGGATGTTATATTATGGCATCCGTTTTTTTCCTGAAGGGCTGAGTCTCATATTGCAGAATCAAATCATAGCATGTTGTAATTTCTTCACAGACAGATTTTGTCAGTGAAAAACAAAATCGGTCGTCACTTCCCCATTGAATAATATTGGTCAATGTGCTATCCGATAAAAAAAACGGACGGCACATGTCTGATTTTTACTTTGGTTTCAGTGAGCCCTAAAGTGCTGCATACTCACAGGACACATACTTTACAGATTGCACAGTAGACCAGTGTTTTATTTAACAAACATGTTTTTTGTCTTGTGAGGAGAGACAAGCATCAGGGCTATATGAAATGTCTCTTCATTATTAACTGTAATGTTATCCGCATTAGCGTGTATAAACCAGTTAGAGATATCAAACACCCAATTAAAGTTTATAAATTGTCATTTTTGTAACACTCCAATTGTTTTCATATATTTTTTCTATGGAAAATATGTTTCATGTGTAATAAATATCATTATCTTTTAATGAGATTCACTGGATGGCGCTATGATATTTTATCTCTCAGTGTGTTTTGTAGCGCGAGCTTTAAGCATGCAGATGGGAATAACCATGTTCATAAGTAATTTTGTCATTATAGAGGGTGACCCTCAGGCAATCCATTAAATGCAAAAATGAGAATTAAATGTTAGAAGCTGGTGGATGGACTCTCTTCCATTTACAGTGATTATAACATGAATAATATACAAGCTTAATGTGTTTTTAAAGCAACAAGTTGTTTATTTTTTAAACGCTTGAAGGAAAATATATTTTGTTTGTAAAAATATTTAGCAACAGTCTTTTATAAAAGGGTAGATTTAACACTTAATGCAAATCAGACCACGTAATGATGAATGTATTGTAAACAGTTGTAGGGGGTTCGCACAAGTAGGTATTCGGTATCAGGTAGCGTTCACACCGGCAACGGACAAGGCAAGTGACTAACACAAACAAGCCGTGCTCCGGCACAAAGCTAAATACAGCAGGACAGTACAGTACACATGGCATTTTAATACCCCAGCAGGTATTCGTCCTCCAACACACAGGTCAGTATGAGTGTGACGCCCTGGCAAAACCAGGTACCGCTGTCACAGATGACCCTCCTGGGTACAGGAATCACCTTCTCCTTGGGATTCTACTAAGACAACACCACACACAGATAACACCAGGTAACACCAGCCACAAAAGCCTAGTCACCCCCCCCCCCCGGGACAATAGGGGCTCACCAGTGGGCGGGACCAAATGGATGGGAACGCCCACCTAGGGGTCCTGAAGTGTCAGGGGAGGGAACACGTCAGTGAGAGTGAGTGTGAGAGCTGAGACACAGTGGGTAGTAGACAGAGGAAGTGAGAGGAGTGGAGTGGTGGTCAGGGGTTGGAGCCCCTGGACTACCAGACTACCTGAGCTGACTAGGTGGTAGACGGTAGAGCAGGGCCACAGACAACGGAGATCCGGTCGCTGGAGACCTAAAGTGGACCGGGGCAGGGTTGTAGCCTGCCGGTGCCGACAGCAGGAATCTGGTCTGGAAACTGTGCACAGTTGGGGTACCTGGACCCCAGGGCAAGGATCTCTTCAAGCACCTTACCGATTAGCCAGCAGGGGACAAGGTTCCAGACTTTGTCCCATGAGTAGCCCAGAGAGCGAAACGGAAGCCCAACGCCGGGGATAGGGTGTCCGCCAGAACCCACAGAGACCCCAAGGGTCAGATTTTGTAGGATACAGCTCCCACTGGATACAAACACAGGGGAGTGGATTTCTCCCGTTTTATGTGGGTTAAGTCAACACACAAGAAACTACAAGTGCAGGAGGAAGGGACCCTGCCCTGTCAGCCCGTGTGTGGGACCAGCACACCCCTCCGGAGGCTCTCAGCATCTGGCCTTGGTTTACCACATGGACTTTGTGTGACTTATTACCACAGTGACTACACCGGTATCATCCGGTCCATTTCTGAAGACTGCTCCCTGCAATCCCGCACCATCCTATGGGCCCCGGGACTACACTTCCCCTACCCGTGGAGGGGATTCCACCTTGCTGCCCAGCTCCATCAGCCCCGGTAGTCCCATATCAAGGCAGCGGCGGTGTCACCAACCCTCACCGCAACCCACAGGTGGCGTCACTGACAAACTCTTCCCCTGTAAATAACCCCCATTTATTTGTTGTGGGCGACGGGCCGCTGCATGAGCCCCGGATCCGGCTGCCACTCGAGTCCCAGCCACAATCCCGGATCCGCGCTTCTTGGGAAGCCTTCCCTGATGTGGCCAGTCAACCCCTGTGCCCGCGACATGAGATTTTTCCAGCTCTCACACTCCTGAAGACTGTCCAACATTAAATGGTCCAGTCCCTCTCTAATGCGGGCGTCACACAGTACGATCTATCGTACGATCGCACGAGCGATCGTACCCGCTCCGTCGTTTGTGTCGCTGCCCGTGTCGCACAAAGTCGTTAAACCGCCATCACACGTACTTACCTGCAGAGCGACCTCGCTGTGGGCGGCGAACATCCTCTTCCTGAAGGGGGAGGGACATTCGGCGCCACAGCGACATCACACAGCTGCCGGCCAATAGAAGCGGAGGGGCGGGGATGAGCGGGACGTAAACATCCCGCTCACCTCCTTCCTTCTGCATAGCCGGCAGGTGCCGTGGGACGCAGTTAAGCTGTGTTTATCATTCCCGGGGTGTCACACGGAGCGATGTGTGCTGCCCCGGATACAATGAACAACTGGCGCCATGAAAAATAAACATTTTTTTAAAAATAAGCGACATGTACACGACTCACGGTTTGTGACCGATTCTGCGTCGCTCGGAGGTGTCACATGAGACGACATCGTGAACGATGCCGGATGTGCGTCACGAAAACCGTGACCACGACGATGCATCGCACGATAGATCGTCTCGTGTGACGCCCGCATAAGGCCAAAGATTGCTCAGCTCATCAGTCATTTCTTTAATTGAGAGAGCCTGGCATGTTTCTCTCCCAGCTACAGCTCACATATTGGCTGGTTATTTCTCAGCTTACACACTCCCCTCTGTTTCATCCAGCAGTCTGACTGACTCACAAGGATCCATTTCCTGGTTCTTTAGCAAAACATGGCAGGTGTACTCCTAATCAAGACCTGCTGAGCTGGTATTAACTATGCCCTTCTCAACTATGCCGCACAGTATTTGTATGGTACTAAAGCGGGCTTTACACGCAGCGACATCGCTAGCGATGTCGCTGGTGAAAGCACCCGCCCCCGTCGGTTGTGCGTCACGGGCAAATCACTGCTCGTGGCGCACAACATCGCTAACACCCGTCACACGGACTTACCTGCCTAGTGACGTCGCTGTGGCCGACGAACCGCCTCCTTTCTAAGGGGGCAGTTTGTTTGGCATCAAAGCGGCGTCACTAAGCCGCCGCCCAATAGAATCGGAGGGGCGGAGATGAGCGGGCCGAACATCCCACCCACCTCCTTCCTTCCTCATTGCAGGCGGCCACAGAGACAGTGATGTTCCGTGCCCCTGTGGTGTCACACATAGCAATGTGTGCTGCCGCAGGAATGACCAACAACCTGCGTCCTGCAACAGCAACGATAATCAGGATTAAAATGATTGATCAACGATTAGGTGAGTAATTTTGATCGTTTAATGGTTGTTCGGGCATTTCACACGCAAAGACGTCACTAACGAGGTCGGATGTGCGTCACGAATTCCGTGACCCCAACGACATCTCGTTAGCGATGTCATTGCGTGTAAAGCCCGCTTAAGGATACATTCACACGACCATCCAATTTTTGTGGTCCGTAAAAATGGTCCTGTTTTTCCTCATATGCATCTGGGTGACATGCATATGACAACCGCATCAGTTCCATTCCGTATACGGTCCGTTTTACATCCGTGTGCCTCATGCAAACAAAACGATGGTTACATCAAAAGGATGGTTACATACAGTCAAAAGCTAGAAAGATAGATAGCTGGATAAGTATGCTAAAGAGAAAAACTGTCGCACACTATAATGGCAAAAATATAAACTACTAATAAAAAGGTTTTTAGAGGTGTTTAGAATATTAAAATGGCCATTGTAATACCAGCCCTGTACCACATAGATAGATAGATAGATAGATAGATAGATAAAGAAAGACATATATAAAGTCCCACTCTCCTGCATTTTGTAATCTTGCAATTTTTAGTGCCTTTCACTAAAGGGTGTTTTAGCTTTGCTTTTAGCCACAAATTCATTATTTCCCCAAAAAAATAATGTGGTGTCCCCCTTATTTTTTGTAGGCAGCAAAGGTAAAGCAGACAGCGGCAGCCTGCAGACTGTAGCTGGCAACTTCATTTTGGCTGGTAATCCAAAACAGAGGGCCCTCACGCTGTTATTTTAAATTAAATAAATAATTTAAAACAAAAAATGTGGGGTCCCCCCCAAATTGGATCACTGGCCAAGGTAAAGCGGACAGCTGTGATCTAGTATTCTCAGACTAGGGATGTCCACGGTTATTGAACCTTCCCCAGTCTAAAAATAGCAGGCCACAGTCGCTCCAGGAGTGGCGCATCAATTAGATGCACCAATCCTGGCGCTTTGGCCCATCTCATCCCGTTGCCCGGATGCGATGTCAAATGAGGTAATATATGGGGTTTATACCAGCTGTGTAATATCTCCTGGCATCAAGCCCTGGCATTTGTGATGTCACAGAGTCTCTCAGATACCCGACTTCACTAACCCATTCAGTAATCAAAAAAGACAACAAATTTTTTTTTATTTCAAAAAACACTCCCCAACACATTCCCCCTTTCACAAATTTATTGAAAAGAAAAAACAAATCTGGGTCCGGCATAATCCAATAAGAGGATTCCATGATGATCTATACTCATTGTTCCAGTCAATGAAGAACAGAATGTTCCCCATTGGCTATGAGAGCAGTGCAGTGACCTGAGCTAACATCATTAGGTCAAGTCAGGTCTCCGCAGGGGAAGATGAGCGCCAATGTCATGAGATTAGCTCAGTTCATTACCTGTAATGAACTTTGCTGAACTCGTGGTGTCAACGCTCGTAACTGAGTTCC
Source organism: Anomaloglossus baeobatrachus (assembly GCF_048569485.1). Taxonomy (NCBI): domain Eukaryota; kingdom Metazoa; phylum Chordata; class Amphibia; order Anura; family Aromobatidae; genus Anomaloglossus; species Anomaloglossus baeobatrachus. Next base: position 364,181,869 of record NC_134356.1, read on the forward strand.
ATGGCTGCTGCATTCTCACACGAAGTATCGCGGGAGCCGATCATGTCACCACTTATCACAGCCTTGGGCCACCCGCAAGACTTTAGGTGAACTCATTGACGAGCGCTGACGTCACAAGTTCAGTGGAGCTCATCACCGCAGGTAATGAACTTACCTAATGTCATGACGGTAGCACTCATCATCCCCACAGCAGCTCACACTGCTGTGTGAGCCACTGCGGGGTTGGCAGAGACACCCATAAACATAAGCCCCACGGAAGTGCTTCTGTATGGCTTCCTTGTACCCATTGACTTGTATTGTGTCATGGCCCACATTTTGCGGAACAGAATAAGACATGTTCCATAATAAAGGAACAGACATAAGGACACGGATGGCACACGGAAGCACTTCCGTGTGCCATCCGATCCTACACAAAACACATTGAATATATGGAATTGTCAGTAGGTCCGCAAAAAAAAGGAACTTACCAGGACAAATAGAACAGTTGTCTGAATCAGCCTTCAATAACACAATCCAAGTGGGTTAGGTCTGGATGGCAGCTCTGTCACACTTCTGAATTCACACATAATGTGCATTTTAATGTATCTGCAGTAGCGGGAAGTTACATTGTGATGTTTTATCAGAGCATCACAAGCACATGCCTCAACTGTACTCCCACTGCAAACAAGGTAGGTTTCGTGAATCATCCCTCCAAAATGTCATGGCCTGCGAAAAAAGTCTCAGTAAAAGGTGCAAAGAAGACAGAATCAACTTAGAACTGTTAACTTTCCCTTGAGGTAGCCGGTTTTCCTGACAATGTCTGTGGGGATCTCACCTCCCACATGGTCCTTTTTAACTGCCATGGTAGATACAAGTCCATCTCAATAAATTAGAATATCATCAAAAAGTTAATTTAGTTCAGTAATTCAATACAAAAAGGGAAACTCATATATTATATAAAGTCATTACAAACAGAGTGATCTATTTTAAGTGTTTATTTCTGTTAATGTTGATGATTATGTATTACAGCCAATGAAAACCCGAAAGTCATTATGTCAGAAAATTAGAATATTATATAAGAACAACTGAAAAACTGATTTTAAACTCAGAAATGTTGGTTAATGAAAAGTATATACAGTAAATGCACCCAATACTTGGTCTGGGCTCATTTTGCATGAATTACTGCATCAATGTGGTGTGGCATGGAGGCGATCAGCCTGTGGCACTGGTGAGGTGTTATGGAAGCCCAGGTTGCTTTGATAGCAGCCTTCAGCTTGTTTGCATTGTTGGGTCTGGTGTTTCTCATCTTACTGTTGCCAATACCTCATAGATTCTCTATGTGGTTTAGGTCAGTAGAGTTTGCTGGACAATCAAGCACAGTGATATTGTGGTTATTAAAACAGGTATTGGTACTTTTGGCAGTGTAGACAGGTGCTAAGTCCTGCTGGAAAAAAGCTTGTCGGCAGAGGGAAGCATAAAGTGCTCTAGAAATTTCCTGGTAGACGGCTGTGTTGACTTTGGTCTTGATAAGTGGACCTACACCTGCAGATGACATGGCTCCCCAAACCATCACTGATTGTGCTAACTTCACATTAGATCTCAAGCAGCTTGGATTGTGGCCTCTCCACTCTTCCTCCAGACTCTGGGACATTTATTTCCAAATGAAATGCAAAATTTACTTTCATCTGAAAACAACACCTTGGACCACTGAGCAACAATTCAGTTCTTTTTCTCCTTGGCCCAGGTAAGACACTTCTGGCGTTGTCTATTGGTCACGAGAGGCTTGACACAAGGAATGCGACACTTGTAGCCCATCTCCTGGATAGGTCTGTGTGTGGTGGCTTTTGAAGCACTGACTGCAGCTGCAGTCCACTCCTTGTGAATCGCCACCAAATTTTAAATGGCCTTTTCTTAACAATCCTATCAAGGCTGCGGTTATTCCGGTTGCTTGTGAACCTTTTTCTACCACATTTTTTCCTTCCACTCAACTTTTCATTAATTGCTTGGATACAGCACTCTGTGAACAGCCAGCTTCTTTAGCAATGACCTTTTGTGGCTTACCCTCTTTGTGGAGTGTGTCAATGACTGCCTTTTGGACATCTGTCAAGTCAGTTGTCTTCCCCATGATTGTGTAGCCTACTGAACCAAACTAAGGGACAATTTTAATGCTTAGGAAGCCTTTGCAGGTGTTTTATGATAATTATTCTAATTTTCTGAGATAATGACTTTTTGGTTTTCATTGACTGTAAGCCATAATCATCAACATTAACAGAAATAAAAACTTTAAATAGATCACTCTGTTTGTAATAACTCTATATAACATATGTGTTTCTGTGTCGCCCGGGGACCAGGGGGTACTCAGACCCGGGCCACGAGGTCACTTCGGTGGGTATCACGGTGGCGTGACCCGGTCTGTGATCCCAGGCTCCACAGTAAAAGGGGGTTTGTTAAGGGAGATTGTTTATTGTCCGTGACGCCACCCACGGTTGTGGTGATTGTGGACACCACCGCTGCGATGAAGGTGCAGGACTCCCGGGAACGGTGTTGGGATGCGGCTTAGGATGTTAACCCCTCCGTGGGTAGGGGCGGTTGGTCCCGGGGCCCGTTCGGAGATAAGCAGGGAGCAGGGCGCAGTGCTGCGGTGCGGTGCCTGAGGGCACGGGCGTACTCACAAGTAGTTCACACAGAGTCGCTGGTAACTAGGAATTGCCGGTGTCTGCAGCCTTCGGTACGGGGTGTTTGTGTCCCACACACGGTGCAGCAGCCCTTGTTGTTCTTTCCCTGCAGCCAGGTGCCTCTCTCTCCACTCTCTTCCTCCTCTCCTCAGCCAGGAACGGGGAATCCACTCCCCTGCAGTGATTTGGGTCACCCTGGTACCGGGGGGCCACTACCCTGCCCGGCTACCTCTGGCCCCTTCCTCACTCACAACCTGTCCCGGCCCTCTCGGAGCACGCTTCACCATCAGCCTGGGAGCTACAACTCCAGACTTCTCTTCTGTCTGCCTCTCCTTACACTCTGCTCCAGCCCCTCCCCTCTGCTCTGCTTTTCTCTTACACTGGGGGCTGTGGTTTGTCCTGCTGCACCGGTGTGAGATCAGGTTACCAAGGAGGATTAACTCTTTCTGTGACAACCTGGCTTTGCCAGGGCGTCACATTTCCTTTTTGTATTGAATTACTGAAATAAATTAACTTTTTGATGATATTCTAATTTAGTGAGATGCACTTGTAACTATACTGCATGCTATTTCTTTTGATTCTTTTGGCCCATGGATGTTTTTACTTAATGATTTGCTTCATTTCCTTTTTTATCTAGGTTTGGGTCATTAATTACGTTTTGTGCATGGCTACATTAGAGTATAATATTTACTATAGCAGTGACTATAAATTACACTTATATTGGGCTTCCCTGTTGCGGGTGACTAACCTTACCAGAGTCAGATATGAGTGGTAGGATACATTTCAGTGTATTTTAATTTGTGTTTTCTTCTAAATAATGGAATTTCGTACAGATTTAAGTACATTTTATTACTGTTCCCTAGATTTGATTGGATTATTGGAGATGCCTTGTTTGTACAGCGTATCTTGTTTTTTATTACCGTATATTGCTCTGTTTTCCTTACATTGTTTATAGTGGCACTTTAGCCTTAGATTTTTTGTCCGCCTTCGCATATTTTATTTTTAATATAGCACCACTATAGTGACTTTACATCCAATGAAAAGTTACAACACATTACCATAGCAGTCACAGCATGGCGCTGTGGACATAATGTCAAAGTAATATTCCTAAATTGTTTCCAATGTTCACATATAAGCATGCGATAAAAGTATGATAGTATTTCATTTCAATGAGAATGGTACTGTTGACAAAATTAGCATAAATTAGTAGTACAGGTAAATACACAAATAGAAGAAACTTTGTAAAATATCTTATCAGAGAAATAGCCATCTTTCTTAGAAGTCACACAGACTGCAGATTCTAGCTACTGTAGCTTATCCAAGTGCTGAATTCACAGCTACACAGCTCAATTGTGCTCTATACATTTTTCTTGCATTTGCTGCTTTTGTCTGAGTGTTATTGAAGGGAAAATAGCATAAATCTCTTTTTCCTATGTTTAATGTATTTGAGACATCATAGCAGCTAGACTCCATTCACAACATCTATCTAAAATAGTTTCTTGGAAATAAAACTCGCCTTTTCCTGACTATTACCATTAGCCCATGTGTGAAAAGTGCTGCAAGCGGTGCTGTAAATCCTAACAAGTTCCGTCTCTCTGTGTGTGACTCAGAAAGTGTGGAGAGAATGGAGAGGGCATTAGGACCCAGAGGTTTCTTTCTTGACAAAGGTGAGGGCCTGGCTAAGAGGGAGAAGGATGAGCCTGGACAAGCGCGGGAAACAGCAGAAGAGACTGTGTGAGCTTGCTGCAGGGAGTTGACTTGGTTGTAGAGGTTGGTGCTTTCTGAGGTGGAGATCAGCTGCTGAATGGGATGTTCCCCTGGGACCTAGAGAGTGAGAAGAAGCTTTCCCCATGAGAAAAGAGTGGTGAGCCCATGCAAAGCTTGAGAAGGAGGACTATGATCCCTGTGCTTACAGAACTTTAAGTGGCATGGCCGAAGGCCTTTCAAATGCTGTGGAATAGAGAGTACAGATTTGTTTGTGCACATTGGATTCCCCTGTTTGGCGCTGAAGACCCCAGAAGCTGCTGCAGTCGGGACTCTTCATAGGCCAAGTTCACAGGTTCAGATATACCCTGGTATACCAATTGCTTAGACAATATGTGCATATACTGTGCCTCTGGATTATGTGTTGTGTTGCAGATAGAATTGGTTAAGTTGTAAATTGGTGTAAAGTCTCAGAGATCTCCCATGGAGATATACTCAAATGATTTACATCGCTCTAGTTATTCAGCCTGTTTTGTGTTAGGTAAATTTGTTCCTAATTAGTGATGAGCGAGTACTAAAAAGCTCGGGTGCTCGAAGCTCGGGCCGAGCCTCCCAAGATACTCGTGTACTCGGCCCGAGCAACGAGCCCAATGTTATCCTATGGGAGACCCGAGTATTTTTGTGAAATGACCCCCCGGCAGCATGGAGAAACCCTAAAAATGTCACAAAAGTCTCAGAAGAGTGCTCAAATGACATGGCAACAGCATGGGGAAGACCCCTTGAAGCATTTATCACTGAAAAGTCACAGCTGTGAACAATTTTGTCCGCGTTTTACGCCATTTTTACGGACTCACCAGAAAACCTTCCAAAATGACCCCAAAATGATTTTTCATGGCGGAAATGTTAAGGGCACATACCCAATAGTGAGAAAGAGCTGGTGTATGTTACTTTTTGAGATTAATACATGAAAGATTTTACGTGAAAACATTGTGTGGCACTCCGATGTCCCTGAGAAGAGACGTACATGAAGGCCTCTTGAGTCTAATGTGCCCATTTTGAGGAAGTGAGTCTTTATAGTATTTTCCTTTGCCAGGGCAGTCCAAAATTGTGAGGTTCACCAATGCCCCTGCATACAGACGTGCATGAGGGCCTGTAAACCTGAAGTGCCCATTGTAAGGAAGTGGGTCTATTTCAGTATAGCCCTTTGCCAGGGCAGCCAAAAATTGGGAGGCTCCACATTGTCCCTGGATAGAGACGTGCATGATGGCCTGTAAACCTGAAGTGCCCATTGTAAGGAAGTGGGTCTATTTCAGTATAGCCCTTTGCCAGGGCAGCCAAAAATTGGGAGGCTCCACATTGTCCCTGGATAGAGACGTGCATGATGGCCTGTAAACCTGAAGAGCCCATTGTAAGGAAGTGGGTCTATTTCAGTATAGCCCTTTGCCAGGGCAGCCAAAAATTGGGAGGCTCCACATTGTCCCTGGATAGACACGTGCATGATGGCCTGTAAACCTGAAGTGCCCATTGTAAGGAAGTGGGTCTATTTTAGTATAGCCCTTTGCCAGGGCAGCCAAAAATTGGGAGGCTCCACATTGTCCCTGGATAGAGACGTGCATGATGGCCTGTAAACCTGAAGTGCCCATTGTAAGGAAGTGGGTCTATTTCAGTATAGCCCTTTGCCAGGGCAGCCAAAAATTGGGAGGCTCCACATTGTCCCTGGATAGAGACGTGCATGATGGCCTGTAAACCTGAAGTGCCCATTGTAAGGAAGTGGGTCTATTTTAGTATAGCCCTTTGCCAGGGCAGCCAAAAATTGGGAGGCTCCACATTGTCCCTGGATAGAGACGTGCATGATGGCCTGTAAACCTGAAGTGCCCATTGTAAGGAAGTGGGTCTATTTCAGTATAGCCCTTTGCCAGGGCAGCCAAAAATTGGGAGGCTCCACATTGTCCCTGGATAGAGACGTGCATGATGGCCTCAAAACATTAAGTGTCCATTTTAAGGAAGTGGGTGTATTATAGTATAGCCCTTAGGCAGGGCAGCCAAAAATTGGGAGGCTCCACGTTGTCCCTGGGTAGAGACGTGCATGAGGGCCTCAAAACATTGTTCCAATTGCAAAGGAGCGGGTCTCCTGTCGTTGTAATGTCCATTCTGCAAAGAATGGGCGAAAAAATTTACCACTGGGGGTATACCTGAAACAAAGGCCTAAGTATTGCAATTTGTAACGGTCATCATCATGGTGGCGCATGAGGAGAAGGAGGAGCAGTCCAGCGATTATCCAAAGTCCAGAAGTGTGTACCCATGGGTGAGTGGAGGTACATGGCAAACTTTAAATTCCGCTCTCATTTGCTGGTGGTGTGGTGAAGTCTGGCCCAATCCAACCCTTGTTCATCTTGATCAGAGTCAGCCTGTCAGCATTTTCAGTTGACAGGCGGGTGCGTTTATCTGTAATGATTCCACCTGCGGCACTAAAAACACGCTCTGACAAAACGCTAGCAGCAGGGCAGGCCAGGACTTCCAAGGCGTAGAGAGCCAATTCATGCCACGTGTCCAGCTTGGATACCCAATAATTGTAAGGCACAGAGGAATGTCGGAGTACAGTTGTTCGATCTGCAAGGTACTCCTTCAGCATCTGGGCAAACTTAGGATTTCTTGTGGCACTACCCCGCACCTCAGGGGCTGTGGTACGTGAGGGGCTGAGAAAACTGTCCCACATCTTAAAGACTGTTCCCCTACCTCTGGCGGATTGGACTTGTGCCTCTCTCGGCTGTACGCCTCGGTTGTCCACTGATTCCTGACCTATGCCGCTAGCGTTTTGTGAGGGGAATGCTTTGCCTACTTCCGTGAGTATGGCCTTCCGGAACTGCTGCATTTTGGTTGACCTCTCCTCCACGGGAATAAGAGACAAAAAGTTCTCCTTGTAGCGTGGGTCTAACAGTGTTACCAACCAGTAATGATTGTCGGCCAAGATGTTCTTAACGCGAGGGTCACGAGACAGGCAGCTTACCATAAAGTCAGCCATGTGCGCCAGACTCTTAACAGCCAGGACTTCAGTAGCCTGACCAACAAGATGACTGAACATGCTGTCCTCCTCCTCCTCCTCCTCCTCCTCCTCATCTACCCTGTCCTCTGGCCAGCCACGCTGAACCGAGGATATGACTGGTGTGCATGTCATATCCTCAATTTGGCCGGAGAGTTGCTCCATGTCTTCATCCTCCTCCTCGTCATAGTCCTCCACTGCACGTTGTGATGAGACGAGGCTGGGCTGTGTGTTATCACCCACACCCACTACTGTTTCTTGCTGCAACTCATCGCGCTCCGCCTGCAATGCATCATGTTTGTTTTTCAGCAGAGACCGTTTTAGAAGGCAGAGTAGCGGTATGGTGACGCTAATAATGGCGTCATCACCACTCACCATCTTGGTGGAGTCCTCAAAGTTTTGGAGGATGGTACATAGGTCTGACATCCATCTCCACTCCTCAGGTGTTATGTGTGGAGTTTGACCCATTTCCCGACGGCTTAGGTGATGCAGGTACTCAACAACTGCCCTCTTCTGCTCACATATCCTGACCAACATGTGCAGAGTTGAATTCCAACGCGTGGGGACATCACACACCAGTCTGTGAGCCGGAAGATGCAAACGGCGCTGAAAGCCGGCAAGGCCGGCTGAAGCAGTAGGTGACTTTCGAAAATGTGCAGACAGGCGGCGAACTTTTACCAGCAGATCAGACAGCTCTGGGTATGACTTTATAAACCGCTGAACCACGAGGTTGAGCACATGGGCCACGCATGGAACATGTGTCAGCTGGCCTCGCCTCAAAGCCGCCACCAGGTTCCGGCCATTGTCACACACGACCTTTCCTGGCTTTAGGTTCAGAGGTGTGAGCCAGTGATCTGCCTGCTGTTTCAGAGCTGTCCACAGCTCTTCTGCATTGTGGGGTTTGTCACCTATGCAGATTAGCTTCAGCACAGCCTGTTGCCGCTTCGCCGAGGCAGTGCTGCAGTGCTTCCAGCTTGTGACTGGTGTGGAGGGCACAGTGGATGAGGATGCGCAGGAGGAGGAGGAGGCTGAAGAGCATGACATTCCGGAGCTGTAGAGTGTGGGTGAAACACTGACTGAGGTAGGGCCTGCAAACCTTGGTGTGGGAAGGACGTGTTCCGTCCCTCGCTCAGACTGGGTCCCAGCTTCCACAATATTAACCCAGTGTGCCGTCAACGAGATGTAGCGGCCTTGCCCACAAGCACTTGTCCACGTGTCTGTGGTTAGGTGGACCTTGGGTGAAACAGCGTTGTTCAGGGCACGTGTGATGATTTGTGACACGTGGTTATGCAACGCGGGGACGGCACACCGGGAGAAATAGTGGCGGCTGGGGACCGAGTAACGTGGGACAGCTGCCGCCATCAGGTCACGGAATGCTTCTGTCTCCACCAGCCTAAAAGGCAACATTTCCAGCGCAAGCAGTCGCGAAATGTTAGCATTTAGAACTGTGGCATGTGGGGTGTTGGCAGTGTATTTGCGCCTGCGTTCAAAGGTTTGCTGAATGGATAACTGAACGCTGCGCTGGGACAAGGACGTGCTTGATGATGGTGTTCTTTCTGCGTAGGCAACTGCAGGTGCAGGAGTGGAGGAGGCTTGTTCGCAGGCAGCATAGACAGAGGATTGGCTCGCATGCACAACCAGCGAAGACGTAGCAGTGACATCAGCAAGCACTGCTCCTCGACTCTGTTGTACTTCCCACAAAGTCGGGTGCTTGGCTGACATGTGCCTGATCATGCTGGTGGTGGTCAGGCTGCTAGTTTTGGTACCCCTGCTGATGCTGGCACGGCAGGTGTTGCAAATGGCCTTTTTTGAATCATCTGGATCCAACTTAAAAAACTGCCAGACTCGGGAAGACCTAACATTTGTACAGGCACCTTGTGTCGTCGTGTTGTTCCGGGGAACGGTTGCCTGACTTCTGCCTGGGGCCACCACCCTGCTTCTTACTGCCTGTTGTGATGCTACGCCTCCCTCCCCCTGTGCACTGCTGTCCTCGCTCTGCATATCCTCCTGCCAGGTTGGGTCAGTTACTGGATCATCCACCACGTCGTCTTCCTCTTCCGCACCCTGCTCCTCCTCCTGACTTCCTGACAATTGTGTCTCATCATCGTCCACCACTTGTTGAGACACGTTGCCAACTTCGTGAGAACGTGGCTGCTCAAATATTTGGCCATCTGTACAGACGATCTCCTCATGACCCACTTCAATATGAGCTGGCGAGAGGCCAGAACGTGTGAATGGAAACGTGAACAGCTCTTCCGAGTGTCCAAGTGTGGGATCATTAATGTCCGAGGAGGACGTGTACTCAGCCTGGTGGTAGGAAGGAGGATCAGGTTCAGAAATGTGCGGTGCAGTATCACGGCTACTGACACTTGACCGTGTGGAAGACAGAGTGTTTGTGGTGGTGCCAATCTGACTGGAAGCATTATCTGCTATCCAACTAACAACCTGTTGACACTGGTCTTGGTTCAAGAGCGGTGTACTGCTGCGGTCCCCAAGAATTTGGGACAGGACGTGCGAGCGACTAGATGTGGCCCTTTGTTGTGGCGAAATTAGAGCTTGCCCACGACCTCGGCCTCTGCCTGCACCACCATCACGTCCACTTCCTTGTTCCTTGCCAATGCCCTTGCGCATTTTGCAATGCTGTGCACTGCTGACGTGTATATTCACTACTTGTGCGTTATATCAAAGTTTCTGGAAATTGCACACAAGTGCACCTGTACGCTGCCACCAACAGGCACACACGTGCGGTTTTAAAAACCAAGCACGGACGCAATAAGAACCTAACAGGTTTTTTTGGGGAGCGACAATTACAGACAAGTCAGACACTATCTGGACTGTTTTACACTGTGTACACCAGCCCCAGATATGATGAAGGCTGGTATACGGTCACCACTACCCTGCCTGCCTGCCTGCCTGTATACTGGTACAATAGTCCTGACAAGGACTCTTTTGGTCACTAGCCTGTATTCAGACCTGGCTATACCCTGCCTGTATATAGCAACAATAGTCCTGAGAAGGACTCTGCTACTGTACTCCGACCTGGCTATACCCTGCCTGCCTGTATACAACTAGAATAGTCCTGAGAAGGACTTTTGGTCACACTGTTTGCAGCCCTGCAACTGAAAAAGCTATAAAGGGCCGCAAAGCTTTCCCTGAATCAGCGACACTCTCCCTGCACTGACAGTCTGGATAGCTGTGAGCAGAGCACAGCGCGCCGGCCGATATAAAGGCTCGGTCACGCTGTGCAGGCCGGCCAATCACTGCAATTCCACAACTAACAGGGCTGTGGCATTGCAGTGGTCTGCCAGCCAATCCCTGCATGAGGGCTGGCTCTCAAAAGAGCGCCAACATGCAGAAATGAAGACCACGAGTACAGCACGAGTATCGCGAGATTACTCGGTCCCCGCCGAGCAGCCCGAGTACAGCGATACTCGTGCGAGTACCGAGTAGTTACAAGCATGCTCGCTCATCACTATTCCTAATTTTACTGTGAAAGAAATGTAAGCTGGATACTAATAAGTTGTAGACCCACCATCAATATATATTAATTAGCAGAAAGGGTCAAGGAGACATTGAAAGTCCAGAGTATGGAACAACTCCTAAAACTTAAATTTTTAATATTGTGAAAAAATAAAAGTGACAAAGTCACATAAAAGCGTGAACATAAAAAGAACACACATGCTGAGTCACAACAAGAGACAACAAGGCCCAGCATATATGTGCTACACACAGAACAGACAAACAAACCCTGTGAATAGCTATATTCACAATGGTACTCAATTCCTGTACTCACCCGTGAAGGAAGCCAACCTTCAAAATAACAGGGAAAAACCAGGATTACTTGCAAACACAGTGAGATCCAAGTCAATTCAGACCGCTATAGCATCATCTTCAAACTGAGTCGGGTCATATTACAAAATATGGAAAGATCTCACCCAGTTTGATTCAACCAAAACCCATGATGTTGATTTGATGGGAGACACTGATATAGTGATTGGTAAAAACTCCCTTGATGAGTGAAGGTGATGATGAAACGCTTCAGGAGTAACCTTATTGGCCCACACATGGTGCGATGACAGGAGGAAGTATATCCTGATCCACAAAGAGATTCTTCCATTCATCAAAACAGGATTGTGGTGGTGACTAGGAAGGAGAGAGTCAGTCATACATGAATATCCTGTGATGGGAATCTCCTTATGAATCAAACTGGGTGAGATCTTTCCATATTTTGTAATATGACCCGTCTCAGTTTGAAGATGATGCTATAGTGGTCTGAATTGACTTGGATCTCACTGTGTTTGCAAGTAATCCCGGTTTTTCCCTGTTATTTTGAGGGTTGGCTTCCCCCACGGGTGAGTACAGGAATTGAGTACCATTGTGAATATAACTATTCACAGGGTTTGTTTGTCTGTTCTGTGTGTAGCACGTATATGCTGGGCCTTGTTGTCTCTTGTTGTGACTCAGCATGTGTGTTCTTTTTATGTTCACGCTTTTATGTGACTTTGTCACTTTTATTTTTTTACAATATTAAAAGTTACGTTTTAGGAGTTGTTGTTCCATACTCTGGACTTTGCATGTCTCCTTGACCCTTTCTGCTAATTAATATAATTTTACTGTGAAACATAATCTGGGAAACTCTGAGGCTGACACACTGATCCTCGACAATATCTCCTTGTAGTTACTGTAGTGTGGTTGTCTGGGGGAAGAGTTTGCTTATTGCTCTTTATCTACATCCCCTCCATCAACGCTATCATTAAACTCAGTGTGGTTACATTTCTGCCTATGTCTATGTCTCGTTACTCACTGGATTCCTATTGGACCTTCGGTCATTACATTACACATGGACATTATACATAAAAACTATAATCACTGCCAGTGTAGCCCATTGCAACCAATCTGATACTAGTTTATAAATTGCACATATGGAAATAAAAGCAGTGGCCTCATTGGATAGCATGGCAACTTGTTGTTTTGTTACAACATTTTTTACGTGTGAGGCTCTATGTTCCATATACCCTCATCAAAGAATATATCATAATGGACTACTCCATTAGATACAGATACAGTAAAGTCTTGAATTGCTTCATATATCTAGTTAGGAAGAATTGTCAGTATATTCATATTAATTTTATATCTAGTACATCCTTTTACTTGTGCTACATAAGAAGTATACAGGTTCATCCATTTACATGAAAATTATATATTGTAACCGTGCATAGTTCTGTGCTATACAGGGTGCACTGTCAGAAAAGCTAAGTGGTGATGCCTGCCCAGGAATGACTAATACATGGGCAACAATGTAACATTTGTACGGTCTCACATGGAAGCATGGCTTATTGCAGTTACTGTGAATTACAGTTATCAGAGCTTTCTATTGTAATGAGATCATATGACCAGGATTAATTTACGTTCTCTGAAATTACCTCTTCCTCTCTGAAGAGGCAATTTGCATATTTAATTTCCCAGAGGAGCATTACATGACCTATAAGTCTCCTTACGCTGGATTAGCACTCTCCTCAAGATGAGATGTTAACTCTTACAACTAGGACGGGACATCTCATTGGTGCAGCTACACTTGTAAGTGGACCAGCTTCTATAAGAAGGTGGATGGCGTATGGAAACTCACCGCTTAAGACATGGACCATATTGTTTTATAATGTTACAGTACTGTAGTTGATGTTAGGTATTTGGTGAGTGCTGTAGCTGCTGCAATGTAGCAGCGCCCAAGAAGTGTGATGGCCGGCTCCACCTATTTTTGAGGTCTGGTAGGACTCTACTCTGTGTGTAATGTAAATGTGTGTATCTCCTGTGCCATGTAAAGTGTGAAGTATTCTAGTGTAGTAACAAGATAGAAAGTAGGAATGTCATATAAATCAGATGTAGCAGAGGTAGAAATGTGGTTAGGTAAAAGCTGCTGGTTAGGATGCTGGGCTGAGTACCTCAGTTGCATCCCACAGCAAGGACACTAGGAGTTAAGGAATAGTTTAGCCCCTGGGAGGAGTCTTATGTCCCTGAGACAGGAAAAGGGAACAGGAGAAAATGATGGCTGTGTGAGGAGGAATGTATGTGGTGTGCCGGGGTCGGACTGGACAACTATAGGCAGGTCCTTGTTTGCGGGACTGCTGAGCAAATGTAGGGGTAATGCAGGACCATGAGGATAGGAACAGTGCAGATCTGGGACCCTAAAGCGGGCTTTACACGCTACGTTATATCTAATGAGATGTCGGCAGGGTCACGTCGTGACGCACATCCGGCATCATTAGTGATATCGTAGCGTGTGACAGCGGTGAACGAGCAGAAATACTCACCTTCTCGTTCATCGTTGACACGTCGCTCATTTTCTAAAAATTGCACGTCCTGTTGTTCATCGTACCCGGGGCAGCACACATCGCTCAAAGTATGACACCCCGGGAAAGATGAACTGCAACTTACCTGCATCCCGCCGGCAATGCGGAAGGAAGGAGGTGGCCGGGATGTTTATGTCCCGCTCATCTCCACCCCTCCACTTCTATTGGCCGGCCGCTGTGTGACGTCGCTGTGACGCCGAACATCCCTCCCCCTTCAGGAAGTGGATGTTCGCCGCCCACAGCGAGGTCGTTTGGAAGGTAAGTACGTGTGACGGGGGGTTACAGCATTGTGCGACATGGGCAAGAAATTGGCCGTGCCGCACAAACGATGGGGGCGGGTGCGATCGCAAATGCGATCGCATCATTAATTGTAAGGTGTAAGGCAGCCTTAAGACACAGTCAGGGCTATACCAGTCTGCTGATAGGGACCACAGCCATAGAAAAATAATCAGTACAGTGCAGGACTCAGGAGTACACAAAAATGAAAGTGAGAGAAGGAGAGTCTGAATTTGTTGTGACCTATGTGAGAAAACCTCTTGAAGAAAAGTAAAGCTATGTTTGAGAGAAACCCTATTATATCATCTCCTTTCTTGGAACGGAACTCAGAAGTGAAAGAGCCGAGATATCCCCTACAGCAAGTAAGTGAACGCACCCCACACATTGAAACAGCAGAAAAAAAAGGCTTTAAATTTGCCTTATATTACATCATATCCCATGGCCCAAGAACCACCAACACCGAAAGTTGCACATAGAAAAACTTTAATTGGTTGGGTCAAGCATATAAATATTACATGGGATATAAAAAATTGTGACAAGTAGAAAGGTTAAATGACACATAAGAGCGAATAAAGAACCCCATGTGGGGCTGCATGGATCAACTTAGGTGCACACAAAAGGGTGTACTCCCAGCAGGGCCAGTGTAAGTGCCTTTTACAAAAAACATATGTTCACCTAATCAAGAACTCTAAGCACATTCCAGATAAATGCACAGGAATATATTCCCAGCAGAGCCAGTGCAAGTGCCTATACAAAAGATAAATTCACAGTAAGTGACAGAATAACACTTAAGTAAATGACAATAGGCATGTTACCCACACACATCGTCCGGTGAACAGGGGTATGTTCCCAGCAAGGCCAGTGTAAATGCCATTGCAATAAACAAGTTCACAGTAGGTGACAGTGTCACACTTTAGTACATGAGCATAGGCACATTACCCAGACATCTAGTCCGATGGACAGGGGCACCCCACACATTCACTGGGCCTACAAGCTGCCTGTAGCAGAGCCAGAGGGTTGCACCTAGGCACGACACACACCATGACTATAGCACCCCCTGCAACTCTGTTACACTTCCACCAATAAAGCAGGAGGAATTGTGCACTATGATGGACTATTGGACTGCAAATGGCCCATATATTGTTCTTGCACAGGAATTCTTTTCTGTCTATGTCCACTCCTGCTTAGAATCCTATTCTCTGGAAGTAACTAGTGATGGGCGAACCCCCCGATGTTCGTGTTCAGATGACTTGCCCGAGATTTTTGTAAAGTTCAAGTTCGGGTTCTGAGATAACGTGAACTTGAGTCCGAACCCTGAACTTGGACTTTACAGTTATGGGATGGCGCAGGGGGGGTCTGTAAAATAAAGAATATAGTTATTAATAAACAATGTCCTTATACTTACATGTCACGCAACACGTCCTAGAGACTCACTCAGCCACTGTCTTCCGGCCGCTTTTGCTTCTGGAGCCGATCATTAACTTCCAGTGGTATTCACTGCACTGCTCGTCACTCGGCCAGTCTTTGGCTGTTTTCGGCTGTGTTCGCGGTGACGTCAGGGTTCACCTGAGTCCATGAACCATGGACTCGATTGAACTTTGACTGTCACTGTGCAAGTCTCGCATCAGTATCCTTACAGGAGCAGGTTGGCTGCATGTATTTCCATGCAGCTGAGGTGCTCCTGTCAGGAGAGTGTGCACCGTGCCGGGTGATACCGATGTGAGACTTTTGCAAGAGTCATAAAGCAGATCTAACATGGATCTCCCTGTGGACTACGTCAGACTAAGGAGTTTTTTATAATAAACATGGAGTCTCTAAATGTATTTTTTGTTTTATTTCTAATTAAAAAACATTTTCTATGTGTTGTGGTTTTTTTTTACTGTTTACTAGAAATTCATGGTAGCCATGTCTAATTTGGCGTGACACCATGAATTTCGGGATTAGTACCAGCTGAGTATACAAAGCTGGTATTAACCCCTTTATTACCCAGACGGGCCACCACCATCAGGGCCTCTGGAAGAGTCGGGTAAAGTGCCTGGAAATGGCGCTAAAAAACAATGCGTCATTTCCAGGGGCGGCTCCAGGCTGTGGAGAATCCCAGCCCCTAGCTGCCTGGTTTTACCTGACTGGTGATCAAAATACAGCGGGAGCACATGCATTTTTTTTTATTATTTTTTTTAAATAATTAAAAAAACATTAATGGGCTTCCCTGTATTTTGATTGGCAGCCAAGGTAAAGCCAGGAAGATGGGGGTGGCAGCCGGTAGCCAACCGCTTTATCTGCGCTGAGAATCAAAAATACTGCAGAGTGCTACGTCATTTTTTTAAATGATTTATTTATTTTTACAGTACTGTGATGTCAGACAATCACAGACCCGGCACAGAGAGTGGGTGTCTGTGATTGCCTGTTGCAGTAATCTGAATGCAGCTCATACATTCGTATGTGGCAGGAACTGCACACAGCCATAAAGCTGAGGTAGATGCTAGAATGTACAGGCTACCGACAGGTATGACGTAATTTGTCATGTGATGTGGCAATCACAGACACCCAGTCTCTGTGTACCGGGTCTATGATTGCCTGTCATCACGGTATTGTAAAAATAAATAAATCATTAAAAAATATGACAGCAGTATTTTTGATTCTTAGCACAGATAAAGCAGACGGCTATGGGCTGCCATCCCCATCTGACTGGCTTTACCCTGGCTGGCAATCATAATACAGGGAAGCCCATTAATTTTTTTAAATTATTAAAAAAAAATTAAAAAATGCATGGGTTCCTGCCATATTTTGATCACCAGTTAAGTAAAACCAGGCAGCTGGGGTTGGGATTCTCCGCAGCCCACAGCCACCCCTGGAAATGGCGCATTGTTTTTTAGCGCCATTTCCAGGCACTTTACTCGGCTTGTCCAGCGGCCCTGATGGTGGTGGCACGCTGGGTAATAAAGGGATTAATACCAGCTTTGTATACTTTGTATATATGCTGGTACTAATCCCAAAATTCATGATGTCACGCCAAATTAGACATGGCCATCATGAATTTCTAGTAGACAGTAAAATAAAAACACAACACATAGAATTTTTTTATTAGAAATAAAACAAAAAAAAACATTTAGAGACTCCATCTTTATTATAAAAAAACTCCTTAGTCCGACGAAGTCCACAGGTAGAGTAATGTCAGCTCTACTTAATCGCTCTGTGCAGACAAGCGTCTATACAAAGCTAGAAGCAGGGATAGCCATGTCAGCTCTGCTTCATCGCTATGCACAGAGCAAGAAGCAGGCTGAAAGTGAGGGTATGTTTCCACTTGCGTATGACTCCTGCGATTATGACTCCTGATAGCAGTGCCTCAGCTGCATGGAAATACCAGCAGCCAACCCACTTCTGTCGGGAGAGTGTGTGTCGTGCCGGGTGAAACAGATGAGAAACTCGCACAGTGACAGCCAAAGTTCAATCGAGTCCATGGTTCTGTGCTTTCAGGTCAAGCTGATGGGTATAAACAATACTATCTGACTAGTAACCAAGGATTTTTCGTAGCCAACCATAATTAAGGACTGTAAGGATTACATGCTTGCTTGTGACACTTGGGCCAAGCCAAGACACCCCATACTCATCCCGCTGGATTTCTCCAGCCCCTACCCACTCCTGGGTGTCTTTGGATCCACCTCTCCATGGACTTCATTATTGACCTCCTACCCTCTGAAGTGAAGACTTGGATTTGGGTGATGGTGGATAGGTTCAGTAAACAGTTTCACTTTGTTCCTCTGTCTGGATTGCCTAATTCTGAAAGTCTAAGTAAGTTATTCATTAGTCAAATTATACAATTACATGGTGTTCTGGAAAAAATTGTTTCCGACCGGCAAACAGTTAGTTTCCAAATTTTAGAGAGGTTTTTGTAAATAGATCAATATTAAGTTGTCTTTTTTTTTCTGCCTACCACCCAGAGACCAATGGTCAGACTGCATGTACTAATTAGACACTTGAGGATTATTTTCGGTGTTATGTGTCCAATCATCAGTCTGACTGGGTGGAACATCTGCCATTAGTCGAATTTGTTATTAACAATAAATATCAGGAATCCATCCAGACTACCCCCTTTTTCTGTAATCTTGAGTTGCATCCTTATTTTGGTTCTTTTTAAACCATGATGGTCGATACACCAGATGTTGCAAAATTTGTGGATGCATGAAAAGTTATCTGTTCTGAAGCAAGTGAAAACTTGAAGAGGGTGGTCTCTCGTTAGCTGCTAATGAGAGATGTTCTAAGGGCCCAAGCTTTGGAGTTGGGGACAAGATATAGCTGTCCATGAAAAATATTAAGCTTAAGGTTCCATCTCCAAGCTGGGACCCTTATGAGATAGTCGAGGTCATTAATCCTGCAGCTTTCATTTTTAAACTTCTTCCATCCTTTAAGATACCTATTTCTGGTGATTGATGTACTATATATTTACATATATAAAAGTATGTATACTTTTTAACTCTAATAAAATTCAAGTTTTACCTTTTTGGCAAATACCCTAATCCTTGCGCATTTTTTGTCTTATTGGTTTCTATTCACTAAATACACAATATTCGTTAAAACCAGATTATCAGTTTAGGCGCAGAGTAGGTTTAAAAGTAAGGTAAGAGAGTAGGCAACTCAGAATGCCTAGTAGAGGTCACTTGTTTCATATTTACACATAAAATACAAAAACTAGGGTTATTAGTTATTGATTAGATGGGAATGATAAATCATACAAGGGTTATACTGTTGACAAGACAAGAAACCTACCATAAAATCATAACATGGAATCGAAAACTACACCGCGTGCAGAATTATTAGGCAAGTTGTATTTTAGAGGGTTTTTTTATTATTGATCAACAACTATGTTCTTAATCAACCTAAAAGACTCATAAATATCAAAGCTTAATATTTTTGGGAATTGGAGTGTTTTTTTTTTTAGATTTGGCTATCTTATAAGGATATCTGTTTTTGCAGATAACTATTACCGTGCAGAATTATTAGGCAACCTAATAATGTGCAATACAGGGTAATATTGTGGTACCGTGTTACCCAGAAAAATCAATTGAAATACTATGTCCCAAGAATGACAAAAGTATTTTAGGAGTGATACCTTTATAGGCTAACCAGAAACGTTATATTAGCAAGCTTTCAGAGCACAGAGGCTCCTTCTTCAGGCAAATTACAAATGAATTAATTTGTAATTCGCCTGAAGAAGGAGCCTCTGTGCTCTGAAAGCTTGCTAATATAATTTTTCTGGTTAGCCTATAAAGGTATCACTCCTAAAATACTTTTGTCATTCTTGGGACATAGTAGTTGAATAGGCAACCTAATAAAAACCAAATATATTCCCATCTCACTTGTTTATTTTCACCAGGTAAACCAATATAACTGTACAAAAATTAAAAATAAACATTTCTGACATGCAAAAACAAAACCCCCAAAAATTAGTGACCAATATAGCTACCTTTCTTTATGATGACACTCAACAGCCTACCATCCATAGATTCTGTCAGTTGCTTGATGTGTTTTTCAACATCGCGTGCAGCAGCCACCACAGCCTCCCAGACACTGTTTTGAGAGGTGTACTGTTTTCCCTCCCTGTAGATATCACATTTTATGAGGGACCACAGGTTCTCTATGGGAGTCAGATCAGGTGAACAAGGGGGCCATGTCATTATTTTTTCATCTTTTAGACCTTTACTGGCCAGCTGCATTGTGGAGTAGTTGGATGCATGTGATGGAGCATTGTCCTGCATGAAAATCATGTTTTTCTTGAACGTTACTGACTCTTCCTGTACCACTGTTTGAAGAAGTTGTCTTCCAGAAACTGGCAGTAGGTCTGGAAGTTGAGCTTCACTCCATCCTCAACCCGAAAAGGTCCCACAAGTTTATCTTTGATGATACCAGCTCATACCAGTACCCCACCTCCACCTTGCTGGCGTCTGAGTCGGAGTGGAGCTCTGCCCCTTTACTGATCCAGCCTCTGGCCGATCCATCTGGCCCATCAAGAGTCACTCTCATTTCATTAGTCCATAAAACCTTTGAAAAATCAGTCTTAAGATATTTCTTGGCCCAGTCTTGACGTTTTATCTTGTTTCTTGTTCAAAGGTGGTTGTTTTTCAGCCTTCCTTACCTTGGCCATGTCCCTGAGTATGGCACACCTTTTGCTTTTTGATACTCTAATAATGTTGCAGCTCCTGAAATATGGCCAAACTGGTGGCAAATGGCATCTTGACAGCTTCACACTTGATTTTCCTCAATTCATGGGCAGTTATTTTGCGCCTTTTTTGACCAACGCGCTTCTTGTGACCCTGTTGGCTATTTGCCATGAAACGCTTGATTGTTTGGTGATCACGCTTCAAACGTTTGGCAGTTTCAAGACTGCTGCATCCCTCTGCAAGACATCTCACAATTTTGGACTTTTCAGGACCCGTCAAATCTCTCTTCTGACCCATTTTGCCAAAGGAAAGGAAGTTGCCTAATAATTAAGCACACCTTATATAGGGTGTTGATGTCATTTCACCACACCCCTCCTCATTACAGAGATGCACATCACCTGATTTACTTAATTGGTAGTTGGCTCTCAAGCCTATACAGCTTGGAGTAGGACAACATGTATAAAAAGTATCATGTGGTCAAAATACTCATTTGCCTAATAATTCTGCACACAGTGTAGATACAGGCCTACATTTGTCAGAATGTGCAGAGTACAGTATTTTGATTTGAATTCAAAGTCTCTCATAATTTTACAGCTGTATCTTGAGTGATATTTTACAAACAAACTTCTTTTTAAATCTCTTGATTTATTAGATTACAATAACTATCCATGGAGGCATTTGTGATTAGACAAAATTTCTATAATATAGACATAATCGCCTTAAAAAGCTGTTGACAGCAATATTGGGAAATATACTGTATATCATTATTGCACTCTGTATACTGTAATTTATTCTTTGACGTATGTACACTAAAGGACAACCATGTAAAATGAAGACACCAACTTTATTGGCTGTAACGCAATGCAGTCACATAACTATGCTGGAAGAAATCCTGCAATACTTCTTGATAAGCCCATATGCATTAAAAAACAGAAACTTTAAATGTCAGCAAGTGTTCACTGAAATTATATATTGCATTGAACTATTTTGTACTATTACTTATATACTGCTGTTACTTCATTGTGAAAAGAAATAGAAAATAAGACGTGTTGTCAAATTAAAACTTTGTGATTGATTTGAGTTGAAATTCTCATAAATTGCAATAATATCACAAATAAATGAGAAACAGGGGTGGTTTTGTATAACTGTGTAATTAAATGGGGTGCCCCACACTGACAGTTTATCAGTACAGATGAGCGGAACTGAACTTTAAAGTTTGGTGTTTGTGCTGAACACAGACTTTACAAACAAATCAGTGTCCGAGTTTGGAGTTCGGATGCTTTACATATGCAAACCACTTGAGCGACCATCAGTGAGCTTGTGTACGCTTGGTGCTCGGCCCAGTGACCCACCCTCCCTCCTTGGAAGTGTTTTGTTTATTGCTGGCTGTATGTGGGTGAAGAGCTGAACTGCCCAATCAGTGACTTCCATCTTTAGATTCAGCTAAAGTCCGAGTCCAGAACAGATCTTTATCTAAAGTCAGCTTATTTCTACTCATAGAATACAGTTTTTCACCTATCCTGTCTCACCAATGGGGCCCACACCAATAAAAAAATGCAGGGCTGGTGTCCCTGATTCAATGGAGCAGTCCTTGCACATGCTCTCTTCCTTTTGATTTTGTCCATGGAAAAGACAAAAGATATTCTAGTACATAATATTACTATCTTTGTTAGTCCAATAGAAAATGAATGGAAGAGAGTATGCGCAACCACTGTTCCAGCTAGGCAAGAGACACAGGACTCCTCTAAATGGTGGGATGCCATTGGTGGGACCTCCAGTAATCAAACACTTAAGATACTATCTTGTGGATAGGTGATGGTGATGAGTTTTAATTGAGAAATAATCTGTTTATTCTTCCTAAGGGTATACACAGATAAAAAGAATACTACTTGGTGCATATGTTATTTTATCTAACATACTGCACATTTTACTCTTTCATCACCTTCCCTCTCTCTAACATGCCTGTTTAAGCAAAGATTTCTGGGAGTAAAAGCAGCTTAGAAATGTTAGGGTATGTTTACACATCATGTTTTTTCAGTATTTTTGAGCGTCTCTGCTCATAAAACAGCACTGAAAAAGCGCTCAATAGAATCTTCCTGCTCATAAATGGAAAAACAACCATTGTTCATGTATTTAGGCCTTTAACCATCTTTCAAATGCTTCAGGTTTTAAAAAAAATGCCTGGTTGTAAAAAAGCAATGCATTGTCAACTGAAGGCTGCAACATAAAATGGGAAACACTTTGCAAAAAAACTTTAAAAACTCTTCAAAGTCTCTGCAGGAAACACTTCAGGTGATGCAAAACTCTTACAAAAACTCCCCAAAGAAACTGAGTTTTTGACTATTGGAAAAAAAACCTGAATTTACCCTTAGAAATACATAACACACTAAGGTGTTCTCACCACAGAGGCCTCTAAAGTGCACATTGCATTTTGTAAAAAAAAGTTCTACTTTGGACTCATCTGACCTGAGCACCTTCTTACACATGCCATGTAGGGGAACATACAGCTGAAACCAGAAGTTTACATACAGTATCTGAAAAGACACATATGAATGTTTGCCACCGCACCTCAGCAATCGGGATGACCTGGGTAAAGCACCAGAATTGGTGCATCAAATGGATGTGCCATTTCTGGGGCGACTGCAGGCTAGTATTTTTAGGCTGGGATGGAGCAAATAGCCGTGGCCCTTGCCTTCCTGATAATATCAGCCCCCAGCTGTCATCTTTACCTTGGCTGGTTATCAAAACTGGGTGGGACCCTACGGCATTTTTGTAAATTTTTTAATTAAATAATTTAAAAAACCAAGTGGGATCCCCTCTATTTTTGGTAACCAGCCATGGTAAAGCAGACTGCTGGGGGTTGTATCCTGTAGCTGCTGCTTTTCCTGTGCTGGTAATCAAAAATAAAGCTGGAGCCCACGTCATTTTTTTTTTCAGTGGTACGCTGGTCAATTACAGCCATGCCAATACTTGACATGGCTGTGATGGAAGAAAATACAGTAATCGCCACGCAAAAAACAAACCCTCACTCAGATCCATAAACAGAAAGATAAAAATGTTCCATTTTTTTCACCAATTAAATGAAATCTGTAGGGATTATCAGACCTGTGAAAGTTCAGGTTTGCCAGGTTCTTATAGACATTAGTTAAAAGTTCGATTCGGGAACCAGACTGGATCCAAACTTGTCTGATATAAGTCAATGGAGACCTAAACACTGGTGCTGTAAAGTGGCTGTAAAATAGTCATAGTAAGGGCTAGAGGGCTGAAAATCGAAGAAAAATGGTGATAAGAGCAAGAAAATTGCTTGCAAAAAAATGTGGCTAGGGAACAAATAAAAAAAAATATTGTGTGGTCTCCTCTATTTTTGATAACCAGTGCAGGTAAAGCAGACAGCTGTGGGCGTCAGCTCACAGCTGTCAGCTTTATCTTGGCTGGTTATCAAAACTAAAATGGACCCCATGCCATTTTCTTTACTTATTTATTTATTTAAATAATTAAAAAAAAAAACAGTGTGTGGCCCCTTATTTTTGATAAAGTAAAGCAAACGCTGGGGGCTGGTGGTATCATGCTTGTAACTCACATGGTTATTCGTCCCTTCCCAGTCTAACAATAACCAGTAGAGTGTGCAAATATTGGCATTTTTCCCAGTTCTTCCTGGTTGCCCTAATGCGATAGCAATCAGTATAATACTTCTTGGGTTGATGTCAGCTGTGAATTGACAGCTGGCATCAAGCCCAGGGGTTAGTAATGGATAGGCATCTATGAGACATGCCCATTACTAACCTGGCAAGTGTACATTTAAAGCACTTGAGAGAGCATCGCAATGCTCAAATATGCATGGTACTTGGCCGCTTGCAGTGTTTGAATGCCTCGCATTGAAGATAAAATCAGCGTTATTACATGCAGTGTACACAAAATATAAAAAAAATAAAAAACTGACCTCTCTCCTCCCCTGGAAGTGTTCTGTTTATGACTGGCTGTATGTAGGCAGAGAGCTGAACTGCTCAATGAGTGACTTCTGATGGGGTTCAGATCAAGTTCAGGTCCAGAACAAAACTTTATCTAAATATCCTTCTGAACCTGCAGAACCCGAACTTCCACAGGTCTGCTCATTTCTAAATCTCGGATAGTGATTTAACACTACAAGGAGCACTTTAGCAGCCTTCCAAAAGCCTCATTATTTATGCCTGTATTATCCCTAAACACTTCATGTATGTCTGTCATGTAGCAAAATATGTCAGCAGGTTTTTGCTACCTCATCTAACAGTAACATAGTGTAGGCAAAGAGATTCTGAATCCAATAGTATATCACATTGATTACTGGCGGAAGCCGTTCTGAAACAATCAAAGAATTTAGATTCAGGAACACAGCAGAGCTGAGAGCTGACCCCGATAACACCAGACTGAATCTCAATAAAGATTGTGCATTGACTGTGAGCTGTCAATCACACCAGGGGCTATGTTGGACTTCTCTGCACATGTATTTCTAGTCCTGTAATGATAATCACAGGGTAATAAACCCTTTAATTTATGTAAACAATAGCACACACACTGATAAGAGAAGCACAGTTGTTTTTTGTTTTTTAACTCTTACAACATGCTATCTTCAGCATACATATTGTGTCAAAAGCCTGCTGACAATTTTCCTTTAAGAACTATGTTCTCACTCTTTTCCTCCACCCTGCACATTCTTAGGCCCCCTTCACACGTCCGTGATACACGTGCGTGTTTGGTCCGTTTCCGTATATACCGGAGACACGGCCAAACGTGCACCAATGTTAATCTATGATTGTGGTCACACGTGCGTCATTTCATTATGTCCGTGTGTGCGTGTCCGTGATCCGTATGTGTTTGCGTTTTGCACGGATGCATGTCCGTTATCTGCACGGAGCACGCACACGTGGACACAATGAAAGTCTATGGGTATGTGCACACACGTTAGTAAACACGTATGCATCTACCTATAGTCCGTGTTCGTTTGGTGTTTTTATTTCTAGTGATGTCGGCTATTCTTTCTATTTCTGTGTATGTCGGTCAATCTCCCTGAGTCCGTCGGTCGGTCTCTCTGTCTCTCTGTCGGTCTCTCTGTCTGTCTGTCCTTCTCTCACAGTCTGTCGGTCAGTTTCCCCCCCTCTCTCATACTTACCGTTCCCCGATCTCCGGCGTGGCGCTGCACGGCAGTCACACTGCTGCGGCGGCTTTTACTATTTTGAAAAAGCCGGCCGCTCATTAAACAATCTCCTATTCCCTGCTTTCCCCGCCCACCGGCGCCTATGATTGGTTGCAGTGAGACACGCCCCCACACTGAGTGACAGGTGCCTCACTGCACCCAATCACAGCAGCCGGTGGGCGTGTCTATACTGTGCAGTAAAATAAATAATTAAAAAAAACGGCGTGCGGTCCCCCCCAATTTTAATGCCAGCCAGATAAAGCCATACGGCTGAAGGCTGGTATTCTCAGGATGGGGAGCCCCACGTTATGGGGAGCCCCCCACCCTAACAATATCAGTCAGCAGCCGCCCAGAATTGCCGCATACATTATATGCGACAGTTCTGGGGCTGTACCCGGCTCTTCCCGATTTGCCCTGGTGCTTTGGCAAATCGGGGTAATAAGGAGTTAATGGCAGCCCATAGCTGCCACTAAATCCTAGATTAATCATGTCAGGCGTCTATGAGACACCCTCCATGATTAATCTGTAAATTACAGTAAATAAACACACACACCCGAAAAAATCCTTTATTAGAAATAAAAAACACAAACATATACCCTGGTTCAACAATTTAATCAGCCCCAAAAAGCCCTCCATGTCCGGCGTCATCCAGGATGGTCCAGTGTCGCTTCCAGCGCTGCTGCATGGAGGTGACCGGAGCTGCAGAATACACCGCCGCTCCGGTGTCATTAACGATATTGTAGCGTGTAACAGTTATGTGCGACCTAAAACAATCGCAAAAGCAGCTAAAATCGTTTGCTGCGGAGAGGTCGTCCTAAAACAAAAAATCGTTTTCTTCTCATTAGCGATGTTGTTCCTCGTTCCTGCGGCAGCACACATCGCTATGTGTGACACCGCAGGAGCGAGGAACATCTCCTTACCTGCCTCCACCGGCAATGCGGAAGGAAGGAGGTGGGCGAGATGTTACGTCCCGCTCATCTCCGCCCCTCCGCTTCTATTGGATGCCTGCCGTGTGACGTCGCTGTGACGCCGCACGACCCGCCCCCTTAGAAAGGAGGCGGATCGCCGGCCAGAGCGACGTCGCAGGACAGGTAAGTCCGTGTAATGGGGGTAAGCGAGGATGTGCGCGATGGGCAGCGATTTGCCTGTGTCGCACAACTGACGGGGGCGGGTACAATCACTTACGATCTTGCTAGCGAGATCGCAGCGTGTAAAGCCCACTTTAGAATGGCCAAGTCAAAGTCCAGACCTGAATCCAATCGAGAATCTGTGGAAAGAGCTGAAAACTGCTGTTTACAAACGCTCTCCATCCAACCTCACTCAGCTCGAGCTGTTTGCAAAGGAAGAATGGGCAAGAATTTCAGTCTCTCGATGTGCAAAACTGATAGAGACATACCCCAAGCGACTTGAAGCTGTAATCGTAGCAAAAGGTGGCGCTAAAAAGTATTAACTTAAAGGGGACGAATAATATTGCACGCCCCAATTTTCAATTATTTATTTTTTTAAAAAGTTAAAAATAAGCAATAAATTTCGTTCAACTTCACAATTGTATCCCACTTGTTGACTCTTCATCATAACATTAACATTTTTATCTTTATGTTTGAAGCCTGAAATGTGAGAAAAGGTTGAAAAATTCAAGGGGGCCAAATACTTTCGCAAAGCACTGTATGTGCATATTTTAATATATTGTGCTTAATGTGAATCTGCTCCTGCTTCCAAGTCCTCACTACACACACACACACACACACACCAGTGAGCACATATACGCACATAGCCACACACACCCCAGTGAGCACATATACGAATATAGTAGACACACATGTCACATGGCAGCTGCAGACTGGCCGGGCTGAACTCTGAAGCTGTCACCTGAGCTCCGGAGTTAAGCCCATCCTGTCCGCAGTTGTGACATGAACTGAACGTCGCGTGCGCTCGCACACACACACACACACACACCCTCTGCTGTATACTCACCTGTCCCCATTGATGCGGTCCCCGGCACTGAAGTTTCCAGCGCTGCTCCAGCTTCCAGATCCTCAGAGAAGTGAATATTCAGTGAGTATAATGAGCGGGGCTCAGGAGCAGGAGTCAGCAGAGCCGAAGAAAACATCGCTGGATACAGGTGAATATAGAAAATCTTTTTATTTAAAAGACCTGAGTTTTCACCAGGGGGGGAGAGAGACAGAGAGAGAATACACATACACATATACACAAACGACACGTACACACAGTGTACGGCCATGTACACAGAAGACACATACCCACATGGTACAGCCATATACACAGATGAAACATACACACAGCGTACAGCCATATACACAGATGAAACATACACACAGCGTACAGCTATATACACACACATGTACACAGACAACACAAACACACAGCATTGTTGTGAATGTCAGTTATGCTTTTGCTGCTGTGAGGCTCCCTCTTGTGGCCAGAAATGGTTTGGTCAGAAATCAGGTGTGTTGAGCAATGGGCGTTTCCATTGCTAACTCTCTGCTTATTTAAACCCTGGTCTGATAGCAGGCTACGCCGGATGTCAGTTGTTCTTTGTACACCAGCCTGCTTCATCCTGCTCCAGACCACATCTACCCCAGATAAGTGCTTGGCTCTTTATTTGTTGTTTGGTTCTTTTTGATCTTATCTGAGTTTGTCATTTGCTGTGGTTGTTTTCAGTTTATTTGAAAGCAGGGATCTTCCCTCTCAGTTGCTTGGCTGGGAAGCTCCCTGCAGCTATGTTTGGAGTATTGCTCCTATTAGTCTATGTGTTTGTTGCTTCTTGCATTTGTAATGATTCCTGCTTTCTGTTCATTGGTATGACAAGAGCGCCTGGTATAGGACGGAGTTCAGATCTGGCGATCTGAGGGCTTTTTGTACTATCAGGTTTTTGGATTTTTGCAGGGTTTTTCTCTGGCCACCATCAGTCCCTTTCCTATCCTGTCCTATTTAGTCAGTAGGGCCTCACCTTTTGCTAATCCTATCATCTATCTGTGTATTGTGTTTTCCTATATCACCGCAGTCTTTGAATGTGGGGGGCTTGCTATTCTTTAACTATTTTCTGAGGCAGAGAGTTATTCATCTTTCCTTCCTTTAGGATAGCTAGTTCTCCAGCTGGGTTCGAGGTGCACAGGATGTTAGTTCACCCCTCGGCTACTTCTAGTGTTGATGGTTAGTAAGGGGATGGCGGTCAGATTAGTTGCCAATGCTCTTGTCACCTTTTACCAATGATTTATGGTGGTCTTCCATGGTTCCGGATCATAACACAGCATACAGCCATATACACACAAATGTACACAGCCGACATGTACACACAGCACACAGCCATATAAACACACATGTACACAGACGACACGTACACACAGCATACAGCCACATACAAACACATCCACAGACGACACGTACACACAGCGTACAGCCATATACACACATATGTACACAGACAACACTTACACACAGCATACAGCCATATACACAGACGACACATACACACAGCATACAGCCATATACACAGACGACACATAGACAAAGCGTATAGCCATATACAGTACAGACCAAAAGTTTGGACACACCTCATTCAAAGAGTTTTTTTTATTTTCGTGACTCTGAAAATTGTAGATTCATATTGAAGGCATCAAAACTATCCGTCCGGTTAGAGTTTAGTTGAACCATCATGTCTTTTTCAACATGACAATGACCCCAAACACACCTCCAGGCTATTTGACCAAGAAGGAGAGTGATGGGGTGCTACGCCAGATGACCTGGCCTCCACAGTCACCTGACCCGAACCCAATCGAGATGGTTTGGGGTGAGCTGGACCACAGACTGAAGGCAAAAGAGTCAACAACTGCTAAGCATCTCTTGGAACTCCTTCAAGACTGTTGGAAGACCATTTCCGGTGACTAACTCTTGAAGCTCGCCAAGAGTGTGCAAAGCAGTAATCAAAGCAAAAGGTGGCTACTTTGAAGAACCTAGACTAGAAGACATATTTTCAGTTGTTTCACACTTTTTTGTTAAGTGTTTCATTCCACATGTGTTAATTCATAGTTTTGATGCCTTCAATGTGAATCTACAATTTTCAGAGTCATGAAAATAAAGAAAACTCTTTGAAGGAATCCCTCTCTCTTTCCTACTCACCGATCACGGGTGTCTCGCTGCACGGTTGTTACAAATCTGCGGCATCTTTTCCTTTTTAGAAAATGGCTGCTGCTTCATTATTCAATCAGGTATTCCGTGCTTTCCCTGCCCACCGGCACCCATGATTGGTTGCAGTCAGACACGCACCCACGATGAGTGACAGCTGTCTAACTGCAACCAATCACAGCCGCCG
Organism: Anomaloglossus baeobatrachus; assembly: GCF_048569485.1. Taxonomy (NCBI): domain Eukaryota; kingdom Metazoa; phylum Chordata; class Amphibia; order Anura; family Aromobatidae; genus Anomaloglossus; species Anomaloglossus baeobatrachus. The sequence continues at coordinate 364,211,551 of NC_134356.1, forward strand.
GTGGGCGAGTCTATATCGTGCAGTAAAATAAATAAATAAATAATAAAAAAATGTAAAAAAAAAATGCGGTTCCCCCATATTTGATACCAGCCAGGATAAAACCACACGGCTGGAGGCTGGTATTGTCAGGATGGAGAGCGCCACGGTATGGGGAGCCCTCCAGCCTAACAATATCACCCAGCAGCCGGCCTGGAATTGCCACATCCATTAGATGCGATAGTCCTGGGACTCCACCCAGCTCATCCCTAATTGCCCTGGTGCGGTGGCAATCGGGGTAATAATAAGTTTAATCATGCCAGGCGTCTCCCCGAGACACCTTCCATGATTAAAGTGAAAGTAAAGAAACACACACAGCGAAAAATCCTTTATTTGGAATAAAACACAAAAAACACCCTCTTTTACCAGTTTATTAATCCTCAAATACACATCCAGGTCCGACGTAATCCACACGACACTGTCAGCTCTACTACATGAAGATGCAGAAGCACCATAGAACACGATCTCACTGTGTCCTCGCCACGTAGCAATGAAGTGAATCGCGCTGTCACGAGAGACTTCACTCTGCAATGCAGACGTCAAGATTACCAAATCTGCCTATCTTTATCATTAGAGGCAGTAGTTCAGTGGATAGAGCGCTCACCTAAAAAGCATAACTTTGCGAGTTCTGGTCCCGGTCCCAGTAAAGAATTTAACTTATATATTTTTTTATTTTTAATTTTAAATGATATCGTGCAGTAAAATAAATAAATAAATAATAATAATAAAAAAAAAATGCAGTTCCCCCATATTTGATACCAGCCAGGATAAAGCCACACCGCTGGAGGCTGCTATTGTCAGGATGGGGAGCGCCACATTATGGGGAGCCCACCACCCTAACAATATCACCCAGCAACCACCCGGAATTGCCACATCCATTAAATACGACATTCCCGGGACTCTACCCAGCTCATCCCGAATTGCCCTGGTGCGGTGGCAATCAGGGTAATAATGAGTTTAATCATGGCAGGCGTCTCCCCGAGATACATTCCATGATTAAACTGAAAGTGAAAGTAAAGAAACACACACAGCGAAAAATCCTTTATTTGGCCTAACAGACAAAAAAACACCCTGTTTCACCATTTTATTAAAATCCCCAAATACCCCTCCAGGTCCGACGTAATCCACATGACACTGTCAGCTCTGCTACAGAACATGAGTGCTCTGTATCACCTCCACGTAGCAATGAAGTGAATCGCGCGGTCAGCAGAGACTTCAGCAATGCAGACTTCAAGATTACCAAACATGCCTATCTTTCTCATTAGAGGCAGTAGATCAGTGGATAGAGTGATCGCCTAAGAAGCATATCTTCACGAGTTTTAGTCCCGGTCCCGGTAAAGAATTTAATTTATTTATTTTTTTATTTTTAATTTTAAATTATTATTATGTATTTATAATTATAATGTAATTTAATTATGCACTGAGGGGAGGAGCCGGATATCACCTGTGAGCCGCAGGACACATCTCTAAAATCGGAGCAGTTCACGGAATGAGGCTGTATTGCTCTCTCCTCTCTCTCTTTCTCTCTCTCTCCCTCTGTCTCTCTCTGTCTCTCTCTCTCTTTTTCTCTCTCTCTCTCTTTCTCTCTCTCTTTTTCTCTCTTTATCTCTCTCTCTCACTCTCTCTCTCTCCTCTCTCTCTCTCTTTCTCTCTCTCCTCTCTCTCTCTTTTTCTCTCTCTCTCTTTTTCTCAGTCTCTCTTTTTCTCTTTTTTCCCTCTCTCTCTTCTCTTTTCTCTCTCTCTTCTCCTTCTCTCTCCTCTCTCTCCCTCCTCTCTCTCTCTTTTTCTCTCTTTTTCTCTCTCTTTTTCTCAGTCTCTCTTTTTCTCTTTTTCCCTCTCTCTCTCGCTCTCTCCAATCTCATCTCTCCTCTCTCTCTTCTCACTCTCTCTTCTCTCTCCTCTCTCTCTTCTCTCCTCTTCTCTACTCTTCTCTCTCCTCTCTCTCTTCTCTCCTCTCTCTCTTTTTCTCTCCTCTCTCTTCTCAAATTCAAATTCAAAATTCAAATTCAAATATGCTTTATTGGCAGGACCAAAATACAATTAGTGTTGCCAAAGCAAGAGAAATACAGTAAGTGTGGTGGGAGGGGATCAGGGTTATGGGGAGTTGGGGGGCACAATTTGGGCTCTGACAGTCCATTTAGGGGTCTTAGGTTCCCCTCAGCTTATGACATGTGGTGACATATTGGGCGGCGATCTCCACCATTGATTCCTCTTCCCCCAGTAGGAAGCGGAGTTTCATGTCCTCATCCATGGATGGAAAGCCCGGGCTATGGGTGGTAAATTTCTGGAAGTGGGAGCCCCTCACTGCTGAGTATTTGTCACAGTGCAGTAGGAAATGCGTCTCGTCCTCCAGAGCCCCCTGCTGGCAGTGCTGGCACAGTCTGTTCTCTCGCGGCTTGTATGTCTGTCGGTGCCGCCCTGTTTCCACCTCTAGGCTGTGGGCACTCAGTCTCTCTCTCCCCCTCTCTCTTCTCTCTCCTCTCTCTCTCCTCTCTCTCTCTCCCTCTCTCTTCTCTCTCCCTCTCTCTTTTCTCTATCTTCTCTCTCTCTTCTTTCTCTCTCTCTCTTTCTCAGACCTGGCGATGATCAGCTGATGCGGTCACCTGACGGAATCATCTGACACTATAAGTCGAGCGGTGTGGCCGGCTTTTTACCGCCCGGCTAAACTATCAGCTGATGCTGTCAGACAGGAGTCTGCACTGAAGTGTGTAGTTTGTTTTATTTTTTGGTTGCACTGATGCATCAGCTGATTGTATAAAAGTCGTTTATACAATCAGTTGCTGTGTCATGTGATTCAGGTGACACATCATCTGATCGCTTTGCCTTCCAGCAAACCAATCAGATTATATTGGATCCGGATTGGACGGCGCGGGACCCTTGACCCAGGATTACTGCAGAGGGGGGTTCTTTATTTCAATAAAGATGGAGTCACTAATTGTGTTGTGTTTTATTTCTAATAAAAATATTTTTCTGTGTGTTGTGTTTTTTTATCTGTACTAGAAATTCATGATGACCATGTCTAATATTGGCGTGACACCATGAATTTCGGGCATAGGGCCAGTTGATAATATACAGCTAGCCCTAACCCCATTATTACCCAGCTGGCCACTCATCACCAGGGCAGCTGGAAGAGTTGGATACAGTGCCAGAAGATGGCGCTTCTATGAAAGCGCCATTTTCTGGGGCGGCTGCGGACTGCAATTCGCAGCATGGGTGCCCAGAAAGCTTTGGCACCCTGAGCTGTGGATTGCAATCCCCAGCTGCTTAGTTGTACCTGGCTGGACACAAAAATTGGGCGAAGCCCACGTCATTTTTTTTTTTTAATTATTTCATTAAATGTCCTATATTTTTGGTTCCCAGCCAGGTACAAATAGGCAGCTGTGGATTGGGGGAAGCCCGTAGCTGCCTGCTGTACCTGGCTAACATACAAAAACATGGTGAACCCCACATAATTTTTTGGGGGGCCAAAAAACTCCTGCATACAGTCCTGGACGGAGTATGCTGAGCCTTGTAGTTCTGCAGCTGCTGTCTGTATGGAGAAGAGCAGACAGGAGCTGCAGAACGACAAGGCTCAGCATGCTCCAATCACAAGTGTACACAGGAGAGCACACAGCAGTTGCAGAACTACAAGGCTCAGCATATTCCATCCAGGACTGTATGCAGGAGTTTTTTGCCCACCAAAAAAATGACGTGGGCTTCGCCATATTTTTGTATGCTAGCCAGGTACAGCAGGCAGGTACGGCTGCCCCCAACCCCCAGCTGCCTATTTATACCCATCTGGGAACAAAAAAAATAGGGAAGCCCTTTTTTTAATTATTTCATGAAATGAATAAAAAAAAAATCGATATGAGCGTCGCTCCATTTTTGTGTCCAGCCAGGTACAACTAGGCAGCTGGGGATTGGAATCCGCAGCACAGGTTAACCCAAGCTTTCTGGGCCCCTCTGCTGCAAATTTCAGTCCGCAGCCGCCCCAGAAAATGGCGCTTTCATAGAAGCGCCATCATCTGGTGCTGTATCCAACTCTTCCAGCTGCCCTGGTGACGGGTGGGCTCGCTGGGTAATAATGAGTTAATACTAGCTTTGTTTTACTAGCTAGTATTAAGTCAGAGATTCTTAATGTCAGGCAAGTTTGACCCGGCCATTAAGAATCTCCAATAAAGGGTTAAAAAAAAAAGACACCACACAGAGAAAAAATACTTCAATAGAAATAAATACACAGACACACTTAGAGACTCCATGTTCATTAGTCCCTCGCATCCTTCCACGATCCATGGTCCTCTGTCTTCTTTCTCCTTCAACCCATGCAGCTCTGCTACATCAGACAGCACTGCATGGGAGAAAGACGCTGCTGCTTCCCGTGCAGTCTATATCACTCAGTGAGTGACCAGCAGCTGCGTGCTGTAAGCGGTGACGTCACCGCCGACAGGCGCGTTGCTATAGCAATGGTGATCTCCATTATTGAACGGCTGGGGCAGCTGGTGAATAACGGAACGGGGAAGCAAAACGGGGAGCCGACCATGTGCCAGAGCATCTCGCCGGTACACGGGGATGCACAATCGAGCACCTCGTACCGGAGAGATGCACTGACAGGACCTAGCAATGACATCTAGCCATGTGACCAGTCTGTGACAATGAGATAATAGACACGTGACTGGTCACATGCTTTTTTGACGTCAAGGAAGGTCCTATCATCAGTGCTGGTTACCGGGAGGACGCAGCAATTATCGGAAGGAAAAGCGGCGGGAGACAGAGTGCAGGACGCATCGCAGGGACCTGAAAGTGTAATTGCAATATTTATTAACTGTATGTGTACATTTATAATGTGTTTTTATGTGTTTGTGTTTGCATGCCATTGTTTTCAATGGGGTTCGAGAGGTTCGTTGAACAGTTCGTTGAACCGAACTCGAATGCGGCCTCCGTTCGACGAACCGAACCGAACTCGAGCCTGTAGAGGCTCGCTCATCTCTAACAGGCACATACACACACATATACACAGATGACACGTACAGCCATATACACAGATAACACGTAAAGCTATATACACACATATACACAGACAACACGTACACACAGCATACAGCTATATACACACAAATATACAGACGACACATATACACAGCATACATCCATATACACACACACGTACACAGATGACAGTACACATAGCGTACAGCCATATCCACACTCATACACAGACAACACATACACACATCGTATAGCCATATACACAAACATATACACATACAACAGTACACAGCGTACAGCCATATACACACACACATGTACACACACACATGTACACAGCGTACAGCCATATACACACACACATGTACACAGACGACACGTACACACAGCGTACAGCCATATACACACAGATATACACAGACATCAGGAACTACGTCTCCCAGCATGTCCATGTTATAGAATTAAAGGAGGGAACTAAACCTCCCAGCATGTCCATGTTATATAACTACAGGAGGGAACTACAAGTCCCACTATGTCCATGTTATATAACTACAGGGGGGAACTACACCTCCCAGCATGTCCATGTCATAGAATTACAGGGTGGAACTACAACTCCCAGCATATCCATGTTATAGACTTACAGGAGTGAACTACAACTCCCAACATGTTCATGTTATAGAATTACAGGAGGGAACTAAGACTCCCAGCATGTCCATGTTAAATAACTACAGGAGAGAACTACACCTCCCAGCATGTCCATGTTATAGGATTACAAGAGGGAACAACTCTCATCATGTCTATGTTCTATTCTATGTTCTATAATTACAGGAGGGAACTACACCTCCCAGCATGTTCATGTTATATAACTACAAGAGGGAACTACACCTTCCAGCATGTCCATGTTATAGAATTACAGCAGGGAACTAAAACTCCCAGCATGTCCATGTTATATAACTACAAGAGGGAACTATACCTCCCAGCATGTCCATGTTCTATAATTACAGGAGGGAACTATAACTCCCACTATGTCCATGAGGCTTGATAGGGGGGCCTCAGACACAATTTTTGCACAGGGACCCTTCACTATTAGTGTCCACTCCAGTCTGAGATTACATGAAGACACAGAAGCCTTTATGAAAGCTGTAATCCACAGAAGACCTGTGGTTGGCTCTATAAAATGTTTGGAACAATCTATCTGCTGAGTTTTTTTCTCAAAAACGTTTTTCAAGTGTACCTAGAAGAATTGATCAAGTTCAGGCCCCTTTAGGCTACGTTCCCCCAATGAGTCTTTGGTGAGCTTTTTTTACTGCAGAATTTGTGCAGGATATCTGGACCTATTATGTAAATGAGGTTACTTGTATTTTTTTCCATGCTTCTTTTCCCATGAGTTTCTATTGCGTTTTTCACACTGTAAAATTAACAGTGTCAAAAAATCTCTAAATACTCATAAAGGGCACACAGCTTTTTTCGTCAGATATGCCACCAATCTAAAAAAATATCTAATGTCTACAATCTGGAGAATCTAGGATGTTCATTATTCATCATTATGAAAAGTTGCCATATGATAATAAGTCTGAATACTTGTCACGTAATGCTACTGTAGCAGCCACGGTGGAAATGGCAATCTTGGAAATAATTTAAAATATTCATTTTTTTATTCACTTTAGCTCCCCAACAATACATTATATTCATATATGATAATAAGTGATCATACCAATTAATGCAAATGGATGGCACAGTTATACTTTTTAGCTCTTACACAGAATGAATATTAGGATATATTCTTAGGAGACTATATTGTACAAATGTACATGATGACAAGAGCTAAACTGTTTCCACTGAAGACAGACAGAGATATATTTCAGCAATTAAGTATATATTACTGCTACATAATGGAATGGAAAGATTATCACAGGGCATGTCAAGAAATAAAACAGAGAAGATATTGTCATGCGATGTATTCCTGGAATACTTCCAGTTTATGCGACAATAATTGGCCACTGGGGCACATGCCAACAGAATCTGAACAAGTAGACACAGTATGCATAATACAAACACCAGCATCCGATATGAGACCCGTATTGTTCAACTACCTTTAAAGCAATTTTCTTTTAGCTAGCAAATTTGATGAACTTACCAAAACCTAACACATTTTAAGGCATTTTCTCATATATAGTGTGTTATGCTAGTGGGTGTGGCCACAGACCCAGCCTACCCTGGAGAGGCATGACTAAGTGCCTACCATGTTTTCACCAGAGCCTCTGATGATGAGAATGGAGTGGGCTGCCTGTAGACACTAGGTACCATACCAGGGTAGTCCCAGTGCCACAGCAGCTGACCCCAAATATCAGGTAAGCAATTACAGAGAGGAAGCAGGACGGAGCGGGTGGTGGAGGTTGACAGAAGAAAGTATATACAGGTACTGGTTTAGGTTCAAACAGGATGGGTTTAGTTTCAGGTACTAATTCAGGATGGGTTCAGGTTTGGGTACAGATTAAAAATGGATATAGCCGCACACTAAATGCCATCAATGTATAAGGGAACTTTGGTACTGCATTACTGCTATATGAAAAAATAAGATTTTTAGTTTATGAATTGGCCAATGCATGTAAGCCCGGAAACCAAACGGCAAGGTAAATCTCAATATTCCGGATCCCTAACTAAAATGCCACTATCTAGGTTAAAAACATCCATGTCTGGGCAGCTAGACTAAAAATCTAACTTATGTAATGCCACTATCTGGACTAACCTCCATGTCTGGGCAGCTAGGACTCCTGGTATAAGGATTGTGAACACAGCCTGGTTTATAGGGCGGAGTGCTCAGTCAGAAAAAAACTCACTGCAAATATTTCAAAAGACTGACCTGCACATCCTACAAGTGTGTATAGGTGCCAGCTGAAAAAACCTAGCAAATACAAAATGGATACAGCCGCACACTAAATGCCATCAATGTATAAGGGAACTCTGGTACTGCATTACTGCTATATGAAAAAATGAGATTTTTAGTTTATGAATTGGCCAATGCATGTAAGCCCGGAAACCAAACGGCAAGATAAATCTCAATATTCCGGGTCCCTAGATAGTGGCATTTTAGTTAGAGTTCCCTTATACATTGATGGCATTTAGTGTGCGGCTGTATCCATTTTGTATTTGCTAGGTTTTTTCAGCTGGCACCTATACACACTTGTAGGATGTGCAGGTCAGTCTTTTGAAATATTTGCAGTGAGGTTTTTTCTGACTGAGCACTCCGCCCTATAAACCAGGCTGTGTTCACAATCCTTATACCAGGAGTCCTAGCTGCCCAGACATGGAGGTTAGTCCAGATAGTGGCATTTCAAGTTAGATTTTTAGTCTAGCTGCCCAGACATGGATGTTTTTAACCTAGATAGTGGCATTTTAGTTAGGGACCCGGAATATTGAGATTTACCTTGCCGTTTGGTTTCCGGGCTTACATGCATTGGCCAATTCATAAACTAAAAATCTCATTTTTTCATATAGCAGTAATGCAGTACCAGAGTTCCCTTATACATTGATGGCATTTAGTGTGCGGCTGTATCCATTTTGTATTTGCTAGGTTTTTTCAGCTGGCACCTATACACACTTGTAGGATGTGCAGGTCAGTCTTTTGAAATATTTGCAGTGGGTACAGATTCAGACAGGATGGGTTCAGGTTGAGGTACTAACTCAGGATGGGTACAGGTTCAGGCATTAGTTCAGACAGGGTGGATTCAGGCTGAATGGCCAGGCACAGGATACAGGCAAGACTGGTTTAAATACCGACAACTGCCAGGAAACAGACTGGTGTGAAGTTTCAAATTCTCATCTTCCTTTGTAGTTGGATTCCTGTTTCGCTGGATGTTCAGTCTTCTGTTGGTTACAGTACCCTCTCCTTATGTCCTTATGCCACCTGCTCATCAGGCCCAAAAGGAAATTCTTCAGGAGAAGAGGAGCATGAATGTTTTCCTTGAGTTCCCACGATGTCTCTTCAGGACCAAATCATTTCCAGTCAATCAGGAAAAGAGTCTTTCCTTTAACCAATACCCCCTTCACCCTTTATAGCCAGGATATTCTTCACCTCAAAGGTATCTTCAGAACTGACACACACAGACAGACATGGAACAAGGATCCTTTGAGAAGTGGCTCAATATGACTGGCTTGGGGAGGATACATGGAAGGACTTGAGTGCAAGTAATGAAGCAGCCAAACAAAAACAAGAAAATCCAGTTGTTTTTTGTTGGTTTTGTTTGGTTGCCATTTTTACCTACCTGTCCTATTTCTAGGCCTGTATTTCCATTCAGCGTTAGCCATTATACATGATGTACATAACAATCTCTATTTAAACCAGTTGTCTTTATGGAAGAATATTTATACGTTATTTATATTTTGACATTTTGTATTTAAGTGATGAAGCAAGTGTCATGATCCAGGTCCGGTATTCTCTTCTCCAGACTTTCACAGACCCAGCCTGGTCATGTCAGGGGTTATCTCCCATCAGCCTCATTCTGGTTTCTGGAGACACTATATATGGTCTCTGAACCTACATTTATGTGTTGATTATAGTTTTGCTCTGTAGGCTGTGACTTGCTCTGGTGAGAATTCCTGTTTGATCTGATTCCTTGTTACCGTGCCCTGACCTGTACTCTCCCCCGTTCGTCTCTGTTGTTTGTATTTCCCTATGGATACCTGATCTCCCGGCTTCCGACTCGGTTCTGTTTTCTGGCTTGATTTTTATCCTCCCTTTGCTATAACTTGACTTTCCTGGCTAGACCCTGACTGTTTGACTACTCTATTTTCCCCTGGTGGTTTGCCTGTTAACTGCCTGCTGAAGTTACTCTGCTGTACTTCAGCCTACTTTCTCTTACAGTGTTACTTTGACACTCCTTCACTACTCTGCTGCCACCTAGTGGGGAATACTCTGTACTACGTCTCACTTGCCCTTTGTACAGAATGTAGCTTCAACTAGAAGGACACGGTTTTGATCCAACTGATAATCTCGATGGAACAGATGAAGCATGGACCCAACTTATCAGACAGAATCTTGACATGGATATTTTTTGAGGAAAACCAAACCTTATCCCCAGAATGAAAATGCAGTGGATCTCTGCTTTTCTTGTCAACATGGTCCTTCATCCGCTTGGACAATTTCTTTAGAGTGATTTTAGTGGGCTCACAGGTTGCGGAGAAATCCCCAGTGAGAGCGTTTGCTGCAGGGATACCAGAAGTGGTGGATACAGTAAGAGGGATCTTAGGCTGCTGAGCATACACAATTAAATGCGGAGATTTTTCAGAGGACTTGCTTACATAGTTATTGTATGAGAATTCCACCCAAAGTAATAGCTTGGACCAATCGTCGTGGTGTGCATTCGTAAAATGCCTCTACCTAGCTGTTAGAGTGGGTATGGTATGCAGATGAAAAGTCCAAAGGCACACCCAGAGACTAATGCGGGCGTCACACGAGACGATCTATCGTGCGATCGCATGAGCAATTGCACCCGCCCCCGTCGTTTGTGCGTCACGGGCAATTAGTTGCCCGTGGCGCACAAAGCCGTTAAACCCCCGTCTCACATACTTACCTGCTGAGCGATGTCACTGTGGGCGGCGAACATCCACTTCCTGAAGGGGGTGGGATGTTCGGCGTCACAGCGACGTCACACAGCAGACGGCCAATAGAAGCCGAGGGGCGGAGATGAGCGGGACGCAACATCCCGCCCACTTCCTTCCTTCCGCATAGCCGGCGGGATGCAGGTAAGCTGCACTTCATCGTTCCCGGGGAGTCACACGGAGCGATGTGTGCTGACCCGGGTACGATGAACAACCAGCGCAGAGAAGGAGAAACGACTTTTTGAAAATGAGCTACGTGTCATCGAGCAACGATAAGGTGAGTATTTTTGCTCGTTCACCGTCGCTCATAGCTGTCACACGCTACGATATATCAAACGATGCCGGATGTGTGTCACTTACGACGTGACCCCGCCGACATATCGTACGATATATCGTCTCGTGTGACGCCCGCATTACACATAGCCCTCCAAAAACTGGACATGAACTGAACAGTGTTGACATTGTTTCGGTGTTTTTTTCTGCCAGAGGAGCAAATTTGGTGCTGAAATCTGGTGCATACATTTTATACATCATACTGCTGCACCAAATCTGCATCTTCTGGCAAGAAAATGCATCAAAACACTGTTTAGATGCAGTATTGATGTGATCTTTTTTTTGCCAGGTAATGCAGATTTGGTGCAGGAATATGTTGTATAAATTTCAGCACCAATTCTGCATCTCTTGGCAAAGCAATGCACAAAAACAGTTTTCACGCCATTTTGGAATGGTTTTCTGACAGGAGATGCAAATTTGATGCAGAAATCTGGTGCAGACATTTCAACACCAAATTTGCATCTCCTGGCAGAAAACCATACCAAAATGGCGTCAAAACAGTTTTTGTGTGGGTTTTTTTGCCAAGAGATGCAGATTTGGTGCTGGCAAAAATTCACATCAATACTGCATCAAAACTGCATTGTGTTTTGATGCGTTTAGTTGACAAAAGATGCATATTTGGTGCAGAAATATGGTGCATAAAGTTGAGCACCATATCTGCAACTCTTGGCAAAGAAAATGTGGTTTTCTGCCAGGAAATGCAGGTCTGATTGAACTCAGTTCACCTGAGGTGAGGTCACTGAGTTCAATATGATCACCTGAGGTCAGTTTCTCTGCAATCACAGGTAGGTCACTGTGGGAACCTCCAGCTGTGACAGAACATAAAATCAGTGACATCACCGCTCACAGCTGCGGCTAAGTCAGTCTCTGCCTGCAACAGCAGTGGGCATTCATGTCCTCTGCCTGCGCACTGCAACTGCAGAGTGTAGCAGAGCCAGAATCTTTATGGGACCTCATGCAGATTATGTCACACCTAGATGTTTTGGGGGTTAATAAAGGGGTGAAAAGGATGGGTTGTTTTGTGTTTTATTTCAAATAAAGGATTATTTTTGGTGTTTGTGTTTATTTCTTTTTAGTGATAGATTAGTAATGGAGTGAGCTGTCCTTAACCCCTTATATTAGCCCTTTCACCACTGCACCAGGGCAATCAGGATGAGCCAGGTAAACTGCTGAGATTGTCGCATCTAATGGAAGTGAAAATTCTGGATGGCTGTAGGATACTATTTTTAGGCTGAGGGGAGCCCAATAGCCATGGGTCTCCCCAGCCTTTGAATACCAGCCCCAGGTCTCAACTTTATCATGGCTGGGTATGAAAATTAGGGGGGACTGCATGCCTTTTTTTTAAATTATTTATTTAAATAATAATAAAAAAAAAGCTTCATGGGGTCCCTCCTATCTTGCAACACAGCCAAGATAAGCACACAGCTGGGTGCTGAAGCCTGTAGCTGTATGCTTTATCTGTGCTGGGTATCATAATATGGCGGGATCCTATGCCAATTTTTTTTAACTTTTTTATTTTTACACCACTGTAGAGATGCAGACAGCATGTGTGAATTCAAGCAATCACACATGCTGTCACACAGGGTGAGATGTGGTCTGACTGTAACCAATCAGAGATACAAGGACTGCAGGTGGGTGAAAGAAACAGTGAATATGTATGAGGGTAATGGGCGGCCCCGGTAGTAGTGTTACAGCCGTGTGGGAGACTCTGTAAGTATAACACACCTGTTTTATTCCCTATTCCCTATTTTCTTTCTTTTTACTTTTTTTTTTTTTTAATTATATGGGTGGCCGAATTTGGATAGCTACATGGAGTTACCTGAGAATTCTGTGTTTGGGGTAGGTGCATGTGTGACGCCCTGGCCTATCAGGTCGTCGCAGAGTATTGTGCAATCTGCCATTCTGCACAGTATCCAATCCTCCTTGGTTACAGGTCCTGGTCCTTTGGTGTTGCTAAGAGCTTAGCCAGTCAAAAACCCTAGAAACACTTTACACCATACCCACCAGACACACCATTGGGGGGCTTGAAGGGAACTTGGGGGGTTGGTAGGGGAAGCTGAGAAAGTGAAGAAGAACCGAAAAAGGAGTGGAAGGAGTAGGAGGTAGAGTGGTGACTCTCTGAGAGGGAGAGGTCACCGGTGAGGAGCAGGGCTCCTTGAGTACTAGGTGGCAGACGTTGGTCTGGGCCTAGTAGGAGCTGGAACCCCGGTCACAGGGGATCATATCAAGGGGCACGAATTGCCAAGGAGGGCAGCCGGCGGCCTTGAGCCATCTCCGGGCAGGGGCCAGGACACGACGGGGTACGCGGACCCTAGGCCGAGAAGTAGCTTCACGCAGCCTGATAATTTACCCAACGGGGGTGAAGCTTTCAAGATTCATCTCTCACCCGCTCCAAAATCTGGGTACTAGCGCACCGATGGGATGGGACTTTCCCTGACACAGTCTATCAAATCCCAAGTGTGAACCCTGAGAGCAAGCTCACTCCATTAGCCATACGGGTGAGCAGGACCCGACTAGTTCCATGCTACAGGGTCCAAACAGTGAACAAGGTGCCATGGAAAAGGCCACAGGCTAACAAGCAACACCAAGGGCACAGACCAAGCGTGCTCCCTACTGACTGCAGTGGTGCTCAGAATTCTGGTTTACAAGCTGTCTGTGTCAGTATTCTTGGACTGAGTGAGTATGCAGAAGCCCTTCCTTTTCCCAATGGCACCCCACTCCTGCACTACCAACACCAAGCCCCGGGGCACAAACCCCCTACCCACGGTGGGGGTTAAATACCTTGCTGCCGCACCATCGCAACCGGGCTCCGCCTTTCCCCAACAGCAGCGGTGGTATCTGACCTTACCACGCACCGTGGGTGGCATCACGAACTACTAACTCCCCTGTACATACTCCCCTTTTCAACCTCGAGTGTCCGCACGAACCCCCGGGTCCGGAGACCCCTCGAGCCACTGTGGTTCTGGATTCCAGCGGCTCGGCCGCTGGCACGGGGGTGGTACACCTCGATACTCGGTTATCTGGTAAATATCCCAAATTTTACAATCCAGGTTCGCCCATCACTAGATATGACACTTTAACCCCTTCACGACCGCGGGCAGTAAAATTACGTCCTATTTTAACGTGACTTAACGACCAGGGACGTAATTTTACTGCCTAAACTTCATTTGATTGCCGTGGCCATAGCAACGGCTTTCAAATTATGTCCCCTGCTGTTTCTTACAGCAGGGGACCTTTGCTTGACCCCAGGGGGGGCGGCATCGCCACCCCCTATCGACGATCGATGTGATTGGCTGTTCAAATCTGAACTGCCAACCACATCGATCGCACTAATTTCGGCAAAAATAATGCCCGAATTAGTGTGATCCTGTGAGATCCAGCTATGAGATGCCGCAGCTGCTGCAGCATATCATAGGTGGACCTCAAACATGTCGCCCCCAGCCCCTGCAGCACTGATTGGAGCGATCGTGCTATGACGCGCAATCGCTCCAATCAGTGTGCAGTGGGGCGGTATGATCTGCCGGTGGCCGCCCTCCCCAGGCCTGTGCTGGCCTGCGAGCCCTCCCCCAACATGTCTGCAGCGTGCAGTGGCTGGTACTTGTGGTACCACGCCACCGCTGCTGCTACCGCCGCCGCCGTAGCTGAGGTCACCGCTGCTGCTGCACGTGAGTACTGTGCTCACTTTGCAGCCAGCCCGTGCGCGCTCCCGTGGTGCCCCTGCGCGCTGCCGTGATAGCCCCTGCCGTGCCCCCCCCCGCGATCTGCTCCTTCCAACCCCCCCCAGCCCCCCCCCCGACATCCCGATCTGCTCCCCCGCAATCTGACTGCCTCCCCCATTTTCTCTGTTCTGCTTATGCAGCTCCCTCTCCGGTCTCCCCCTCTGCTCTACCCCCTCCCCCTCTGCTCCCCCCCCCTCTGCTCTCAACCCCCCTTCTGCTCTCACCCCCCCCTCTCCCCCTCTGCTCTCCCCCGACGTCCTCTTACCTGTCTTCACCGGCCTGATCACATCTGCGTCCATCGCTGGGTCCTTCCTGGGCATTCTGCTGATCTGCCTGCTGCTCCTGTAAAGCTGTCCATCTCTCTGCCATCTGTTCCTCTGCAGCTCTTCTGGTCAGTGATCCTCCTGCTAGTCCTCTGGGTACTGTGAGTATAACTTTTTTTTCTTTTTCCGTATCCCCTGTCCATTTTTACACCTCATCCGTCCGTGCGTCCCGCCAAGCGCTGATCAGGGATGCAGATAACGGATCGGCATTCCTGCTCAATTTTTGGCGTGACTTTTTTTTCCGTATCCCCGACGCTTTTTGTATCGCATCCGTCCGTGCGTCCCGCCAAGCGCTGATCAGGGATGCAGATAACGGATCGGCATCCCTGCTCAATTTTTGGCGTGACTTTTTTTCCGTATCCCCGACGCTTTTTGTATCGCATCCGTCTGTGCGTCCCGCCAAGCGCTGATCAGGGATGCAGATAACGGATCGGCATCCCTGCTCAATTTTTGGCGTGACTTTTTTTTCCGTATCCCCGACGCTTTTTGTATCGCATCCGTCCGTGCGTCCCGCCAAGCGCTGATCAGGGATGCACATAACGGATCGGCATCCATGGTCAATTTTTGGCGTGACTTTTTTCCGTATCCCCGACGCTTTTTGTATCGCATCCGTCCGTGCGTCCCGCCAAGCGCTGATCAGGGATGCACATAACGGATCGGCATCCATGGTCAATTTTTGGCGTGACTTTTTTCCGTATTCACGACGCTTTTTGTATCGCATCTGTCCGTGCGTCCCGCCGAGCGCTGATCAGGGATGCAGATAACGGATCTGCATCCGTGTTCAGTTTTTGGCGTGACTTTTTTCCGTATTCACGACACTTTTTGTATCACATCCGTCCGTGCGTCCCGCCGAGCGCTGATTAGGGATGCAGATAACTGATCGGCATCCCTGCTCAATTTTTGGCGTGATTTTTTTCCGTATTTGCGACGCTTTTTGTATCGCATCCGTCCGTGCATCCCACCAAGCGCTGATCAGGGATGCACATAACGTATTTGCATCCATGGTCAATTTTTGGCGTGACTTTTTTTTTTACGTATCCCCGACGCTTTTTTTTATCGCATCCGACCGTGCGTCCTGCAGCGGCTGATCAGTGCACTGCGTCTGTGCGTTTGAAAAGTCAAATGGCGCTCCTTCTCTTCTGAGCCCCGCCATGCGCTCAAACAATTACTTTCCACCACATATGAGGTATCTGCGTACTCAGGAGAAAATGCACAATACATTTTATGGTGCATTTTTTCCTGTTACCCTTGTGAAAAAAAAGCTACCTAGTTGAAGCAACCGTTTTGTGGTAAAAAAAAAAAAAATTCTTTTCACGGCTCAACGCTATAAACTTCTGTGAAGCCCCCAGGTGTTCAAAGTGCTCACCAAACATCTAGAAAAATTATTTGAGGGCTCCAGTTTCCAAAATGGTGTCACTTGTGGGGGAGCTCCACTGTTTAGGCACCATAGGGGGTCTCCAAACGTGACATGGCGTCCGCTAATGATTCCAACCAATTTTGCTGTCAAATGGCGCTCCTTCTCTTCTGAGCCCCGCCATGCGCCCAAACAATTACTTTCCACCACATATGAGGTATCTGCGTACTCAGGAGAAAATGCACAATACATTTTATGGTGCATTTTTTCCTGATAGCCTTGTGAAAAAAAAAGCTACCTAGTTAAAGCAACCGTTTTGTGCTAAAAAAAAATGTTTTTCTTTTCACGGCTCAACGCTATAAACTTCTGTGAAGCCCCCAGGTGTTCAAAGTGCTCACCAAATATCTAGAAAAATTATTTGAGGGCTCTACTTTCCAAAATGGTGTCACTTGTGGGGGAGCTCCACTGTTTAGGCACCATAGGGGGTCTCCAAACGTGACATGGCGTCCGCTAATGATTCCAACCAATTTTGCTGTCAAATGGCGCTCCTTCTCTTCTGAACCCCGCCATGCGCCCAAACAATTACTTTCCACCACATATGAGGTATCTGTGTACTCAGGAGAAAATGCACAATACATTTTATGGTGCATTTTTTCCTGATAGCCTTGTGAAAAAAAAAGCTACCTAGTTGAAGCAACCGTTTTGTGGTAAAAAAAAATGTTTTTCTTTTCACGGCTCAACGCTATAAACTTCTGTGAAGCCCCCAGGTGTTCAAAATGCTCACCAAACATCTAGAAAAATTATTTGAGGGCTCTAGTTTCCAAAATGGTGTCACTTGTGGGGGAGCTCCACTGTTTAGGCACCATAGGGGGTCTCCAAACGTGACATGGCGTCCGCTAATGATTCCAACCAATTTTGCTGTCAAATGGCGCTCCTTCTCTTCTGAACCCCGCCATGCGCCCAAACAATTACTTTCCACCACATATGAGGTATCTGCGTACTCAGGAGAAAATGCACAATACATTTTATGGTGCATTTTTTCCTGATAGCCTTGTGAAAAAAAAAGCTACCTAGTTGAAGCAACCGTTTTGTGGTAAAAAAAAATGTTTTTCTTTTCACGGCTCAACGCTATAAACTTCTGTGAAGCCCCCAGGTGTTCAAAGTGCTCACCAAACATCTAGAAAAATTATTTGAGGGCTCTAGTTTCCAAAATGGGGTGACTTGTGGGGGAGCTCCATTGTTTAGGCACCTCAGGGGGTCTTCATACCCCACATGGCGTCCGCTAATGAGTGCAGCTAATTTTGCACTCAAAAATTCAAATGGCGCTCCTTGCCTTCCGAGCACTGCCGTGTGTCCAAAGATTTGATTTCCACCACATATGAGGTATCTGCGTATTCAGGAGAAAATGCACAATACGTTTTATGGTGCATTTTTTCCTGTTACCCTTGTGAAAAAAAAGCTACCTAGTTGAAGCAACCGTTTTGTTGTAAAAAAAAAATTTTTTCTTTTCACGGCTCAACGCTATAAACTTCTATGAAGCCCCCAGGTGTTCAAAGTGCTCACCAAACATCTAGAACAATTATTTGAGGGCTCTAATTTCCAAAATGGGGTCACTTGTGGGGGAGCTCCATTGTTTAGGCACCTCAGGGGGTCTTCAAACCCGACATGGCGTCCGCTAACAGGTGCAGCTAATTTTGCACTCAAAAATTCAAATGGCGCTCCTTGCCTTCCGAGCACTGCTGTGTGTCCAAACATTTGATTTCCACCACATATGAGGTATCTGCGTACTCAGGAGAAAATGCACAATACATTTTATGGTGCATTTTTTCCTGTTACCCTTGTGAAAAAAAAAGCTACCTAGTTGAAGCAACCGTTTTGTGGTAAAAAAAAAATTTTTTTCTTTTCACGGCTCAACGCTATAAACTTCTGTGAAGCCCCCAGGGGTTCAAAGTGCTCACCAAACATCTAGAAAAATTATTTGAGGGCTCTAGTTTCCAAAATGGGGTCACTTGTGGGGGAGCTCCATTGGTTAGGCACCTCAGGGGGTCTTCAAACCCGACATGGCGTCCGCTAATGAGTGCA
Organism: Anomaloglossus baeobatrachus; assembly: GCF_048569485.1. Classification (NCBI taxonomy): domain Eukaryota; kingdom Metazoa; phylum Chordata; class Amphibia; order Anura; family Aromobatidae; genus Anomaloglossus; species Anomaloglossus baeobatrachus. The sequence goes on from NC_134356.1 coordinate 364,229,964, forward strand.
GCTAATTTTGCGTTCAAAAATTCAAATGGCGCTCCATCCCTTCCGAGCTCTGCCGTGCGCTCAAACAATTGATTTTTACCACATATGGGGTATCAGCGTACTCAGGAGAACATGCACAATAAATTGTATTGTGTACTTTCTCTTTTCTCCCTTGTAAAAATGAAAATTTTATGGCTAAAGTAACATTTTTGTGTTAAAAAGTAAAATTTTCATTTTTTCCTTCCACATTGCTTTGGTTCCTGTGAAGCACCTAAAGGGTTAATAAACTTATTGGATGTGGTTTTGAGCAGTGTGAGGGGTGTAGTTTTTAGAATGGGGTCACTTTTGGGTATTTTCTGTCACCTAGGCCTCTCAAAGTCACCTCAAATGTAATGTGGTCCCTAAAAAAAATTATTTTGTAAATTTTGTTGGAAAAATGAGAATTTGCTGATGACCTTTGACCCCTTCTAACTTCCTAACGGAAAAAAAATTTGTTTCGAAAATTGCGCTGATGTAAAGTACACAAGTGGGAAATGTTATTTAGTAACTATTTTGTGTGACATATCTCTCAGATTTATGGGCATAAATTTTCAAAGTTTGAAAATTGCGAAATTTTCAAAATTTTCGCCAAATTTCCTAAATTTTCACAAATAAACGCAAAAAATATCGGCCTAAATTTACCACTGACATGAAGTACAATATGTCACGAAAAAACAATCTCAGAATCGCCAGGATCCGTTGAAGCGTTTCAGAGTTATAACCTGTCAAAGTGACACTGGTCAGAATTGCAAAAAATGGCCCAGTCATTAGGGTGTTTTAGTGGCCGGGGGTGAAGGGGTTAATACAATGTAAAGTAGTCAGTGTACAACTTATATAACAGTGTAAATTTGGTGTGCCCTCTAAATAACTCAACAAACTGCTGTTAATGTCAAAACCACTGGTAACAAATGTGAGTATATCCTTAAGTCAAAGTGGCCAAATTGTGCCCAATTAGTGTACCGCCCCGCGCTCGGCTGCAGCCGACCCGCTCGGATCCGGGCTCGTTGGTGGGTGGCTCAAGTGCCTCCGGACCCGGGGTCACGTCGCTCTGAAAGGGTGCTGGCGCTACTTAGGGGGGTGGTAGGTAGGTGTATGGCCGGAGCCGTGTTTGAGTTCGTGACACCACCCATGGGATGTGGTGAAGGTGTAGACACCACCGCTGCGGTTACTGGGCACCCTGGGGAGATGGTGATGCAGCAAGATGTTAACCCCTCCGTGGCAGGGATGATGGCCCCGGGACCGGCGGGCCACTACCCTGTCCCGGTCCACCACGGTTCCACCGAGCCGTCTTCCCGGCTCCTGCAGGCTAGGCCACCGTCTGCCTCCTAGCCAAGGTGTGCGGACTACGACCCTCACACCTGTCAGTCTCCTGCAGACCTCCTACACAGGCCTGCTTCCACTCCGCTCCTCTCAACTCTCTGACTACACTTGACTGTCGACTGACTGACAACTGACTGTTTCCTGCCTCAGGCCCTCTGAACTCCTCGGTGGGCATGGCCAACCACCTGGCTCCACCCACTGGTGTGTCCATTAAGCTCTGAGGGAGATGACTAGGGTTTATGTGTTTGGCTGATGTTACAAATCATAAATGCATAGTCAAGAGTTATACCATCAGGACAATCCCCCCATGTAGGCTTATGGGGGGATTGTCCTGATGGTATAACTCTTGACTATGCATTTATGATTTGTTTATAGTCTGCACTAGGCACTTTAATAGGGTCATTTGATTCCCTGGTTGCTATCCATGAATCGGTGGGGTTCTCTTTCACACTGTTTATAGATTTGGTGATATTTTATCACCTTGAGGTTTTTACGTGTATTCCCTCCTCCCTTTTCATTGATATTGCTACCATTTATTTTATTCTGTGCCTGACTTTAATATACCTCCATTGCATTGTCACTTGTTACCCTCTTGTCTGTTTTTATCATACGTGTCACTTTTTGCACCAATGTACTCTGTATCCTCATAGTATACTTTGGTAGCATCATAGTCATACATTTTATAGTTTGTAGACAGAATGTGCAAAAATTATTGTCAAATGTTGAAATTTGATTGCTAAAAAAAAACAAAAAACACTTTTATTCATCTGCACATATTTTGCAGAGGGCACATGGAAACACCGTGTAAAGTTTTTACATGCGTTATACTGGGAAAATGTCCCGGTGAGATGCTGAAAAAAAAATAAAAAAAAAAGTTAAAAAAAAAAAGGGGGGGAGGTGGAAGGAAAAAGATCGCAATATTATTGCAGCAGAGATAATATAAGAGAACTATAGAGGCATAAAGTATAGAGAGAGAGGTACCTAAGAGTACTGCATAATTAGATCTCTCGTCTTGTTCATACCATGCGGTATTCTGGTGCCCAATTTGTAAATCCAGAAAGATTCTCTATTGAGAATCTTTCTGCGATGGTCCCCTCCCCTGCTTGGCTTGTAGACCTTTTCAATGCCAGTGAATGTAAGAGAATCGAGGCACCTATTATGAATAGTGATAAAGTGCCTCGAGACCGCTGAGACATTCACAGCAGAGGGATTTAAAGTATCAGACATGTGTCTGCGTATCCGCTGTTTAAGGTGACAGGATGTACAACTTACGTATTGAATTGAGCAGGAGGTACATTCAAGAAGATATACAACATTAGGGGTGTTGCAATTAATAAAATCCCTAATGTTGTAGGATGAACCAGTATACAGGGAGGTGAATGATTTGCATTTTCTGGCATGTTTGCACGAGATGCAAAAATTGTGCCCACATCCAAAAAAACCAGTACAGGACAGCCAATTTTTGGAGTTACTTTTTTTGTTGTTACTAACTACCAAACCAGGTGACAGGATATTGGCTAGATTAGGTGCTCTTTTCGCCACAAAATTAGTTTTATTTTTTTCTAAAATATGACTTGGTAAATTGTCTTGCGATAGAATGGGTAAATGTTTTTGAATTATTTTTACAACATCCTGGAATTGAGGGGAAAAGTTGGTGGAAAAAGTTATTTGGTAATTAGTTTTATATTTGTTTTTATGGTGTTTTTGAAAAAGGTCCCATCTATCTATTTTTTCCACTATTTTTTGGGCTCTGTTCAGACATTAGTTGGAGTATCCCCTATCCTTTAGTCTGGCAAGAGCTTTGCTAGTTTCAAGTGGGAGAAGATCAGGCCTGGAGCAATTGCGTTTTAGCCTGGTCAATTCTCCAATGGGAATGTTTTTCACCGTGTGGGGGGGTGGCATGAGCTAGCTAACAAAATGGAGTTGGAATCAGTTTCCTTGTGTTATGAAGAATGTCAATCTTGTTGTGGTCGCCAATCAGAGTCACATCCAAATAGTTGATAACAGACGGATGGATTTGAAAAGTAAATTTAAGATTAAAGGAATTATGGTTAAGATGATTTATAAAGGAGTGCGCTGTGGCACCATCTCCTTTCCAAATAAATAGTAAATCATCAAAGTAACGTGTGTAAAAAATTATATGCTCCGAAAAATTATTATTGTCATAAAAAATATATAATTCTTCAAAAATGGCGACCACAATGTTAGCAAGGGAGCGGGAAAATTTCCCTCCCATGCTAACGCCACACTTTTGTAGAAAAAATTCCCCATCAAAAGAAAAATAATTGTGTGTCAACAAAAAATTCATAGCTGTAATATTGAAATTTTGAGTTTGCATGGGATAAGAGCTATGCTTTCTGAGAAACACCTGTAGACAATCAATGGCTATATGATGTGGTATAGATGGATATAGGCTGACAATGTCACAAGTCAGCCACATATAGCCATCATGCCATGGGATAGAATTTAAATTATTTATTAAAGATTTGGTGTCTCTCAGAAAGCCTGGCATATCCCTGACCAAAGGTTGCAAGAAATGATCAATCCAAGCACCCAGTTTTTCTCCAAGGGAGCCAATGCCTGATATAATGGGCCTGAAGGGTGGTGGAAAAATACTCTTATGTAGTTTTGGGAGGGCATGATAAATAGGGATGATGGGAAAATCCACTTTTAAATACTCATATATTTTTTGAGGAAAAAATGCCCCAACGCCAAACCATCTTGAAGTAACTGGTCTATTTTACTCTTATAGAAGTTAGTGGGGTCCCCCTGGAGATGTAGGTAGGTGTTGTGATCAGATAGAATAGCATGATTCATTTTAAAATAAAGTGAAGAATTCAGAACCACTACCCCTCCCCCCTTGTCTGCTTCTCTGATGATTAACACTGTATTGGATTGCAGATGTTGTAGTGCCAGAATTTCCTGAGGATTAAGATTGTTTTTGCCAATACTAGTAACTCTGTCCAAATCTAAAAGATCTGCCTCCACTCTTTCCTGAAAAATGTCTAGGATAGATGGCCTAGACTGAACTGGGTAAAAAAAGGGGTTGGAAATTACAAAACCATCAGGGAAGGAATCATTAGATCTACATTCTGACTCCAATTGTCGCAAATCAGAAAGTATTTTCAATTAATGAAACATAGGTATTATATTAGAATCATTTTCGGCAACATTTAAAGGAGAAGACACATTATCTTGTGAATCATTATCATTGTGAAAATGGCATTTCAACGTTAAATTTCTAGCTAGTTTGTTTACATCCATTAGAGTCCTGAAAACATTGAACTTATTCGTGGGGCAAAAGCTCAGTCCCTTAGACAAAACAGATAAATGATGTTGGGAGAGGATCTGGGCAGAGAGGTTCCAAACTGGACAAGTTAATATCTCCGTTTTCTGCGATCTGGGTACCTTGTGTTTCCGATGTTTCCTACCTCCTCTCCTGGTGCGTTTTTTGAAGCAGCGTTTTTTCTCTTGTATTTTTTGTTGAAAGGAACAGAAGGATTGATTTCTTCAGATGAGGAATCTGAGGAATTTTCTATTGAATAGCTGGTGTAGCTGAAGAGATGCTATAGTCAGGGTTAAAATGACGACGATGAGACTCAAGCGGTCCCTTGGGATCTGACTCCTGTTCCAAATCATAATGTCATGTGTGCACGTGAGACTAATAACGGACAATGAGTCAGTTACATCTATCTCCATGACTGGCACTGACCAAGTGGTCTTTATTGTTTAAAACTTTCCACAACTCTTCAGAAGTGAAGGGCGTGGACAAAATACAGTCCAATCAAGTATCGTGGGTCGGGGCATCATGACGTAGAGAGATCTGCAAATCCTCCTTGGATTGGTCAATCCAGGCTCCAGGAATTTTTTTTGTTTATCATCTCGGGTGAAGACAGGAAATACAGTTAGGTCCAGAAATATTTGGACAGTGACACAAGTTTTGTTATTTTAGCTGTTTACAAAAACATGTTCAGAAATACAATTATATATATATAATATGGGCTGAAAGTGCACACTCCCAGCTGCAATATGAGAGTTTTCACATCCAAATCGGAGAAAGGGTTTAGGAATCATAGCTCTGTAATGCATAGCCTCCTCTTTTTCAAGGGACCAAAAGTAATTGGACAAGGGACTCTAAGGGCTGCAATTAACTCTGAAGGCGTCTCCCTCGTTAACCTGTAATCAATGAAGTAGTTAAAAGGTCTGGGGTTGATTACAGGTGTGTGGTTTTGCATTTGGAAGTTGTTGCTGTGACCAGACAACATGCGGTCTAAGGAACTCTCAATTGAGGTGAAGCAGAACATCCTGAGGCTGAAAAAAAAGAAAAAATCCATCAGAGAGATAGCAGACATGCTTGGAGTAGCAAAATCAACAGTCGGGTACATTCTGAGAAAAAAGGAATTGACTGGTGAGCTTGGGAACTCAAAAAGGCCTGGGCGTCCACGGATGACAACAGTGGTGGATGATCGCTGCATACTTTCTTTGATGAAGAAGAACCCGTTCACAACATCAACTGAAGTCCAGAACACTCTCAGTGAAGTAGGTGTATCTGTCTCTAAGTCAACAGTAAAGAGAAGACTCCATGAAAGTAAATACAAAGGGTTCACATCTAGATGCAAACCATTCATCAATTCCAAAAATAGACAGGCCAGAGTTAAATTTGCTGAAAAACACCTCATGAAGCCAGCTCAGTTCTGGAAAAGTATTCTATGGACAGATGAGACAAAGATCAACCTGTACCAGAATGATGGGAAGAAAAAAGTTTGGAGAAGAAAGGGAACGGCACATGATCCAAGGCACACCACATCCTCTGTAAAACATGGTGGAGGCAACGTGATGGCATGGGCATGCATGGCTTTCAATGGCACTGGGTCACTTGTGTTTATTGATGACATAACAGCAGACAAGAGTAGCCGGATGAATTCTGAAGTGTACCGGGATATACTTTCAGCCCAGATTCAGCCAAATGCCGCAAAGTTGATCGGACGGCGCTTCATAGTACAGATGGACAATGACCCCAAGCATACAGCCAAAGCTACCCAGGAGTTCATGAGTGCAAAAAAGTGGAACATTCTGCAATGGCCAAGTCAATCACCAGATCTTAACCCAAATGAGCATGCATTTCACTTGCTCAAATCCAGACTTAAGACGGAAAGACCCACAAACAAGCAAGACCTGAAGGCTGCGGCTGTAAAGGCCTGGCAAAGCATTAAGAAGGAGGAAACCCAGCGTTTGGTGATGTCCATGGGTTCCAGACTTAAGGCAGTGATTGCCTCCAAAGGATTTGCAACAAAATATTGAAAATAAAAATATTTTGTTTGGGTTTGGTTTATTTGTCCAATTACTTTTGACCTCCTAAAATGTGGAGTGTTTGTAAAGAAATGTGTACAATTCCTACAATTTCTATCAGATCTTTTTGTTCAAACCTTCAAATTAAACGTGCACTTGAATTCTGTTGTAGAGGTTTCATTTCAAATCCAATGTGGTGGCATGCAGAGCCCAACTCGCGAAAATTGTGTCACTGTCCAAATATTTCTGGACCTAAGTGTAGCAGCCATCTTTAAAATTACATGTGCTGGTATATACTGTGTCAAAGGAAAATACACTGAATATGCAATATACATATATACATGTTGGTAAGGAACAAAAGCATTCACAAATATGTGTGTTAGTTTACATTTATTAAACTATATACCTGAGTCTATGAAATGGCTGAATTAAGTATTTTTGTATACTCAATTCTTATCCTCAACAGTCCCCCCTAAAGACTTATGTCTGCCATTTCTGAATTCTCAGGGTACTGTGTTCCCTTAGGAAAAGAGGTAGAGATATCTGTGTGGAAGACCTGCCTAACTGAACGTTGAGACATGGGCGGAAAGGGGAAAGGTGTTTTCTTCACCAGTTTGAGACCAAGGACTCCTAGGCGAGTCCTTACCCTTTGTAGTTGGACTTTCCCATGTCTCAAGGTTCTCTAAGTCCTCTCTTCTAACTGTTCTGGCAATAATGGTCTGGGACTGTACAGGTTTTCTGAAAAGGATAAGTATAAGCAGAACGCTCAGTGCAGCTCCGGTTGGCCGACCCTTTTGCAATGTGAGGCGTGGATCCATAGATTTTTCTGTGGTTGGATCGGCTCATCTAGTGTTGACTCATGGCTCCTTTTCGCTTGTCCTTTAGGATCAATCAGTCTCCTGACTGGAGACCATATGCTACTAGCTCTGATTTAAGATCTGGAATTGGAAAATACACCTGTTTATCACACTATTCAGTCATTTATATAAAAATTGTACATGCCTGTGCTAAACCAAAAAAATATCTTACATAAAAACCTGTTCATTACGAAAAGAAAACAAAACATACATTTTTATTCACGATTTGCCAGTTTCCACTTTTCTATAAAAAAATATACACTTTTTGTAAGCCTATTTTTTTTACATACCACCTTCATGTGCTTCTCAGCAATAACGTCTTTTTCTGCACTGGAGTGCTTCTCACCAAACCTGGAGAGAAATCTACACAACACGCACAGACTTGCATACAACGTGGTCATGATATACATCTATAATCAGTTTGCAGTCTCTAAATGTGTAGAGTAGGTGCAGGGTGTTTCTACGGATTCTTTACAGTTCTTGTTTCTTACTTCGTTCTAGGCACATTTCTTACAAGACTGGGTGAATCTGCCCACCTGGGTACTGAACCCTGGTGTCACCAAAGCACACACTGATACACAGATTTTAGTCCATAGGTTACCTGGGCCATCATTAAGAAGAGCTCTCATGGCAGAGAAAGCTTACCACCCTTTGTCAACAGACCTTCCTCAGTCAGCCGGCTCCCTGCATGTCACACTCTATTCTTTGTTGTATCGCCCTTTCCTGTAGGGATTTAAGAACACAAGGAGTGACAGAAGTCACTAAGGATGTGACAGGTGTCACCGAGGTATGGTCGGTATTGGTGAAAGACTCTCAACTCTAGGCCCGTTCACTGCTTCTTGGTCAGCTGCACCTGTGCAAGGATCTCCATCCGATTCCGTCAGCTCAGATCTAGACTTTCTCTTCAGCATACCTAATCCATTTGACAACAGGAAAAAATCTACAACCTACAAACACCTTTAAAGACTCTTACCCACTCCTGTTCTACCCATCTAGAGAGGCATTTAATGTGTCACTTTCACCTGTACCGATCGTAGGGGAGGAAGTGGTTAAAATTTAGACTACCTCATGTTGTGCAAACCGCAGCATATCCAGTGTAGAATCGACCAACATCTTGTTCCATCTATAAAAACAAAAACTAAAAAATATATACATTAGATCATTCTTATAACTTTAACTCTGACCATAATACAGTTAGTGGTCATCTATACTTCACATGACTGAGAATACTAAATAAATAAATAAACATATAAGACAAGACTTTCCTATTTCAGTTAACAGATATGCCTCATAATAATCTAGTAAACATAACTTGCGGGGGAAGGGTCAGCTCCAAAACCTATCTAATATGCCTGCTGCGCCCTCTACTATTGGAGAATATAATTATTATCTTCGTGTCCCCCCTTGTTTAATTGATTATTTATTTACCAATGTAACAAAATTCTGAATTTTTATGCTGGTATTCGATAAAAGAAAAAAAAAAAAAAGACAGCAGGTAATAAATTAGCTACATACTAGAAACTAAAATTGAACAAACACTGAAAATAACGTATAGCTCACAACAATATACATTGCTGGGGAATTTTAAAACCTTACAATAAACAACATTGTATCCATAAAGAAAAGAAAAACCTTTGATAGTAGAAATAACTGAGACGTGATTAAATGACAGCTGTGACGCAAAAATATATAAATTGTTTAGAAATAATCGTAAAAACAGAAAAGGTGATAGAGTCACAAAATAAAAATATATATTGTTCGAATAAATCGCCATTAAAAAACAAAACAACACAGAAACTAATTTGCATATCTTATGAAATCTAATTTTCCCTACAAAATTAACTGAATCATTCAGGTATAAATAGGAAGCTAGAAATGTGAAATCCTGAACTCTAAAGGCCACTTTACACACAGAGATAAATCTTTGGCAGATCTGTGGTTGCAGTGAAATCATGGACATATTGTTCCATTTGTACACAGCCACAAACCTGGCACTGATTGTCCACAATTTCTCTGCAACCACAGATCTGCCGCAGATTTATCTCTGTGTGTAAAGTGGCCTTAAGGGTTAAACCAAACTTACCTCACTATTGGGGAAAGACACATTCCATCCTTATCTCTTAAAAGTGAGAGAGGAAAAAAAAGGAAAAAAAAAACAACTCATCTTATGCTTTAGACTCTGGCCAAACGTTTTGCTCCACTCCTCGGACATACCACTCAATGCTCTTACAAATGGATATAATACCTTCTGAGGGTAAGTCTCCCAAGTTTATTTAGATTAGCTAACACAATACAAAGATACGTATTTACCTACTTCTTTTCTATTTTATGTTATATTACTGGACTTTTAGAATACCAATTATTGTATGTGGACAAATACCTCCTTCCACTTATCAATTCTGTAAAAGTTTTACTTATTTATCTTAGACTTGCATGTATTGGATAGCTGAGTAAACAAATATACTGTTTAAATGTTTTACTTATATACCAGGAAACACCTCCCACGGGGGATGGGTGGAGAGTCTTAGGCGGGCTTTGCACACTACGACATCGCAGGCCGATGCTGCGATGTCGAGTGCGATAGTCCCCGCCCCCGTCGCAGCAGCGATATGTGGTGATAGCTGGCGTAGCGAAAGTTATCGCTACGCCAGCTTCACACACACACTCACCTGCCGTGTGACGTCCCTGTGGCCGGCGACCCGCCTCCTTGTTAAGGGGGCGGGTCGTGCGGCGTCACTGCGACGTCACACGGTAGGCGGCCAATCAGAGCAGAGGGGCGGAGATGAGCAGGATGTAAACATCCTGCCCACCTCCTTCCTTCCGCATATCCTACGGAAGCCGCAGTGAGGCCGGTAGGAGATGTTCCTCGCTCCTGCGACTTCACACACAGCGATGTGTGCTGCCGCAGGAGCGAGGAACAACATCGGACCATTGCGTCAGCGTAATTATGGATTACGCCGACGCTGTACCGATGATACGATTACGACGCTTTTGCGCTCGTTAATCATATCATCCAGGCTTTACACACTGCGATGTCGCATGCGATGCCGGATGTGCGTCACTTTCAATTTGACCCCACCGACATCGCACCTGCGATGTCGCAGTGTGCAAAGTGCCCCTTAGACAAAGAACCACTGAGAGAGACGTGGCTGAAAAGGTGTACTTCCATCAGTGGATGTAGCAAGATGGCCGCCACAGGAAATTCCAGGCACCTGACTTCCGGGGTCTTTGTTCTTCATTATAAACTCACTAGAGATTAATATGGACTTCCATACATGGGTTGCAGCCTGCATCTGGTGGTAGTCCAACTACTTCACACAATTTTTTACAATCTTTCATATATTTTTCCGCTCTTTTTTTTTTTTTTGAAACTAGGGCGACAGCTTTCTCAGCAACTACTAAAAAAACACATTTCCTTTTTTTGAACAGAGAGTATACAAAGTGCTCTAATTGGACTGGTCGGCTCCAATGGAATCCTTTCTCGCCTCATTTGCATATCGAACGCAAACAGTGACGCGCGTCTAAAACGCAGGAGAATACGCTAATTCCAACACCTTTAACTTAACTAAAATGAAATCCTTTCCCGCCTCGTTTGCGTATCCAACGCAAACAGTGACGCACGTCTAAAATGCAGGGGAATACGCTAATTCCACTTTAAGTTACCTGAATCCTTCCCCCACCTCGCCTGTGTACAAACCTACACACAGGCAGTGGCGCGCGTTTAGTAAAACGCAAAGGGGATACGCTGATTCAAAACTATTATTTTTCCATACCTCTGTTCAAAAAGAAACTCAATTGCAAATACTGAAAAACGCAAATACCAGTTAGTTTCTGTTCTAATCCAAACAAAATAGCACTTGTCTTTCTTACAGATCACTACAGCTCCGTCATTTGCTTTTGCTACACAAAGCTGCAGCTACGTAGGTAATTACTAGGCCACTGACCCCCCCTCTTCTTCTTCACAGAACAAAGACAGCAGCTGCGTCCCTGGGCTATCTTGCCCTCCTCCTTTCTCTTCCGTGTCTCACCACACACTAGCCCCCCCTTTCTCCTCACTCCAAGCTATGGGTATATGACCCCTCCTCTCTCCCTCTACAGTTAAAAGCTGAGTAATTCGACCTCCGCTCTGCAGCCGTGTGAGCAATTGGTAACACACACACACTGACCCCCCCCCCTCGCATTCTTTGTTCTCAATAGAAAGACTGTCAGGGATGTCCCTAGGGTCTACAAGACCCCCGCTGTCTGCCTCTTCGCTCTAAACAGCGATGGATAAGTGACACCCCCTCCTTCGTATACAGCAACAGACAATTAACTTTTTGAGAGCTAAGGCAGAGTGAGGAATTTACAAACTTTCTACGGAGCTGAAAGCCCCCATTTACAACTCAGAAATACAGACAGTCAGATCCTTTAAAACCTAGGCCCAGCACCTATGGGGGCTGGGTCCTTCTCTAGGTCACCGGCGAGTGACAGTCACACCGTTAGGTCTCCGGTGCACTACCATTCTCCGGACTAGTGACCACCCCCTTTCGCCAGGTGTCTCTCGAACCACAGGTAAAACAGCACACACAATGTATATGATGCTTACCACGGAACGGAGGGTGATCAAATCCTCGATATCGAGCAACACCTGGATACTTGTGGAGTAGCCCCCAGACGTCTGGAAAGTGGAAGATCTGACTCACTCTTTTCGGTGGCTCCACACTTGGCGTGCCAACTGTCAGGGTTAAAATGACGACGATGAGACTCAAGCGGTCCCTTGGGATCTGACTCCTGTTCCAAATCATAATGTCATGTGTGCACGCGAGACTAATAACGGACAATGAGTCAATTACATCTATCTCCATGACTGACACTGACCAAGTGGTCTTTATTCTTTAAAACTTTCCACAACTCTTCAGAAGTGAAGGGCATGGACAAAATACAGTCCAATCAAGTATCATGGGTCGGAGCTTCATGACGTAGAGAAATCTGCATATCCTCCTTGGATTGGTCAGTCCAGGCTCCAGGAATTTCTTTTGTTTATCACCTCGGGTGTAGACAGGAAATAGCAGCCATCTTTAAAATTACATGTGCTGGTATATACTGTGTCTAAGGAAAATACACTGAATATGCAATATACATATATACATGTTAGTAAGGAACAAAAGTATTCACAAATATGTGTGTTAGTTTACATTTACTAAACTATATACCTGAGTCTATGAAATGGCTGAATTAAGTATTTTTGTATACTCAATTCTTATCCTCAACACTAGTGTCGCCAAAGCTGACCTTGCGTTTGGAATTTTTTTGAATTTTTTTTTTATTATCTTGCTTTCTCAAAATGGAGTTTTGATGAGATATTTTTCTCCAAGTATAGACTTTTTTTGTTTGGTAATCATTAATGTCTCTGTCCAGTTTGCATTTTTTTCGTTCCGCAATTTTGTCATCTAGGGTAGTAAGATATTTATCCAAATTTTCTTTTAGCCTGGTTAATTCAGGAGAGTCCTTAAATTTATCTAGGGCAGTCTCTGTTGTGATGATACTGTTTTTGCAAATCTCCAATTCCTGCTCCTCATATTGTACAATAAGCCCCATAAGTTGTATTGAGCATTTGGAAAGAATGGTATTCCAATCATTCAAAAACGTCTCCGGAAAAGAGGAAAAAGTGGGAGATTTGATGATCCTTAATCCACGAGGTATCATATTTCTACTAATATAGGAGCGCAGTAAAGTAGAGTCCCATCAAAGTCTGGCTTCTTTAGACTTACTTTTTTCCAGTGATCTGTGTAACAGCAGGAGCTCCTCATTGTCCTTAACGGCAATACGTAGGTTGTACGTCCTGTCCCCTTAAACAGCGGATACGCAGACACATGTCTGATACTTTAAATCCCTCTGCAGTGAATGTCTTAGCGGTCTCGAGGCACTTTATCACTATTCATAATAGGTGCCTCGATTCTCTTACGTTCACTAGCATTTGAAAAGGTCTACAACTCAAGCAGGGGAGGGGATCATTGCAGAAAGATTCTCAATAGAGAATCTTTCTGGATTTACAAATTGGGCACCAGAATACCGCATGGTATGAACAATAGGAGAGATCTAATTATGCAGTACTCTTAGGTACCTCTCTCTCTATACTTTATGCCTCTATAGTTCTCTTATATTATCTCTGCTGCAACAATATTGCGATCTTTTTCCTTCCCCCCCCACCTTTTTTTTTTATTTTTCTTCAGCATCTCACCGGGACATTTTCCCAGTATAACGCATGTAAAAACTTTACACGGTGTTTCCATGTGCCCTCTGCAAAATATGTGCAGATGAATAAAAGGATTTTTTTTTTTGCAATCAAATTTCAACATTTGACCATAATTCTTGCACATTCTGTCTACAAACTATAAAATGTATGACTAGGATGCTACCAAAGTATACTATGGCTTTCTTTATATACCCACATGGTTCTTTTTAACCTCTTCACATGCATTTGTATTTTTGTGGTTTGAAAAACCTTTTACAATCTTTTTCTTTTTTTTGTTCATTTTTTACTCTTTGGTGATCTGTTTGTAATCAAATTCTTTCACATGTTGGTCTCCATGTAGTTTTTATTTGTTTTGCAACTGGCTTTGTTCATATCAAATGTAATGGGTGTGTTTTTCACCTAATTGAATCACCTGCTATTTTGATATGCTTTGCATTTAAATGTCTGTTTGGAGACCTTTTACGCATTCCATGATTAAGCCCCTTTGGGGTGAAACACGTAGGAAAGTGTTCCCCTCTATAAGCCTCTTTATGTCGTTTTACTTTATGGTAAGAAGATTTTATACTTTCAATAAAGCAACTACTATTTTATCTCCTGGAGACGCTGGAAAATATTTTTTTCTATATTGTTCTTGTCACAGAATGAAGCCTCTTTTAAAGATGATGCACAAGAAAACCCACAAACAGTTTCCTGAAGAAAAGCAGAGTAAGGACAATGGATTACTGGAACCATGTCCTGTGATCTGATGAGATCAAAATAAGCTGATTTAATTTAGATAGTGTCAAGCGTGTTGAGTGGCAACCAGGCGAGGATTACAAAGACAACTGTGTCTACAGTCATGCATGGTGGTTGGAGTGGCATGGTTTTGAGATGTATGAGTGTTGCCAATTGTGGGGAGCTACAGTTTATTGAGGGAACCATGGATGCCAGCATGTACTGTGACATATTGAAGCAGAGCATGATTCCCTTCCTTTGGAATCTGGGCCGTTCAGCAGTATTCCAACATGATAACGACTCCACACTTCTAAGATGACCACTGCCTTGCTAAAGAAACTGAAGACAAAGGTGCTGGACTGGGCAAGCATGTCTCCAAACCTAAACTGTATTGAGAATCTGCGGGGCATCCTCAAACAGAAGGTGAGAAAGTGCAAGGTCTCTAACATCCACCAGCTCTGTGATGTGCTCATGGAGGAGCTAAAGAGAATTTCAGTGGTTGCTGTGAAGCTCTAGTGAACTCCATGCCCAAGAGAGTTAAGGCAGTGATTGAAAATCATGGTGGCCACAAAAGATATTGACACTTTGGGCACAATTTGGCCATTTTCACTTAGAGGTGTACTCACTTTTGTTGCCAGCGATTTTCATATAAATGGCTGTAGGTTGAGTTATTTAATGGGCACATCAAATTTACACTGTTAAACACAGGGTACACTGACTACTTTACATTGTATCAAAGTGTCATATCTTCAGGGTTCAGCGTCCCATGAAAATATATCAATGGAAGGAGTGTACTCACTTTTGTGATATACTGTATATACACTAGATACAGATAGGAGGTGTTGTGCTCTCCAGGTCTCAGAACGTTTATCTACACATCTTTCCCATGTAAGGTTTTACTTACTTTACCCAGTTCCGATGAGGCCGGGTTTGGCATATGAAGAAGTAGGATATTAGTAACAGGGCGGAGCCATCCAGATTTCTGTACAGTTTGATATGGTTGGATAGCTTTTGCATTTTTTTTATCAAAAATGTTAACTAACTACCTTACGTTTCTAATGTTTACAGCAATAGCGGAGAAATCGCAGTGTACTGATGAATAGAGTATGCTTAGCAAGGAAGGCTGGATTATTTTAAGCACATTGCTCATGAGTTCCAGACCATCCATAACCTGTGTACCACCACATGTTTTAAAAAGCAGCAGAGGTAACGGTATTTGAAATCTAAACAAGGTGCATTTGCAACCTCAGATATATGACTGAGCTGTAATGGACAGCTTAATCATTTAGAAGGCTGGATATTGTTATTGGCATTAATTTTTCATTAGCTGTAGATGATACATGTAGCGTGAATACAGTAACAGAACTGAGCTAAGTTAAGAGACATAGATTTGGTAACAGAACTGAGCTTACTATATAGATATGGTAACAAAATTAAGCTTACTATGTAGATATGGTAATAGAACCGAGTTTACTATATGGATATGGTAACAAAATTAAGCTTACTACATAGATATGGTAATGTGGTGAACCTGAGGCTTGAGTCACCACAGAGGTACTGCTCCTCAGCCAGAGGTGTGGTATTCCATCTCGGGTAAGGAAAAGGTCAACAACGGTTCACACAAAGCACAACACCCAGGCTCAGAAGCATCTCATCAGACATGGCAAGGGCATGATTATACCCGAAGCCGGGCTGAGGGTTGGAGTCTTAGGAGTGTGAACACAGTAGTACAAGTAGGAACACAGTGTGAAGTGTGGAGTGAGTTTAGAGGAGCAGTGGAGGAGCTAAGACCCGCGGCCTGGAGCAGGTACCACTCAGCCCGGGCACAGACAGAAGGGGTCCTAGAGACCACGGGAAGTGCCACATCATCCCGTTGCCTTGCTCCACAGATAATCCACGGGTGGAAATACTTGGCTGTGTGTCGCCCACCTGTAGTGGTTGCCTCAGGGATGTCATTCCACCTTCTGGGACGCCACAGGGGCTCCACTTGATTGCCACTGGCAACAGGTATGTCAGGTTTATTTACATGGGAGTCGTGACGCCACGCACGATTTGCGATCAGGGTTATGGGTGACTGCCACTGCAGGTTTAACGAGCGTCTAGCGCTGATGGAGTCTGCAGTCTGGTGGAGTGGCCGCCCATGAGTGAGGCTGGCCCCAGGGGCTCGGGTGTGTAGAACAACAGGTCGCAGAATAACTCAGTCGCAGTCTAAACGGTCTTTCAACTTGTTTACTCACTTTTGGATGTTTTGTTGTGAGGAGCCCGGGCGATGCTGAGATTAAACTAGGTGGAACCAGGAATTTCTTCAGACCGTTCTGAGGGTAACTATTAACTTTCCTTCCTTGCACTTCTTGTTTCGGATAACCCCTGACTTGAAGTACCGTGGGATCTATCCCAAGTGGCTACTGCCTTTTCTCCCCTTTTTGAACCGTTTGCCAGCAGCGTGGACCAGGTGAGATGGCTTCTCGCTCTGTGTCCTTATGGGTCCCCATGTTGCTGCTGAGGCTCGAACTGTATCTTTGGTGAGGAACTTCTATTCCCCTCACTAGCAGGTTTAGCAGATCAGTAAATGGATGTCTGGCTCTAGGGACCTGTTCCCTGTGCGTGTTCAATCACCAGCAGTCCCCTTCCTCGACTGCCTCTCTTCAGGTGTCTTTCAGACTGACATTCTGGTCACTGTACTCCCCCGCTAACAGCTACCACACATGGTTGGCGAGGGACCTCCAGTCCCCTCACCGACAGGTTCAGCAGATCACTAAATGGACATCTGCTCTAGGGACCTGTTCCCTGTGCGTGCCTAGTTGACAGCAGTCTCTGTACTCGATTGCCTCTTTTCAGGTGTCTTTCTGACTGACTCTCTGGTAACTGTTCTTGCCCGCTAACAGCTAATACACGTACAGGGTCTCACTTGAGTGTTCGTATGTCTGTGTCTCTCTGCAACTGCCACACTCCACCCCCCAGACTAGCTCACTCCTCCTACTTTCCTTACAGCTCCTGCAGTTTAGCTTCCAACCCCTCCCCTCCACCCCTTGACAAGAATTGAAAGCTAGCCTCTTCCAGAGGCTACCCAAGGGTCCCATCTAATGGTGGGGGAGACCTGGTTGCTATGTCTCTGTGTCTATACACCCCTTTCTCCCTTTCTGGCCTTTGGAATTACCTGGAAGAACTGTCACAGCATTGGTGCAGTACTCATTGGTGCCTGACCAGGTCAGGGGCGCCACAGCTACAAAATGGGGACTAGTCCCTAGGCTAGAGGAAAAGAACCTACGTACTCCACTAGTAAAATGAGCGGCTGAGGTGACTGCATGCACCGAAGCCACTACTGCCCACAAATTCACTGGAAGGTGACCCTCGAAGACCAGGGGATAGAGCTTCACGACACCCAACAGGGTTCACGGCAACTGATACAGGGTTTAGTGAGTGAAGGCGCAAAGCAGGAGTCGGTAAGGACAGGGTACACTTCAGAAAGGTGCACCGGATTCAACCTCCAAACTACCCAGGATCGGCTGGAGCTCATCATGGTGAATCCCGGCACTCCAAAGTCGGTCACTGGCATGTGTGTAAACTTGGAACCGGCTACAGTGAGTAAAGACCTTGATACTGCATTCCTGTGTTGCTCCGTTATTCACTTGCACTTCCCACCCTGTGACTCCCACCATCTGAGACTACTACCACCACCCCCATCCGCCCTGGGGCCCAGATATGCCTGTGGAGAGCTAAACCATCTCAGCTGCGTCACCAACTGCCCCAGAGGTCCCCCATCTCGCAGCAGCAGCACTTAACTTAACTTGCCGCATACCACAGGTGGCGTCATGAACTACCATCCCCATCATTCATTCATCACCCCTCCTTTTTATTGACACCACCGGGGTCATGTTACTGGGCCTTGCCACCATGTCATTCCCGAAGCAGAGCCACCATGCCCTGGTGACAAGTAACCCCCAAGCGCCAGCCCGGGCGTGTCAGAAACAGAACCAAGCTTACTGTATAGATACAGTAACAAAATTAAGCTGACTACATAGATATGATAACAGAACCAAGCTTACTATATAGATATGGTAACAAAATTAAGCTTACTACACAGATATGGTAACAGAACCGAGCTTACAAGACAGCATCACACAGCAGCAATGTCCACAGCTTACCATTCACTTTCTTATCACAGATGTAGTACTCAGTGTTACTAATGCAACAGGAATATTCCACATATTTCACAGTACAGATACAACCAGGTTACTCACTGGAAATCTCAAGAGAAAGTGTTTAGGGTCGCAAAATGGCCAATGTGTGGTTTCCTCTCTTGGAAATTCCTGTTATGTAATTTCAATTGAAATAGAGACGAAGAATAGATTTCTGGTGAGTGCTGTGGTTGCAGCCTTACTGTGGACGCTAACTGGAACAATCTGCATAAATATGGTTACAAAATCAAGCTTCCACACCTATGTACAATAACATAACCATGTTAGCTATATGGATAAGGTTATAGAACCAAAGTGCAAATATACTTGTGAAGTTGGAAATTGCCGTTGTCCTAATTGTGCTATATTCAGGATTCTCTCATATGTAGCTGACAGTGGTACAAATTATTATTCCTCCATTGCTAGCTCTAAGCAGCCATTAAATATCAACTATGTTAATTCAAGATCTATCTGGATGATAATACTTAATCACAACACTCAGTTACAACCAATATAATGGCTTCACCTGTAAATCTATTACAGATTCTTGCAGCTATATCTGTATTTGTATTAATAGAACATTTTTATAAATAGATTGTGAGAGTGGAAGGAATATGAAGAGCTCATTACTCCTTCTTTCAATCATCGGTGTCATGTAAGGCCATGACATGCAATGTTAGGCCATGTTCCTATGCAATCTACAGAATTCTCTGATATTCTTCAGCAAATGCAAATGACAGGGGTATTTATCACCATATTCATAGGCACAAAAAATGAATCAATTAGGAAAAATAAAAGATCTGTGGACTTAACATGTTTAATGTTTGTATTTTAGTTAATTCGGAAAAGCCTCAAAATAGACAGATGGAATTTCAATAGATGGATTTTTAAAATATATTCTTAAAAAACCTATATTGGATGCATTAAAGGTCACCATAAATAAATTATAATCTGTATTTACCATCCGGTTTCCGCTCCATACTCTCTACTGAAATTGCCTTTACTAAAATCTCTAATGATCTACTAAAAGCTTTATCTAATGGTTACTACTCCCCACTGATTCTCCTGGATCTCTCTGCTGCATTTGATACTGTGGATCACCAGCTCATTCTCACTATGCTCCGCTCTATCGGGCTCAAGGACACTGCTCTCTCCTGGTTGTCCACTTACCTCACTGACTGCTCCTTCACTATATCTTTTGCTGGCTCCTCTTCTCCTCTTCCTCTCTCTGTCTGGATTCCTCAGGTTTCAGTCCTAGGCCCCCTCCTTTTCTGTCTATACTGTCCCTATTTCACAAACATCAGTAGATTTAGTTTTTAGTACCATCTGTATCAGGGATCTCAAACTCAGCTGAGTATATAAAAAATGAATTGCGGGGCCGCATTCTTTTACCATTTTTTATAAACCTTTTCATTTCTTTTTTTGAACATTTTTTGGTGATGTATTTTAATTTTTAAATGGCATTCATTGTACGGCTAATGGTACAGTTTTATAGCTTGGGTTGTAACAAACATACAATTTTTTGTTTATTTTAATTTAGATATAAAACAGCATTTTTAGTGGTAAAAAATGTTCATGCTTTCTTTTAAAAAAAATTTTCCTTCAGTATTTTTTTACATTTTATATAACATTCTTGTAAGTAATATTTTCTTACAATTAGAACCATATAATGTAGTAATTTTGACAAACATCTTGTAGTAATGTGCCCATCATGGTCCTCATCTTTTAATAAAGTCCCCCATCCTGGTCTCCTTCTTGTAGTAATGTCCCCCATCCTAGTCTCCTTTCTGTACTGATGTCTCCATCCTGGTCCCCTTCTTGTACTAATGTGTCCATTCTTGTTTCCTTATTGTAGTAATATCCCCATACTGGTCCTAATCTTGTAATGTGCCCTATTCTGGTCCCCCTTCTTCTAGTAATGGGTCCTTTCCTGGTAGTAATGCTCCATGCTAGTTCCCTTCTTGTAGTGATGCCCCATCCTGGTCCTCTTTTTGTGGCATGTGCCCATCCTTGTCCTCCCTCCATCTAAAACTAAATCTGTCAAAAATTGAACATCTTGTGTTTCCTTCTACTACTATCCTTTCTAAACTCAATATTACCATTTCTGTGAGTAGTTCAAGCATTACTCCCCAGCAGCACGCCCGCTGTCTAGTGGTTATATGTGACTCAAATCTCTCCTTCACTCCCTATAGCCAATCACACCCTCGCTTTTGTCACGTACACCTCAAAAACATCTCTAAAATTTGACCTTTTCTTACCTTCGACTCTGCAAAAACTCTTAACGTCGCTCTTATTCAGTCTGGACTATTGCAACTCCAGAAATCGGTCTCCCTCTTTCTGAACTCTCTCCTCCAATCAATCCTTAATGCAGCTGCCAGAACATATTCCTCTCCAACCGCTCCACTGATTCTTTACCCTGTGCCAGCCATTGCCCTGGTGGCCCATTCACTACAAAGTCCAATATAAACTTATCATCCTCAATAATTCGAACATCCCACTCCCATCTCCAAAACTTTTCCCCAGCTGCGCCAATTTTCTGGAATGCACTACCCAGGACAATTGGAATAATTCTTAATACCCATAGTTTTAGACGTGCCCTAAAAATTGATTTTTTTAGACTGGTGTATTGTCTCACGTCACTTATCTAACTATTACTATTTCTTCCAAATCTAGTTCCTTGTATTATCTGTTTACACACCCTCCATACACTTTATAGCACTCTGTATCTTTACGTGTACAAATACTGGCTGATGACTGGTTCATGCAGAATTATTTGAATACCTAATTTATTATATTGATGGCTGGTCCATACGATAGAAGCACTTTTTACCATTTACCTTTTGTATCTCCCCTATTTTGTCATAGATTGTAAGCTTGGGGGTGGGGCCCTCACTACTTTTGGGATCTGTTGAATTGTGTTTCTCTGTTATGTCTTTGTTTGTATATGGCCCCTCTCAATTGTAAAGTGCTGAGGAATATTTTGGCTTCATAGAAATAAAAAATGATTATTTTCCTTTCAAGAGGCCATTAGTATTACACATGTTATTGTACCGCCCCAGCAGCGGTCGAACCGCTGGGATCCGGGTGTCGCTACTCATTGCTCGAGGGTCTCCAGACTCAGGCTCAGGGTCAATCTAAACTGTAATGGGGGATTACTTACAGGGGATTAGATAGTGACGCCACCCGTGGTGTGCGGTAACGGGGAGAACCGCCACTGCCGTTGGGAGTATCCGGAGTGATGGAATGGGGGCAGCCAGATGACGTTACCCTCCACGAGTATGGAAGGCCCCGGGACTCTGGATGATGAGAGTGATTGCAGGGGAGCGCAGGCTCGCTGGGAGCAGGGGGTGATCAGGTACTCACTCAGAAGGAACGCAGACGCTGACAATGTAGTAAACCAAGTCTCTGGGTGCTGCTGCCCTCTTGGGGAGCCTTGTCCAGGTCCCCGTCCCCTGCAGTACTGACAGATGGTATGGAGCCTGCCTCTGTGCACAAAGTTAAGTAGTGTCCAAGTGGCCTGTAAGCTTGAAGCTGTCCAGGCCCCGCTCCCCACATTTTGTGTGAAGGAGCTGTGCTCTCAGGAGCTCACGCATGGGATTTCAGTGGGCTGCTTTGGTTGGAAAGCCCTATCCCCCTCGTTGCGCTAGTGCCCCCGATCTCTGAGCTTCATGGGGACAGTCCATAAAGGCCCTATCCTCCGCAGGTTAATTGCCGGGTTGCTTGAAGCCTCTCCCCAACCTAGAGTCCAGTACCACGACGTGCTTTCGGTCCCAGACCGGCTATTGTACTTGAGCTACCGACCATCCTCCAAGACTAAGTCCAGGTGCCTAGTCCCAATATCCTGCGACCGGGTCTCTGACTCCTCCGGGTCCAGACCACCGTCTGCAGCCCAATCTTCTCCTCCCCGGGAGCCACACGCTCCCTCCTAGCTCCTCACTGTTTGAGAGCTGCCACTGAACGCTTGTCACTTCCCACCTCCCTGCCTGACCCCTAGGTGGGCGGCCCTATTCCAGCTTAGCAGCCCACTGGTGTGCCTGACATGGTGTGGTGCGAGGTGTGATTGTGATTTTTGGATGCTGATGGAGGCAACACTGCAGGAGGGGTTGAGTCCTGGGATTGAGTCCTGCACTAAGGCGGGCTTTGCACGCTGCGACATCGGTAACAATGTGTTACCGATGCTGCAGCGATAGTCCCGCCCCCGTCGCACGTGCAATATCTAGTGAAAGCTGCCGTAGCGATTATTATCGCTACGGCAGCTTTACACGCACATACCTGCCGTGCGACGTCCCTCTGGCCGGCGACCTGCCTCCTTCCTTAGGGGGGCGGGTCGTGTGGCGTCACAGCGACGTCACACGGCAGGCGGCCAATTGAAGTGGAGGGGCGGAGATGAGCAGGATGAGAACATCCCGCCCACCTCCGTCCTTCTCATTGCAGCCGGCGGCAGGTAAGGTGAAGTTCCTCGCTCCTGCGGCTTCACACACAGCGATGTGCGCTGCCGCAGGAGCGAGGAACAACATCGCACCTGTCGCTGCACCGGCATTATGGAAATGTCGGAGGCTGCAGCGATGATACGATAACGACGCTTTTGCGCTCGTTCATCGTATCAAAAAGGATTTGCACGTTGCGATATCAACTGCGACGCCAGATGTGCGTCACTTTCGATTTGACCCCACCGACATCGCACGTGCAATGTCGCAACGTGCAAAGCCGCCCTAAGAATAAAGAGCGTGCAGTCCCCTGTGATGCCCTGACTAGTCCAGGGGCGTCACATTATTTCTACCTGTAAATTACATATACTATAATATTATACTTTTACTGCACTTTACTTTTTATGAAAACCATGCCAGTCATACCAAGTAAATAACAAAAAACATAAAATACAGATACATTTCTTATAGTGTAGTTGAACATAACACTATAGTGTCAACAAATCATTAAGTAATCTGTGTTAAAGTTGTGGTGATATCTAGTTAAGAGGGGGATTGATCGTGATTAATAGTGCTCTGTGAAATAAACGTTATTACCTGCTGGTGGAGTGACAGCTAAACAAGATCTGGGTGTAAAGGGCAATGAGAAATACATGTACAATATATTTCCAGCTGTATAATTGCTACATGCCATTTATCATTTCTGCTCAGCCTGTCTTAGCAGCTGAAAACTCACGAGCAGTTTGTCCAGAAATTTTTTCTCTGAAAAGTTACATCGACAATCTCGAAAAATTGAAGGCAAAATGCCTGTCACTCAAATAGTCTCATTTATCGTCTATCCAAGTTTCTTGAACAGAAGTTATATTATGTCACATTGACTTAAGATAAAGTAGAAATGTGCAAATACCTTGTTATGAAATAACCAGTATCAAACTCTGATTCCTAACAGCACCGTTGATCTGACATTGACATAAAAATGTGCCAGAATGACCTGAGATAGAAATAGATGTGTCATCTCAATGGTAACAAAAGTTAATCTAGATCATCTAAAATTTATCTAAAAGAATTAGTGATAAGCGAACTGTGCTCATAATTGCTCAGTATACGATTGAGCATCAGGGTGCTCGGCACACTCGGTACTAGATCGAATAACCTGGTGCTTGGGCGTCATGCTCGAGTCCCCGCCCTGCATGTTTCGAGGCTCTTTTTCAGCCACTAAACATGCAGGGATTCCCTGCCAATTATGGTAATGCCGTAGCCATGTTGGCTACTGGCATTACTGTGATTGGCAGGCCGCATAGCATCATCCTTTCTATATAAGACCTGTAGATGCCATGCTCACCACACTGTACCACCAAAATATACCAAAATAGTACAGGGAGAGTTGCTGGAGGAGGGATAGTGTATTAGAGTGCCTTATATTCCTTGCCGCTGCTACCTTACCCCAAATGTCCTTTTTAGAGATAATTAAAATGCATTCTATTTTCTAATAATACCAGTCTTTGCAACAATTAGTGTAGGGAGAGCTGTGGGAGAAGGGATAGTGTATTTGAGGCATGTAGGAAGAGATTTTTGCCTTAAGGGGGCTTTACACGCTGCGACATCGCTAATGCGGAGTCGTTGGGGTCACGGAATTTGTGACGCACATCCTGCCGCATTAGCGATGCCGTTGCGTGTGACACCGATAAGCGATTTGCATTGTTGTAAAAACGTGCAAAATCGCTAATCGGCGACATGGGGGTCCATTCTTAAAAATCGTTACTGCAGCAGTAACGAAGTTGTTCCTCGTTCCTGCGGCAGCACACATCGCTGCGTGTGACGCCGCAGGAATGAGGAAGCTCCCCTTACCTGCCTTCAGGCTGCTATGCAGAAGGAAGGAGGTGGGCGGGATGTTACGTCCCGCTCATCTCCGCCCCTCCGCTGCTATTGGGCGGCGGTTCAGTGACGCTTCAGTGACGTCGCTGTGACGCCGCACGGACCGCCCCCTTAGAAAGGAGGCGGTTCGCCGGTCACAGCGACGTCGCCGGACAGGTAAGTATGTGTAACGGCTCTGGGCGATGTTGTGCAGCACGGGCAGCGATTTGCCCGTGTTGCGCAACAGATGGGGGCGGGTACCCACACTAACGATATCGGGACCGATATCGCAGTGTGTAAAGTAGCCTTTACATTCCTTGGTGCTGCCATGTTAACCCAAAAGTCTTTTTCAGGGCTAATTCAAATATATTCTATTGTCTAATAATAGAAGGGACAGTGTATTAGAGGTATCTAGACAAGAATTATTGCCTTACAGTCCTTGCTGCTGCAATGTAAAAAATATATTCTCTAATAATACCACTCTTAGCTGCATCTAGTTTGGGTTAGATGCTGGAGAAGATATAGTGTACTAGAGGTATCTAGGCAGGGATAATTGCCTTACAGTCTTTGCTGCTGCAATGTAAAACCAAAATTCCTTTTCAGTCTTACATCTATTCAATTCTATTCTCTTTTAATACTGCTCTTAGCTGCATTTAGTGTAGAGAGAGCTGCTGGAGAAGGAATACTGTTTTAGATTCTCTTTAAAGGCATGTAGACAGGGAATATTTGCATACAGTCCTTGCTGCTGCAACATAAAACCAAAAGTTCTTTCCAAGGCTAATTCTATTCCCATTTTAATATGGCTCTTAGCTACTTGTAGCATAGAGACAGCTGCTGGAGAAGGGAAAGTTTGGTTTTAGTGGCATATAGACACAGGTTTACCTTGCAGTCCTTACTGCTGCAACATAAAACCAAAAGTCCTTTTCAGGCCTACATCTATTCTATTCCCTATTAATACTACTTCTAGCTGCATTTAGTGTAATAGGAGTTACTGGAGAAGGCGCTAGTTGTATATTAGAGGCATTTAGGCAGGGGTTGTTGCCTTACAGTCCTTGCTGCTGCAATGTAAAACCAAAAGTTCTTTTCAGATTTACATCTCTTTTATTCCCTATTAATACTGTTCTTAGCTGCTTTTAGAGTAGAGAGAATTGCTTGCATGGCACCTTCCCAGGTTGAGCCAGTGACTTCATCGTCCACCACCTCTTCTTCCACTCTGATCCTCCTCCTGACATGTTGACTTAACATCACTTATTGGCAACTTTGTCTTATCATCTACCTCTTGAGACACTAATTGCCATTCCTGTTTGTGACGGGGTCCTTTTCCCATATCACACAATCAACAGAGCGAGAGATGGCTGTACAATCTAAAGAGCATTTATTCCAAGCAAATCAAATGGTCCATAACATAATCCACCATACGGAGGGTAAAAATAGTAAAGAACCACGAATACAGTACAGTAATAGCATAAATGTCAAGGTCTCTCTGAGGAGCTGCAGCTTTTCCCTCACAGGTTCAATCCTGCTTCTCTCTTGTAAGTCTCACCCAGAATGACAAATCCAAGTAAGTAGAGAGGTTAGGTGGATCCCAGGCTCACCTGCCCCCACACCTTTGGACAAACACTACAGGGGGTGATTACCTACAGACAATACAATGTACACACAAGCAATACAAATAATGGACAGTGAACCAAACCTAAAATACGAATCTACAGAACATTATACACAACCCCCATATTCCACCATCACAACCTCTCCCTCCTTCTTAATAAGTGAGTATGCCATGAGGTCTACACAGACCTCTGGCCACCTCACTTAGGGGATACTTTGCACGTTGCGACGTCGCTACTGCGATGTCGTCGGGATCAAATCGAAAGTGACGCACATCCGGCGCCAGTAACGACGTCGCAACGTGTAAAGCCTAGATGCACCGATATAAACGATCACAAAAGCGTCGTAAATCGGTGATCTGTGTAGTGTCGGTCATTTTCATAATTTCGCTGCAGCGACAGGTACGATGTTGTTCCTCGTTCCTGCGGCAGCACACATCGCTGTGTGTGAAGCCGCAGGAGCGAGGAACTTCTCTTTACCAGCTATGCGGAAGGAAGGAGGTGGGCGGGATGTTTACGTCCCGATCATCTCCGCCCCTCCGCTTCTATTGGCCGCCTGCCGTGTGACGTCGCTGTGACACCGCACGACCCGCCCCCTTAGGAAGTAGGCGGGTCGCCGGCCAGAGCGACGTCGCAGGGCAGGTAAGTGCGTGTGAAGCTGCTGTAGCGATAATGTTCGCTACGGCAGCTATCACAAGATATAGCTTGTGCGACGGGGGCGGGTACTATCGCGCTCGGCATCGCTATCATCGGCTAGAGATGTCGCAACGTGCAAAGTACCCCTAAGTCCATGTTGCTCAATTGTGGCTAGTCCCTTGTACAGTGGTAGGGTTGGAAGGACAAGCTTCCCTTGTGTCCTCCTTCACTCAAATTGTGTTTCCTGCACCCACAAATCGGCATTGTAGATGCCCCACATTATTTCCTAGCAGAATATCTGAAAGGCAGCCAAAGTCCAGATCTACAGTCGCCTTTGGGATATTTTTCCTTTGTCCTCCAGCCAATTCAATAACAATCCCTGGTCCATTATGTATCACCTCTGGCCGAACCACTCGGGGAACAGCTATTGTGAGAAATGCCCCAGAGTCACAAAATCCAATAACTCTCTGTCCATCCAGCACGACCTCCTGTAAGTGCTTACTTTGATGGTAAGAGGAACTCGAGGCTGTGGCTCGCACCCCATAAACCCCTAGTGGTCGATCACGAGTGTCTGAGTCATTAGGCAACTCAACTTGAAGGGGTGAGACCTCTTCCCCCATTGTATTTGGCTGTAGAGAACGAACAGGTCGATTTGGTGCAATGTCATTCCTCAATCGACCAGCAGGGCAAGTGTTTTGCAGATGCCCAGGCTGCCCACATCGATAACAACTGCCATGTGTCAGACTCCTTCCAACGTGCATTCTAAGAACTCAGTAGGAGAACCTGGTGACAAAAGCCGGAGGCCATACACTCCAACAGGGGCATCTATGGTGCAGGGGTCAGCAGTACACTCTGGTGGAGGTGGTGGTAACTCTTCCTCAGACGGCATGGAGTGCACAAAATGTACTGGACGAGATGGAGGTGCATGGGGGTCCCTCTGAGTCCTTGCAGGACAACTTGATTGCAATTGCCCAGGTTGCCTGCACCCATAACATCTCCTCTCTATGATTCCCACAGAGCGTGGTCAGAACTGTTGGGGCCCAGAATTGTGAGACGTGGATGTCATCGGCTTGCAGCTGGGTGGAGAGGCAGATATAACTGGAGAGGGCCGAGGCGCAGGAAGATCAGACTGTGGCTTATTGTCCATAAGCCTCCTCCATTGCGGTCGGATAGTAAGGGCCTCATCAGCATCAGCCAGGGCTGCAGCTCTATCCAAGGTGTGCGACGTGCGCTCTCTGACCCATTCCCGTATTTCTGAGAGACACTTATAAAGAAATTGTTCTATAAAAAATACCTGTATAATGTCTTCCACAGTGAAGACATCTTCTGCTTCCAGTCATCTCTGACATGCCTGGGACATCTTATGGGCATACAGTATATCCTAAACGATCCCCCCGTGGTGCATGGGAGTCTCGGAACTGTGCCCTATGTGAGTCTGGAGTGATGGCATGGTAATCTAGGATAGTCCGCTTTACAATATTGTAATCACGGTTCTGATGTGAGTCAATGGTGTAATAAGCCTCTGCCAGGCTTCCGTTCAGGAGTCTCACTAACAAACGCATCCAGCCAGAGTGGGGAACCTCCATCACCGCACACTGCTGCTTTAAAGGGAAGGTATCGTCAAAAAAAAAAAAATAATAATAATAACTGAAAAAATATAAAGTAATAATGTTTAAAT